>NW_028258323.1:664404-996606 GCF_053883595.1 Heterocephalus glaber
CCCACTTTTCCACATCCTGTGGTACAAGGAGTCTCCAGTGACAACATTTGGCTGTTGTTCTCCCCTGCAACAGTCACTGGATAAAAAGGGAGGGGATTCTACACAGAAAAATCTAACCAATCAATGAAATGCTTTTCCCAACAATAATAGTGTCATGGAGGCACTGCAATTTGATTAGTGACCTTTATACTCTTTGTAGAGATGACCTTTATTGATATCATTAACCAGATGAAGCAGTTTGATATTGCTCTTTTAGCCATGGAGCTCGGTATTGATTGAGAAGTGTGATCTGAGATTTTGTGTCAAGCTGTTTACAGAAACAGCAGGTACATTCCTCCCTTTTCTCTAGCCCCCAAAGGAATTTTTTTAAACCGGCAATGAACACAGAGGTGCAACCAAGGACATTTTCTCATTTTTGTTCTATTTTTATGAACAAAAGTTCTTTGGGTAAGAAAGCACATTGAATGCTCACAAGGATGGAGGCATTTTATATTATCAATTCTGATATAGCAGAAGTAGATCTTATGTTCTGTTAATGTATTTGTCAAAGATCTCCCATTATACAACTCATTAGTGTTTTCCAGTTTAGAAATTTAGAAGGCTAGTATGACATCTACATGCATTTATGTTTAAATAATCCATTAAATAATCCAGTACACTAATCTGATGCCCTGAAAGAGACACATGTTGTTAGAGACAAGACCCAGAGATGTTGCCTGCAGGTCCACACAGCCTTTGAGAAGTTTGTCTGCTTCTGCTTTCATTCAATAGAAGTGAAACTTTTATTCAGCTTTTTAATGAATGACTTGACCTAGGAATAAAATCTTAATTAAATAAACCTATATTTAATTCCCAAAAGTTAATTTTTGAATAAAATCCCATTCTTAAGTGGACTATTCTATCGAGTTTAGTGAAAGGTAGTTATTGCTTAAAACTATGGTTTTTAACTTACCTCAGTGAGCTGGGTTGGAGAGGAATGCAGTTTATGGTGTGTGAATTGGCTTGTGTACTAAGTATAAGTCTTTGTTTTGAATGATTTGTGAGCTAAGCATAGTGCATGTAAGTGGATTCAGAATGAATAATTAATATTTGGCAAATGCGCACTAGGAAAAAAAGGGTGGAAAATTATAGTAGAGTACATGTACAAAACATTTGGGGGAGGCATGGAAGAATTCTTAAGCATAAAATGTGCTTATATATTCCTTTAGGTCTCCAAGAACAAAGTAGCTTACGTAAAGAGTTGTGGGGATATATGACTATTTATTAGCAAGCTTCTGGTGTATTAATACTTTTTTTTTTTTTTTTTGGTACCGGGGATCAAACTCGGGACCTTGGCGCTTGTGAGGCAGGCGACGGCACCACTGAGCTAAATCCCCGGCCCAAGCTTCTGGTATATTAAAAAAGAATACAATTAGTTTTAAGGTGCTGCTCATCTGTAGCTTCATAGAGACAAAAGAACCAAAATAACTAGAAAGGCAGTTGGAATAGATAAAAATGAATATGGGTGCTTGTCATGAGAAAAGAAAATCAACTCTAACTCCAGGTTTCAAATACAGAGATCAACCTTTCAGGTGAAAGGTGACTTTTTTCTAAGTCAGGTATGGCTACTTTCTTTTAGAACATGGACTCTCACATCCTATAAATTCTTTGGAAATGAAAAACCAAGAGCATAGATTTACACTCAGTGGTATACAGTTGTGAGAGTTTCAAAAGCATGAATTTTATTTCCACCCTTCCAAATTACTATGTGCAAATATTAAAAATGTTTGCCCACTGCACTTTAACTTTGAGTCAAAGTTCTCATACTTCAGAATTTGTTTTCAGCCTCCAGTTATATCAGCAAGGTAATATGAAATCAAAATATTTAAAGCCCCAGGGAGAATAGTTATCAAGATGATATCCCATTTCTTCATCTTGAATATTATGATTTAACTATGCTTTCCATATAGAAGAAGGAAGTGGAGAAAGGGTATGGGAACCAAAAATGAGAAAAATGGACACAAAGATAAAGATAGAGTAATAAAAGTATTTGAAGATTTTGGAATCTCTACTTGCATTGAAGCCTGGGAGGCTGTTAACTCACTGAACGAACTCATTGCTGCTCAGCCACCACAGCAATTCTAGATCCTCAAACTTGAGCTGCTTCTTTGAGTCAACTGTGTCCAGATTTTTGCTACTCAGGATTTGTAGCCCCTTGAGCAGCAGCAGCACGTGGGACCACCTTAGAAGTTCAGATTCAGATTCTCAGAGCTCTGCCTACTACCATAGTCAAAGTCTCTGTTTTAAGTAGATCTCTAAGTGTCTGCACATGCCAGACACCAGTGTGGCCATTTATTTATCTGCAGAATGTGCCCTTGCTCCTTGGAGATGAAAGACAGTGAATAATGCCACATGCAATGTGAAACACGTGATAAGCATAAAGAGGAGGAAATGCAAAATTCCCCATATAACAAGTGCTTCCCATTAGAGCCTGAATCAAAAAATCATAAGTGACATGGGGTCCACCTGCTTTGCTCTGCTTCTCACAGTCAAACACAAGCTTTCTCACAATCTTAATGATTAACAAATAGTTGTAAACTGTGCAGTTTTCTTTACTAGCTCAAGTCTTCGAGCAGTATTTTAATGGATTGGGTTTTGTCTTGTTTCTGTGTTTTGTTTTGTTTTTCTTGTTCTGGAGGTTTTTTGTGTTTGTTTGTTTGTTTGCTTGCAGACTGGGCATTGAAACCAGAGTGTTATTCATTGTAGGTAAGCACGATAACACTGAGTTACATCCTCAGTCCTTTTTATGTTTTTCATTTGTAGGTAAGGCCTAAGTTGCCCAGGCCAGACTCAAACTTATGATCCTTCTGTCTCAGCCTCCCAAGTAGTTAATGCTTTGGTTTTTAATGGACTTAAATACTTCTCCAGATTGCACCATTTCCCACTGGTCATTTTATATGAATATATCCTTTTTATATGCACAGTTTCCGATGGATGTGTTATGTGATCACCACACACACACACAGGAGCACACAAACAGTCCTCTTCATACATTAGCATGTGAAGGCTTCATCTCCTTCTTTGCATACTCTAAGACTCCAGCATTGCTTATGAAATTCCTGAGGAAGGGAAGAAGACCTGTTGGTCTATATACACCAAAAGCACTGGTCACTTGAGCAGAGCTTCCCAGAAACAAGGACAACAACCACAAAAGTAAGTTCAGTACCTAGGAGGTGAGCAGAAGAAAAATGTGACCTGTTCTTTGTCACATAGATTGCCACAAAAAGGCAAGTTACTAAAGAAAAAAGAAAAAGTGTTTTTACACTTCAGTAGCACATTTTAGTTAGAGTGGTAGTCAGTATTGCTAGCTGATACCAACACATGCCAAACGCCATGGTCGAGAGAGAGACAGGCTCTTACCACACTATGACACTTTTGGTCTTACCCTCTGCTGCCCCTATTTTGGTCCAATCCTCTGAGGTGTGAACTGGGGAATGCAGTACATGTTTATGTATGCAAAACTACAATGCTTACATTATTAAATTGTGTTTATAATTTGGTTACTGGAAATAGCCATTGAGGAAAAAACTGCTCCAGATTTCAAACTGTATAGATATTCTACCTGTACAGACAAAGAAATGTACCCATCCTTTGAGAAATCCTCCCGGCTCTCAGTTGAAGATGAATAGGGTTCTTACATGGTGGGAAGAAAGATACCAAGGTGGGACTGGTATCTGCACCTCAGAGGAAAGAGACTGTGGAGATGCAGCTGCTGTACTCCCCAGTAGCAAGGGGAAATGAAAGGATGTGACAATCTGAAAATATCCTGGAGCAAAATAGCACCAGTAATACAATAATTAAAAGCAAAAAAAGAAAGATGAACACAAAGGAGAATGGCATGGAAAATAGAGGTTGAAAGAAATCTAAAGTTTGATAAAACCAAGGCAGAAACCCAAAGTCCTCTGGACGCATCCATTGCTATGCATTATGTAAGAATCTGAGGCCACGTCAATTCAGTAGACATAAGCTCCAAGATGGAGGAGTGGAGCAGCAGAAAACATGCTTCTGAGTTGAGAAGCCAAACTGCAAACTGAAAAATACTTTATAAATGTAACAAATAAATTAAAATCAAGACAACTAGAAAGACCCAATTGAAAATGAGATTACAGGTGTGGCAGAGGAAACATTTCTCTACTCCAAATAGTATCCTGTTGAGCTGGAGCATTAAACTGAAATAAAAACTATTAACATCTCTTAATCTCAGTTACAGTAAATTCACTAATGGCACTCTGACTAAAAGACCCTATAAAGTATTGGGGAGAGATGACAGAACCTAATTTAGGGTGGAGGGGAGACCTATTCCAGTCAGAGTTGTGCTGCTCAGTGGTCATTTAGTTATGATAAAAAATTAATATTTAAGTGTGATACAGACATATTCTCCTCGAAAGAAACAATGATTCAGACACATTTCAGGGAGTAATTCTCGAACATTTGATAGAAAGCAGTGGATATGAGGGGAGTCCATTCACCTGTAACCTGCGCCCTCATGGATGAGATTGGGGTCCTTAATGGGATCCTCCATTTATTCCCATCAGCAAGCAATCATTCTCTGCTCCCAAGGGTATTCTTTGCTCCATTGTTCTTAGCCATCTGGTGAACCGTACAGAGAAGTTCAGTGAGCGAAGGAGGAAGGAAAGACTTCATTAGGGAAAACACATTTAGTATTTTGCTTGCTTGCTTGCCATAAAAAGCCAACATATTAATAATCATGCCACAAGTTGAGGTAAAGAAAGATAATGTTTTCCTTTTCAAAAACACATTTCTTGGTATATCTGTGGATGTGTGTGTTGCATATGCAGATAGAGATAGAGAGAGATTAGATGGTAAAATAGATGGATATATAAAGACAGCTTTCTGGATGAGTAAACAGCAAACTTGACAGTGAGTGGTTAATCCTTAGGAATAGTAAACCTAGTGTGGTGGCTCATACCTATAATATCAGCACTTTGGGAGGTGGAGGGAGGAGGATTGCTACTTTGAGCTTGTCTTGGGCAATTTAGCAACTTAGCAAGAACAAGTCTCAAATTTAAAAAAAAAAAAATTAAAGACTGGATATGTAACTCAGTGTGAAGACCCCTGGGTTCAGTCCCCAGTACTTCAAAAAATTAAAAATTAAAAAAACAGTACTGGCAACTATTAATCAATATAGCAACTTTAAGTTTTTATACTATATACTTATTTATTCCTATATATCATTTCTATATTGAAAAAGAATTTAAACAATATGGGAAGAAAGCCTACTTCCTTCTATCTGCTTGCATAGCAGCCTAGGGCTGGTCCACCAGTCCAGCTCGGGTGGCAGCCTGCTTTGGTGCCTTTCCGAGACACACTTGTATGTCTAGGACATTGCCAAAGATCACAAACTGGGAGGTGTCCCCTTTAGGTACTCCCAGCATTCTGTCTTATAAATGTACATTCAGGCAGTATAGGGAACCAACTTTATTTTTCCAGGATAAATCTTTTTTGTTTCTTAATGCACTTGAGAAAGCTTGATCCTCAGCATGTGCGAGGAATCCACATAAGTTTAATACTTAAGGATTATTAAGCACAATATGCCTTAACCTTTTATAACTGATATTTTTTTCCCTAAGAAAATTCTAGTAGTCGTATTTTACACTAAAAGGCTGAAATATCTCCCTATTTCCCATGGTCTGTATTCCTGCGAGTCTTAAAAATCACTTTCATTGTTAACATTAGAGATGTTTTGTCAATAAGTGGCTATTTTAATTTCTTTCTGATACAACAGCTATCCAGTCAGTCTTCAACAATAAATAAACCTTGAGCAAATTTAAAACATATGGGACATAATTATCTCAAAGAATAGTCTAATTTCACATCTGAACCAACCTTCAGATAATCTTACTAAATCCCTTTATTTTATAAAGGAAAACACTTAGCCCCAGGAGAAAGCCATGCTTTGTCCAAGGTCACACGGCTCTTGTTGACGGAACCAAGGCTGGAGGCCTCATTACTAGGCTGATGCCTCCTCTGTACCTGGGAATGTTTTGCTCTCCAGCCCTGCCCATCCCCCTCCCTCTGGCCTAGGAAGGAACCTTGCCATGGATGGAACAATGCCCTCCCCTCAGAAATCAACTCTGGCTGAGGCAGGAGAGGTTTGATTCAGTTGAGTTCATTAATGTAGATTCACTGATGATTAATATATTGGGGAAATGAGTCTGTGCTTATTTTCTTTTATTCATTAAGCTTATTGGTACATTTTAAGTAAACGTTATGATCACATTCGTCATTGGGAATTTATACCTGTACATGACATATCTTGGTTCTTATTTTTTCCCATTCCTTTCCCCTCCCTTCATGCACTCCACCCCCTACTATTTACAAAAGCTTTGTTTCATTTGTTTTCTTTTCTCATTTTTTTCTTTTCCTTCTTTCCCCCATCCTCAGGTTCCCTTCCCATTTGAATGTTTTCTTCCTGTTTCACATTATCTATTATACATTTTGGTTCTCCTTTACACTTTCAATTTCTCACACCACAGAAACAATTTGGTTTTTACACATGTATGTCCTATTTATTTCACTTAAGAGTATGTTCTTAAGGTACTTCCATTTAGCTATAAATGTTCCTAGTTTATCTTTCAATATGGCTGAGTAGTACTCCACTTTACAAAAAAAAAACAACCCTACATCTACTTTATCCAATCAATGGTTGTGGGCTTTTGAGCTCTTTCCAAGATTTAGCTATTACAAACTATGCTGCTCTAAACATGGGTGCACATATATCTCTGTGATATGATGTTTTTATTCTTTTGGGAAGATACCAAAAAGGGGAATATCTGGGTCAAATGGAACCTCTAGTTTTAGTTTTTTGAGAAATCTCCACACTGATGTCCACAGTGGTTGCTCCAGTCTACACTCTCAGGAACAGAGGAGAAGAGTTCCTTTTTACCCACAGCCCCACCAGCATTTGTTCTTGGTTGATTTCTTGATAGCAGTCATTCTGTCTGGAGTGAGATGAACTCTCAGGAACTCCAGATGTCCTTGTCACTTTATCTTTGACAAAGGACCCAAACACCCTCACTGGAGGAAAGATAGCCTCTTTAATAAATGGTGCTGGAAAAACTGGGTTTCAACTTGCCAAAGACTAAAACTAGACCCATATCTTTCACCATGCACTAAACTAAAATTAAAATGGATCAAAGATCTAAATATTAAAACAGAAACACTTAATCTTGTGGAGGACAGAATAGATAGAACTCTCAAAGACACTGGTGTAGGCAAAGGCTTTATGAACAAAATCTCAGCCACACAGGAACTATCAGAAAGAATCAACTGAGATCTCATCTTATTAGAAAGCTTTTGCACAGCAAGAGAAGCCACCAACAGGCTGAAGATACATCCCACAATGTGTGGAAAAAATTTTACCAGCTATTCCTCATACAAAGGTCTACTATCTAGAATACATACAGAACTCAAAAACATCAGACTCTCCAAATTTAAATACCCAATCCAGAAATGGGCATCTGAAATGAATAGACATTTCTCAGACAAAGAAGTAGAAACAGCGAATAAACATAAGAAAATATGTTCCATATCACTGGTCATTTGTGAGATGCAAATGAAATCTGTGCTTATTTTTAAAAAAATAATTTTGGGGCACCCACTTACTTTCAATATCTTTATATTTTTATAGCCAAGATGTTTATGCAAATACATTACTTAGAGGGGAGACCGGACGCTGTTTATCTGTAACCCTCTTAGTTAGCACTTCACAAAGAAACAGAATCAGTAAGATATATAGATTTATAAAGGGGATTTCTTATGAAGGATTGGTTCCATGATTACGGAGGCTGAGAAATTCCATTATCTGCTGTCTACCAGCTGGTGACCCAGGAAAACCAGTGGTGTGGTTCCAGTCCAAGCCTGAAAGCCAGAAGACCAGGCAAGCCCATAGTACAAGTCCCAGAAACACCAATGTCTGTAAGTACGGAGGCTGAGGCAGGAGAGCTCAGCAGATTGGGGAAGTTTACCCTGCCTTCACCATTGACCTCTTCCTGTCCTCAGAGGCTTGAATGATGTCCACCACACTGGGAAGGCAGCCTTTGTCACCAGTCTATTGACACAAAGCTAATCTCTTCTGGGAACACTATCACAGACACAATCAGAATAACATTCTGCCAACTACCTGAGCACCCCCAAGCCCAGTCATGTTGACAAATAAAATTCACCATCTCTGCCTGTTATTGGTGCTGTTCCAGTGACAAAGAAACATCATGATTTTTAAATAAAACAAACCATAGGACTAAGATAATTAATGTAGTAATACAAACAGTTCAGTTGCTCGGGGCTTTGTGTCTGAATTTTGAACATCTTGTCAAATAATAAACAAATTCTTGAATTTTGTTGTGTTTCCTCACTGTAGGAGCTAATTATTCTGAACCCTATTACCTTATTCTTGATACTGTCACCATCTGAAGGTCAGTGTCAATGCCTGCCTCCTAATGAAGTGGTGTATGTCCAACTTTGCCTTAAGAGTCCTGGTTTTATCTGCAGTCCCATTGTGCCTAATTACAGTGCCTCCTTTTACTGTCAAAGGGTCAAAATTTGACAGTAGAGTATGATGTTACCATACCTACTGTGAGTACAAAACATGCTTGAGAAGGAATTTTCCTCCTCCAGCTGTAAGGCAGAGCTCAGCATTTTCTGCTGTTTGTGCTGTCTGCTCTTTCTATTTTCCATGTCTTAGTGTTTTATCTCTTGCCTTCCTAGATTCATTGAAACTGAATTATCCTTCAAATTCCATGCACCTGGAAACTCGGTCTCTGACTTGATTGAACTAGGCTATCTGCCAGGTCCACTTTCATTCTTGTCTCCACTGGCTGTCCTAGCGTAGTCCTAGTATGAGTAAATCTTCCAGGCTTGAAAATAATTAGATTACCAAGAGGAATTTGATGAAGGATGTGAGCTTTGTGGGGTAGTTCAACATGGAGTTCCATAGAAACCACACAGATGCAGTTGTTTGTATGTTGAACTCAAATCTTAGCGTGCTGATGCCTAGGAAACTAAACAGTTCTGCTGATGGAATCTCTGAAAATTTTGCCAAATTAAATTCCAAACAATATCTTCAATTCTTCTCATCCAGTGTCCACATTTTATAGGTGTGCAAAAATATGTTATGATAAGCAATTTACTGCAAAGAGGCTGGCAACTTACTGTGAAAAAAAAAAAAAGAAAGAAATATAAGCTTGCTAGATGAAGATCACAACAAATTCTGCTATTCCTCTCTCAGTAAGTGTGGCTCAGTTTCTTCATTTATAAGTAGAGAGAATTTATGAAAAATGATTTACATACTGGTAATAAGGACCCATTAAATACTAGTGGCATTCAGTTGTAATACTGGATTCATTCATTCATTCATGAATAGATATTTTAGAAGCAAGTTCACCTTTACCACACCTTTCTACTTATGGCCTCTCTCTCTTCCCCTCTCTGCTTCCCTCCCTAACTCCTGCTTAATTTCATACTATCACAATGCCTTAGATGGGTGGAGAAATTAATGTCTTAAACCACTTGTCCCCAAATTGTTTCTCCAATTTAAGATCTTCCAGTAGCTACCCATTGCCTTCAGGATGAAAACCAAACTCCTGAGCATGGTTTTTGCCCATATTCCCTTCTGTATATTTTATCTTTTAGCCTTGTCTTTCATTCTACATTCTGTCTCTATGAAACTACTTAAAGTGATCTAAGTGTGTCCGGTGTTCCCCCTGGAATGTTAATCTACGCTTCCCTCTGTATCCAAATTACATTTTGGTTTCATCTCCTTCTTTGGTTGCTTATAATCTTACTTCTGTGCCACTTTGATGCTTCCCTACAACCCCATGATTACATGATTACCTCCCCAGTAATCTGTAAATTTTTCCAATCTCCAGAAGGTAAGATTTTGAGGCACAATTTTATTCCTTTTTTTCCTTCTTTTTTTTACCCATTGGGTACATTATATGGGCTAAATAAAACATAAGCTTTATTAAATTCAAGGAAAGAACTTTAATTTTATTCTAAATAAAGAAATAACTACTATGATGTAACAAAGAATAACTACATAAAGTTCATAACCTAGTGCAAGCTTTTGTGCACAAGAGACAATCACTAAATATCTGTAGCTTTGATTCATTAACCAAATGAATGACATTTGTGTACTTATATTGATGGCCACTCAATAACATAGGAAAAATGGTCTTTCTTGTTTAAATGACTTTAAGAAGTTATTTTCCTTTCAGTGGCAGTAGGCAAGACTTAGGGGGGGAAAAAATCTTCTCTGTGGGATTCCCTGGAAGGAGGAGCTCTGTGTTGCTTGGGGAAAATCATTTTCTTCCTGACAAATCTCACCCTCTGTCTGTCTTGCCATCACCCAGCCAGCTTTCTGATCTGACTGGGCTCAGAGTGCTTTGAACTGGCCCCATTATCCCACAGTGTGCCCACGCCCCAGAACACAGAGAGCTGACTCACTGGAACAGGTAATTAGGAAGCAGTGGGACACGAAGCAGGAGGGGAAATCTAATTTACAGCTCACTGGAGAGCTCTGCATCAGTGTGGAGCAAAGCTGAGACAGGAGATTAAATGATCACTGAGTGCACCTCTCCAAAGTTATCTGGCCTCCCCCTTTCCATTTAGGAAACATGTGTTACAAGTGCAAGAGTTTAGCTTTTGGTCCTAAAGAGTTGGCAGGTGAAGGCAGCATCTTGAAACCACCCGGATAGGATAGAATTAGCTCTAGGACATCTGCTGTTTCAATAAGAGAAAGAATTGAGGACTGCAGGAAATGAAGGCGATGTCAGAAGCTCGTAAGAGCGTCTACCAAATGAAAGCATGTATCTACCTAGATGTACACTATATATCCAGGTCATCTGGCCTTTGTGTGAATAAAATTTGAGAGCTTAGCTGTGCCTTGTAGCTAGGACTATCCCGGCCTAGCTGGGGCTTTTTTCTTCCTTCTTCCTTCCTATGATTGCTAGCTGCTGAGTCCTCGGAGAAATATGCCATGGTAAGTCAATTGTAAAAATAAGTAAGTTTTTGATTCCATGTTTAAGGAGCTCTAACAGATATTTGTCGACTGTACAGGAACTACAATTAATTTGTTAAAGAAATATTTATCAAAAGTCTGTTTTATCCTAACTCCTGTTCTGAACAGGAGAATAATGTGATTTTAAACCCTAAATAGTATGTTTCTGATCATGTGTCTTTTGGTATATATTTCTGTACGTATTTCAGAAGAGAGAGAGTAAACATATTTCAACCAATTACTCAAATGAATGAGTAAGCACAAGACATAATTTCAGAGAGCTGTAATGCTATGTAGAAAAAGCTAAGATAGGAAATGGAGTAGAAAGTGTGTGGGCCAGAGAATGGTTGCCTTGTGTGGTTAGGAAATCTCTTTTCTGAGGAAGTAGCACTTGACATGGGTCCTCAATTCTGAGAAGGAGATATTTGTATGAAATTATGATCAGAGAGCATGCTGGACACATGAAGCAGCAGGTTTGGAAAAGCATAGGAAAATTAAATAGGTCTAAGTCATGCAGGACCTTGGAGACCATGGATAGCTGTGTGGATTTATACTGAGGGCAACGGGACAGCCCTGGAAGGAATGGAGGGAATAATAGAAAACCATTGAGTGGTGTGAGGCACAGGAGCAAAGGGAAAGATGAAAATCGCTGGTGGGTGGGAGAGGGGGAGGATCACTCTGGCTACTATAAGGAGAAGGGGCTGCTGCCAGGAGGGGGGCAACAAAGCATGTGTGTGCCTGGATTGGTTAAGGGAGTTGAAGCCTGCAGTTGGAACTGTTATATGTATTACTTTGGAACTGCTTAAAGCTCTCATGCATAGAATCTCCTAAACATAGAAGATTATATTGCAGTCCAGGAGCTGTTTGTTCAGTCACTACCTTTCATTGCTGTCACCAAAGAGCTCTCATGACCTCCTTAGTGCATACCTTCTTCTAGTGTTACTGTAACCCTGAAAGCTGAGAGGAGCAGATCAGGAGCTAGACAGTCCCTACCATTCTCCTCTATTAATATAGCCTGCCCTGAAGTTCACCTCAGCTGTGAGTACCTCACCCATCCCTGAGATGTCATGATGCTGCATTTCCCTCTAAATGACTCCAGGGTTCTAAAATACAGAGCATTTCCAGAGTAGGGCAACCTGGAGCATGGCCAAGGAACCTAAATATAGAGGGACAAAAATTATTTTAAATGGTTGTGAAACATTGTGCTATTTTAGCTTGTGCTAAATTCATATATTGACAGCATATGTTCCTCTTCCAATGGGTAGGGATGAACCAGGCCATGAATTACAAAGTAGGTTTGAAGGCCAGTTTCCTGCTGCTTGCAGTGCTCACCAAAATTGCTAGTTCACTCCTTGGTTGCCCTATTTTGAGAGACTTTTGTTCTTGAACTCCATACATGCAATCTGTTTATTGTCTGTGGTCACCCCAGTCCTGCTCTAAGTGCTTTGCTTGAGTGTGACCTTTCACACCTTGCCTCCTTCCTTCCCTGAGGCACCTTGACTCCTTTGGCTGGTGTCTTGCTTTCCTTGAAGGCTATTTATCTCTCAACATTTCGCTCATGTTTCCTTCCTGCTCCTTCTAATAGACCAAAGGTAAAATGGTCAACATCTAAAGTAAATCTTGCAAAATAAAAAGATGTGAAATATCAGTGAGTCTAGGTGATATGTGTGTCGGACTCACTGTATTTCATGCGTTGTCAGTGCCATCTGTCAATCCACATGTTAACATCAGGGGTTTACCTTTCCACAAAGCTCAATGAGACATAATTAACTGACAGAAGGCAGAAGAGCACCCTGCCATTGTTTCTACAAGCATAAAGTACAGCTTTTCCAAGAATTCTTTCTCAATCTTGGATCTCAGTCCCTTATTTTTCAGGACTGGACAATTCATACTATTCCTATTTATTCCTCATCATTTTTGAAAATATGTACCAAGAAATTTAATTGCCATTTGAAGTATTATGCTTTTATAATTCTTTGGTCATAAATGCATTGTTTTCTGCCAATGATGGAAGAGTATATTTTTTACATATAGATGAGAATTATCAAAACCAGAGTGAGCTGAAGAATGAGTAACAGCTGAAGATGGGTCTTGAGTGGTCTGAGCAGTCACTTGTTATGTCTTTGAATTTCAGGCTGTAAAGTTCATCTTGGTTTAGTATTTAAGGAGCCAGAGCAAATGGAAAGATGACTGTGGCTGGAGTGATTTCAACCTGGGCCACTTGAGATTTTGAGCTATCTGACCTGGGCAGTGTGTGTGGCAATTGGGGTGATTCAGTGAATGGTATATAAGACACACAGTAGGAGAATGAACACAAAAACACCCACGGAAAAATTGGCCATATTTCTGATCCAAATTCTTTGAGTTTCTTTGAAAATTATACACTTTTCTCAAGAAGTTATGGTTTATCATTTACTCTATCCTACATGGGAAGAATAAGATTGGTTTTATAAATGTTAAAGAAAAATCTGTTAATTGATGAATACATTTCAGAAAGAGAAAGTATAAAATTATTATTATAAGGATATCACTCCTTCCATTAGAGCAAAATAATGTCTGTGCATATAAGAATGTTATGTAAAAGATACCACATAAAAATTATGTTGCTTCTCTGTTTTTTGTAACATAATATTTGATCAAGAATAATAAAAATAGGGTCTGGGAATGTAGTCCAGTACTAGAGGGCTTGCCTGGCATGCTTAAGGCCTTGGGTTTGGTCCTCAGAAGCACAGATAATAATAATTAGAAAACGTCCAGGAGAATGAGGGTGAGAGCAGAGGGGAGAGAAAAGGAAAATAAGTAGAATAAGGATATGCCATGTACTGTACAGGAACCTAATAACTTCAATGAATGTAAACATTATATGTCATAAGCATGAGATGATTCATAATGTAACCAAGAAATGGAGAAAGAAGATTTAGAAGAGGAGGGTGAGAGATGGGAGGGAAATGTAAGGGCGTTAAAAAAACCAAAGAACTAAGCTGTATTATATACATATGTCCACTCCCCAAGATGATTATAAACTGCACATACTGCAAACATGTAAAAATAAAAAGATAAAATAAATAATAAATTTGTATGTATGGTAAAAATATGTCCTGACAAGTTGAAAGTTGGAATTTGTAGTAAGAGCAAAGTGTTTCTAGTTCAAGAGCCATGTGACAGTTTGCTGACATGGGGTAAAACTATCAAAGAGTTCATCTAATACCTGCCCTGTTACCATTCTTACGGAAGTAGTCTTCTGTAAAGACTAATGGATGTCACATCCCTGAAAATGGTGACTCCCAAATCATGAACAAATATTCTAAACAACCATCAGATGAAAAGATTATTTACTAAGCATGCCAAAGAGTAGCCAAAAGTAGGGAAACTTTTAACATTAAGGATTTCACATTCTTTTTTTTTTTTTTTTTTTCCAGTACCGGGCATTGAACTCAGGACCTTGTGCTTGCAAGGCAGGCATAGTGCCACTGAGCTAAATCCCCGGCAACATTAAGGATTTTAAACCCGAGAGAGATAGTTCTCACATGCTAATTGTATTACTACTCTCTCTCTGCCAGGTCATGTAAGTACTATATACATGGATACAGCGGAGAGATAAACCATTTCCCCTCGGGCTCTGTAGCATGGTGGAAAGAACACTGGCTTGGGAGTTGTGAAAAGTGCAACCTATTAACTGCTGCTCTGATGGGCTATGTAAATGACCTTATACATGCTATATTTTCTCTGAGCTTCAGTTTCTTTATCTACAAGGAGAGTACTGGGCTAGAACATGTTTAAAGTCTTGAAGGAATTTCTTTGTTTTTTATTTCTTCTTTGTATTTGTCTGGATCTTTTATTCTAAGTGCTCAAATACTACATTATTTAAGGTATATTTTGTCATAGGTTCCCCTCCTTCTGTTTCTTTTTTTCAATATATGGGATAGGAAGACACTGACTAAGTCTGAGGGGAAGGAGGAGGAAGAAAATTAGCTACAGGAAGAATTTATATTCCTGTCTACAAGAAAATTTAAATATAGCTACCACTGCTTTGAAAGGAATGGTTTATATCCAAACAGTATTTTCCAGACAAGCTCTCTGTACTTTTTTTGCCAACTTTAAACTGAAGGCAGTAGACAGTTAAACAAGAGTCGGCACTGGAAACAGCTGTGCATAGACAAGAGCAGTTACTTATAAGGTACTGTTTTTTACTCATTGAAATCTTCAGGGTTCATTTGTTTTGGGGACCAAAAGTCCATAAATCATTTGATTACCCACCCCTACCTCACCTCTATGCAGAGAGAAAACACTCTTTAAAATACTTGAACTATTTGGCTGTATTGTTTTGTAACTATTGATAGTCGAACCTATTAGAATTGTTTTGTTTTCAGGAAGCAAGGGGTTGTTATTTAATTTTGCAGCTTAGTTTAGCTTTGATTTTTATTGTCGTATCCTTGTGTGTGTGTGTGTGTGTGTGTATTTATGTTTTATTGTTTGTGTTCACAAGGAGGGCTACACTTAACATTTGAGCTGCACAGAAGTGATTAAGTGGGGGTTGGCAGGGGGACCCCTCTTCAAATTGAGGAACAGAGTCAATGCAGAGCCGATCAGGGGAGAGGACCCCAGGGCCAGCGCCTGCACTTTCGCTGGCTGATTCCGTCCAAGCTCAGTAACCTCTTCAGGACTTGGTAGGTCTGACTTGGAAGATATACTTTCTTGAGCTGTGCCTTTACCTCCAGTTTGCTTCTATGCTTAAATAGCAATTTTAACCCTTCCTTTTCTTCACTTTCACTTATGTTTTTTAAAAAATTTTAGTAAGTCTGCTCTTTCTTTTAAAGTTTTTTTTTAAATTTATTTTTGTTTAAGCTCATCCACCTTAAAGGAACAACACTCCCGGGTGACATTTGCAAGCTGAGGTTAAGTCCCTGAGCAATGAGGGGCTGCCAATGCAAGTAGATGGTCTAGAGTGGCCATCAGGTGGACAGCAAGGACCCTGGGGACCCCTGTTATTCAAGGTATCTCTCTTTTCCCAGGGGCCTCGGTAGCTAATTTGTAATATCTGCTGGTGGCCCACCAACCAGCCATAGAGCTAATTAAGGGCTTTCTGAGAAGTGAAGTTTACAAGTTTGCTACTGAAAACTGCAAAAGTTTTTTTTTTTTTTTTTTTTGCTTCTTTTAAAGTATTTACTCTTGTTGAGATAATTATCTTTCTGGCATCCACTCTATGTGCTGCTCTCTCTGGAAGGGATTAAATACAATTTCAAGTTTGGGGAATTTCTCAGCATTATCATCATGGATCTGCCTTCTGTAATGCAGTGGTATCTCCTGTCCATCCTGTGGTATGTGAGGCTGTCACTTCTTACAGCAAGAGATCACAGGATCCCTATACCTTGTGAATTCTTCCATTATCTTTACAGGGCATTTTTTCCTTTATGTCCACGTTCTATATTAAAGAAGGGTGGATTATTTACTCTCTAGTGTAGACAGTTTTCATACTTTTATGACATTCCTCTTCCTCAACCACCTTTTTTGCAACTATTATTTTGTGTACTGACCACAAAAAGCAGGAAAAAAAGTTTTTGAAGAATATGGACTGGAGCTGGGTGTATTCACATAGTCCAGTAATCCCAGTGCTCTAGAAGGCTGAGGCAGGAGGATCATAAATTCAAGCCCAGCCTGGGCAGTTTAGTGACTTAGAAAGATTCTGTCTTAAAATACAAAAATTTAAAAAGGGCTAAGGATGTAGCTCAGTGCAAAAGTTCCAGATTCAATTTTCAGAACAACAAATAAGAAAAAAAATTATGGATGGAATAAGAGGTAATAACTTTATCTGAGGTCCCAAGAGATCTGCTTATGAGGAAAGGGCAGAGACACAGTGGCATCTATTTTGGGTGCTCAGGCGATGCTGGGCCCATGCCCAGGTTCTTAGTTGTGCTGTGTAGTAGAGGTTGCCATGGAAGTGGCTCTGGACTATGTAATGTGTTACTGCGTGCATCACAAAAAGTGTTGCTTGTTCTCCTGGCTCCAAAGTCACTGGAGGCATGTGTCGGGGAATCAGTGACTCACCAGATCCGAAGGACACACTCAGTGCTAATCAAAAGCAAAGCATCTCATTTCAGTCCCATTCACACCGGTGCTGCTCGTATACATCCAGAGCTGGGAAATCACATAATGATTCTTTGTAGCAAAGAGAGCAAGGGGAAAACTAGCTTTCCAGTTTGTGCAGTTCTAAAATGTGGAGATCATGGTTTAAGAAAAATGAATAAGGCAAGACTTATTTTTTCAATGGCATTTTGATTTCTTCAATTGAATTGTAATGTGTCTATGTGTTATTTGAAGCTGGAAAACTACTATAAAGCAATTTCATAAACTGCAGATGTTGAGTTTAATGGCACAATATGCAACAATATGTGTTTTGTCTTCCAGTATGTTTATGTTGTGCTTTTCGGAGTAAAAAGAAATCACTAATTTCTCGATGACTTTGATAATTATTATTATTATTTTTTTTTTTTTTTTGGTACCAGGGATCTACCTTGGGTCCTTGCGCTTGTGCAGCAGGCGGCGAAACCACTGAGCTAAATCCCCGGCCCTGACTTTGATAATTATGATAATTACTTTCATTAATTTCACTCTATGCAAGAAAAAAACCCGAAAATATTGAGAGAGATACATGAAACTATTAACTGAGTCCAGGGCAATTCTAAGTTCCAACTTTAATTAGACTCCTTTGCTAATGGCTTGATCATATAACTATACTGAGAATTATGAGCTTGTGTTAGGGCCTTTTTACATATTTCGCTTAAATACAAATTTTATATATCCACAGTAGAAATCTTTCCTGAGTGTTGAAGCATCTTGTGGTGTATGTGACAAAATCTTCCCAGACCAGAGGGACTCCTTTTGGTGCAATAGTAAATTCTGGGTCTGTGTATATTTGGAAGCTTTTTCCAATAAATTGTTTAGAATTTTTGCATGTTTTTGCTCCTTCCTTTCAGTTAAATGGCATGACTTGTTTTAAAATAACATGTTATTTCAATTGAACCACATCACTTTTAAATTGAAAATCACTATTTTCTGTCTGTGCAATCAAGTTTTCTTCACTTGACTGAGTCTCATTTTCATCCAAATTTAATTTTCACATTCATACCTAATCAGGAAATTTGACCTATAAAAAAATGTGTCTTTTGTAATGAGAACTTTAATACCACAGAACCTGAACTTGAAATTCCTGAAGAGTCAGTCATTGTGAATACACACTTAGGGAAGCTTTAATTTAGCAAGATATTTCTTTTTAACCAGAAAGGGAAGAAACCACTTAAATAAACTAAAGCACATTAGCATTCGCTTAAAAACATCCTTCTCAGAACAAACTTATGAAAATGCCCCAGAGCCCCAGAATCCAACACCTTCTGAACTAGGACTCAATGAACAAGCTTTCTGTTTTCCAAGCAGCTGTCAAGCTTAATGGTATAGGTTGTGTTCAGGGAGGAGGAGCAGCGCAGATTTCTGAAGCTGTTAATTAGACAAAGATCATTGCTTTGTTGTACAAACTCACGTTTAGTTAATTTTCAGTTACAACTTCGGAGAGAAGAAAAGATGCTCAGATTGATTTAAGTCTGCCTTTTATTTTTTAATCTATAGCAAAACATTTATTGGTACATTTTAGGCATACGTAGTGATAACACTCATCATAGGGAACGTGCACCTGTACATGGTGCGTCCCGCCCCTTTTTTCCCATCCCCCCCTGCCCTCAAGCCCCCTCCGCTCCCTATGTGCAAAAGCTTTGTCTCCGTTTTTTCTTCTATTTTCACTTTTTTTTCTTGTCCCTTCTTTCCTTTCTCCCTCCCTCCTCTCTTCTTCCCCTTTTAATGTTTTCTCTCCATTTCCCAATATCTGTTATATGTTTAGTCCTTATTTTCACTTTTGATTTCTCACGCTGGAGAAGCAATGTGGGATTTAAACATGTGTGTCCAATTTATTTCACTTAAGAGTACAGTCTCTAGGTCCATCCACTTAGCTATAAATACATGAATCTCAACCTTCTTTGTGGCAAAGTAGTACTCCATTGTATAAAAAAACTACATCTTTTTTATCAGTTCATCAGTTGATGGGTATTTGGGTTGTTTCCAAGATTTAGCTTTTGCAAACTGTGGCCTTATAAACATGGATGTGCTTATATCACTGTGGTATGATGCTTTTAATTCTTTTGGGTAGATACCAAGAAGAGGAATAACTGGGTTAAATGGAACCTCTAGTTTTCATTTTTTGAGAAATCTTCACACTGATTTCCACAGTTGGCTTCATAATGTACTAAACTGGTGCTGCCGGATAACTTTAGAGATAATGTCATCAGAGACGGAGGTTCTTTTTATAGTGATGCAGTGTTTGTTGCACGAATACAAGTTTTAAACCTTCAATTAAAAGGGCATTAACAAATAAAATGATACCGAAACTGCTATATTTTATTTTGCATCATATATGGGAGCTACTTAGCTTGCTGTTGGGCTTTGCTAAAACATGAACACTTCATTAAGCAATATCATTTAGTAAACTGTGAAATTGCTACCAGCAAACAGTAATTTAGAATTATAAAATGCTATGAAGAAAAAACATCAGAGATCTATCTGTAGGCTACCATTCACATTCAAAATGTAGAGCTGGTGAACAGGAAAGTTTTTCTACACAATTTCTTTGTTTTGTTTATTTTGCTGTAAATATGAGAAATTTTTCTGCACAATTCAGAGCACTTTGGAGAAAATAAAACAGCAGACAGTTGTGTATTATTACATTCTGTGCCTAGACATAAAAGAATGTGTTCCCACTTTTGGGACCTACAGAGTTTCAACAAGTCCTGTTGTAAATAAAATTAGGATAAGCCCTCTTTTACATGGGTATTTTGTTCATTTGATTATTTCAAAGCTGTGATGATTTAGAAATGAAAAGTCTTGATTCATTTTTTTCATACAGTAGGGTAACTAAGTCCAGAAATATTACTCATCCAGAACCTAGAAATCTAAACTCTCCTTCTAATTTCTATATTTAGCCAAGAGGAGTAATGACTGGGCGTAAATTTACTCGGGAGCAGGAAAGGAAAGCAGCTTCCTCCTGTCTGAGTAAGAGGCCAGCCATGTCCCCTGTGCCCTGAAAATCCCCAGGGCATAGAAGGGCTCTGAGGCTGGAGGGAGGTCAAGATTCCAGGCCAGAAGTGCTCATGACACAAGGAGTGACAAACAGTGAATGGCCATGGGAACATTTTAAAATAACTGTCATTTTGTTAATGAATATGTGCTAAAGCATTTCCTGGGGTACTGCTGTTTATGGAATTTTAAAACAAAATGTTTAGGAAGACAGAACAAGCGTTTGCTTCATGAATCAAGTCCTTTGAAATACACCTTTGCTTTTTTCTGTGCACAGATGAGTGATGTCCAGACCTCTGATACACTAAACAAACAAGCAAGCACTCAACTCCCTTAGCCACGCACCCTCAACCTGGTGCCAGGAACAATTTCTGTGCTCTGCCTTTGCTTCCTCTCCTCCCTCTGACTCCAGAGCCCTTCACAGTTCGGCGTTTATTTCTACCACACAACTGAAATCGCCTCCCAGAGTTGTTGATGATGCCAGAATCATGAGTTAAATCCAACAGTACTTCATCCCCATCTTCACCTTCTGCTCTTCCTGCCCTTTATACAGTCTGCTATTCTGATCTTCCTGAGATAGTGCTATCTTTTGATGCTAGGGATCTGGTACTGACCCATAGTTCTGCTCCTTTCTCACCCTCCTCCCAACACCCATACTAAGGGCTCATCCTCAGTGTCTGCACTGAGCTATATCCTCACCCTCATCTCCACCTCACGCCCCCCCCCTTTTAGACGAGATCTTGCTAAGTTGCCCAAGCTGGGTTCAAACATAGGATCCTCCTGTCTCAGCCTCTCAGACCACTAGGATTGCAGACCTTTGGCACCATGCCCAGTTTCCAGGCATTTTTTTTCTCCCTTCTCTGCTTTTACAGAGCTTCTGTCTTCTTTCTCTCTCCTTGATTTGAGTGTCAGTATTTTTTTCATTTTCTTCCTTAGTCTTTCTTCCTCTGAAAACCTCATCTAGTCCCAGGGTAGCTGTAAAGCCCAAGCTAGAAGTCTTGTCAGCAAAGGACCTTCTGAGGGTCATCCTTGTTATAAAGGTGAGGTGAGGTGAGGTGTCAGCACACTTTTCCCTGTCAAGATTTCCATCATGGCAGAGACTGGGATGGGTTGGCCGCCCTGGGCTGCCCTCCTGTTCCACACTCTCCCTGGGATTTAAGGGCTTCCTCCTACTTAACTTCCCCTCACTCAAACCAGCCCACCATCTTGTTTCTCTCCCCTCACTGCCTCTACAACCGGGAGCCAATAAAACTTTAAATAAAACTTCAGAAAATGTATTTGGGCAGTTTTCCTTTTGATTCCCTTGTCTGTCATCGCGCTCGGAACTTAATGAGGTCTTGTTAGCTTCTGTCTCCCCACTTTCTCCTCCCAAGTGTTTTCTCACTATAATCCAGCCTCCACTCATGTGCAAATTTAGAGATAGAGAAATACAGAAAAAGAAATTGATTTCTTCCAAAGTTCAATGAGTCCTTAGTAGATGGACAAGAACAAAGGCTATTGAGTTGAGTTTCAGGATTTGCGGCCCAGCTTTGGCACATTTATGTGTGCCATCCTGTGGGAGTCACTTGCTCTTTCTAAATCAGCTTTCTCACATGAAATATAGGTACCAATGATGGCTACCATGTCATATCCAGGCCTCCCATGTGCCAACCGAGGTTCTGTGTGCACCTCCCATCTATTTGTTCTATCTCAGCTCCAAAGAACACATTCTATTTTGACATAAGACATCTCCTTTTCCCCCACCTTATTTTTTTTTTAAGAGAGAGGAGCAAGAAAATTAAAACTGAGTATTTCTTCCTTTTAGCGATGACAAACTTATGATGAAAATAAGCGCTTTTCTTTATTCAATGCCTGTATGTGGGCATCTTTACTTGTTGTCACTGAACCTTAGCATGACAGAGCAAGGCAGGGGAGCAGCAGGAGAGTAGGCTGTGTGCTGCCTCTGCCAGCAGTGCTCTCGCGGTGACAGTCTTCATAGGCTAGGAATATTATTTGACTAAAATTTTATTCCAGAGTCATAGGCTGATTTGACTTTGGGTAAATACGTGGACCGGTTCTGTCTGCATTTCGTGTGGGTTTCTTAAAGGCCATCGCTGGCGTCTGGCACAGTGCTTCTCCCAGAGACCTCTTCAGTTACTGCAGTCAGAGAACTTTGGCTCTTTCACAGAATCAAAGAGTACACTTCCTCAAGCAGCTCTTTAATTACTTATAAATCCAAATTGTATAATCATGCAGTAGGGAAGTTGGATGGGCTCTTTGAGATGAAAGAATGTGGGGAGGGGAGAGGGATGAAAAAAGAATGCAGAGGTGTCGTGTGCGTGACCAACTCCCCACAGGGAGAGGAAACATGTACTGCAAATAAAATAGAAAAAAAAAGAACCTGTAATTAAGCCTCAACTTATTTCAATTGACCCAAAATGTCTAAGCTAGGTTAAGTGACATAAGGTTAGGTGAAACTCTAATTCTGAGGCTCGATATTACTTTCACCTTGCTTTTACAAATGATCACGTACCTCACACGAGGTCTTTTTACAGTGTTACAGGATGGTCCAGCCTTCATATTGCATGTCTCAGCTAGTCAATGGGAAGTAAAAGGACACAGGCAAGGAGACATGAGCCTGCTTCTTTTCCTTTTTGGTAGGATGTTCCAGAGCTCTGCTCTAAGTACATTTCATTTCTTGTTTATTTAGACTATAATAAACCAGATGACACTTCCTGTATCTCATTAAACGTTCCTTAACTCCTAGACCTCATAACTTACTGGAGTTTTCAGCCATCCCTTCATATGACGGAGACTTAGACTTCATGTTGATATTCAAAAAATATTTTGAGATGCTAACTCATGGTTGAGCCCTTTGCATTTGGTTTTGCTCAAATTTCATTCCTTTGATGAAAAATTTTGCTTAAGAAAAGGCATAAGTCAGATAAATAGTTTTGGGGTTTTTATTTGCAGTAGGTTTTGAGTTTAGGATATTGTTAGTTATTTTTGTTTGTGACAGCTTTTGGGTTTCACAAAGCTAACTTCATAATCCCTTGAGGTTTAAAGTTTAAATTACAGGTGCCTGTGGTAGTGCACATCTATGATCCCAGCGCTCTGAGAGGCTGAGGCAGGAGGATCCCAAGTTCGAGTCCAGCCTATTCAGTGACTTAGAAAGACTTTGTCTCAAAATTTTTTAAAAAGGGTGGGGGCATGTAGCTCTGTCCTAACAGACCCTGGTTTCAATCTTCAGTACCACCAAAAACAGAAGTTTCAATTTTAACTACAATGGCAAAAAAGAAATAAACCAGATCTATATTCCTTCTCTGCAAGCAGGTAATGATTCCCATAATGTTGAGGACAAAGAGAGACACAAAGAGGAGTCCCAGAGAGTCAGAGGTGTGAGGCATGATGGGATCCTGGGTCTGAGCTCCATGTTCTACGTGAACAAAGCACAGATGGGACAGAGCTTGAAACCGGACCACAGCAGGAGAATGTAAGAAGGAGGAAGCCTGAGTCACTTTGCATTAGAGCATGGAGGCTGCAAAATACACACCATTCCTTGGTGCCACACATGGATCTGGGTGATCAGAGAGGGACATCCAGATAGACAGACAGACAGACGTGTCCAGTGCAGCTTGGTGGTGTCCCCAGGCCATCCCTCCAGCCTAGAGGGGCCCAGAAGGAACAGGGGGAGACTGACCTGGGGAAGCACAGGAGGCAGAACATGGAGGACCTAGCCCAGGCTCTGTGGATTTGTCTCCAGCATCATACAGGGAAGCAAAATTGGCCTCCCAGAGATGCCCAAATGTTTGGAAATGATGACTATGAGCTACATCTCCCCCACTCCAGGACAGAATCCTGTATGTCCATGATATCAGAGGATGCCCAAGAAATTGGGCCCTAGACTAAGCTACAGTCAACTGCCAGTATAGAATAAGGAAGTTATAGTTTATATACCTGATGTATATACTCCAACAATAAATCATATTTTAACTTAAACCAATTAGTTTTAGCAACCTATTTTATTGTAGAAAATCCAGCTGTCAAAGTAATGGCTTATAGTATTATCAAAAGTCTAAAGTGTACTTGTTTTCCTTTGGCGTTGAGGGATTCCAAGCCTAGAAACACAAAGGATTTGCCCTACAGCATACAAGTGAGAAATCAGGGAATTAAAAGACTAATCTTATGGAAGAATCTTCACTTTAGGCTGCTTAATAGGGCTTCAGAATTTCATTTTCATTTCATTCAAAGTCAGATTTCTCAGGACGTTAAATATCTATTATCTTTCTGCTTCTCACCTATTATAAGCAGTACAAGTTAATGCTGAAATTCTGTATACTGCTCAAAAGGATGGTGGAGGATTTAGCTCAGAGGCTCCGAGCCTGCCTCGCAAATGCCAGGTCATGAGTTTGATTCCTGGTACCGGAATAAACAAACAAACAAAAGGATTGTCACTTGGCTACAAGGGTCTTATAAAGCCAGTTCACATTGGTAATGAGCAATCTTTACCCAATTTCTTAAATCACAGGTCAGGTGTCCAAAACATCTGCTCTAAGCTATGGGCTCTATGGAGATCAAGAACAAAAAGGAAAATTTGCTTCTGGTTTTCTCAGGGTGTGGCATAACAAGAAGTATATATCTGAGTTCTGCTCCAGGTTCTTGGCATCTAGCTTTTAATTAATTAATTAATTAATTGTGGTACAAGGAATTGAACCCTGGGCCTTATGCCTGCTAGGCAAGCTTTCTCTCTATATATTATCTTATACATACCAACCTTTTTATTATTTTATTTTAAGACAGTATCTCACTAAATTGCCCAGGCTAGCAGAGCTTTTCCTGCATCAGCCTCCAAAGTAGCTAGAATAAAAGTATGCACCACCATATTGTCTTTTGTGTGCTGGGAAGATGGTGGTGGCTGGGTCCCTTAAGTAGCTTCAGGCATGGGGCTGCTCTCCAGAAAGATCAAGACATTAGAGAGGGTGGAACTCTCAGCCCTTTCCCCACCACCTCCTGAGAAGTGAAAAGGGCTGGAGGTTGAATAATCTAATCAATCACATCCGTGGAATGGAACCTCACAGAGACCCCCAAACACTTTAGGTTTAGAGAGCTTCTTGGTTGGTAAACACATTGAGGTATCGCAAGATGCATTCCCAGGGATGGGATAGAATCTCCATAGGAATCCAAGAACAGGCAGTACTGAATAGACAAAGCGCCCTGGAGAAATCTGGCAGCAGATTGGCTGCAGTTCAAAGATAGGACTGTTATTCAGAAAGGTGGTAAGCAAGAAAGGTTCACCAACAACAGGGTATTGGATGTAAGATAATCAAAACTAAGACTGCAAAAAAGCAGAAATTCAACTTATGATAGGAGAGCCCCGAATCTGATCCTACAGAGTAGAATTAAAGCTGAATTAGCAATGAAAACCAAATGATAGCAGAAAGAAGCTAACTCTGGACATTGATAATCAGAGAGGCCCAGGTGTTCCACAGGGCCAGGCTTGTCCTAGGCGTCTGATACTCACGATAACTGACCAGAAAGCCTCAGGGGAACAGAAAGTCAACAGCAGCCTTTCCTGTGCCTGCCCTGTGAAAGCTGATGCTGGAGATGATTGCCCCTGCCTGGAAGACAAGCAGGGTTCCCCAGAGAAGCTTCATTCACCCCTCCATATGGTATTTCTTTTTCTAATACTTCTGGGTGCTCACACATCCTGTCTTTAGGATCTATGAAAGAATATTTTATTTTTCACTGCCTGACTTTCTGGCTTGTTTCCCAGTTCCCTGATTTTGTATATATTTTTCTATTGTCATGTCTCAATGTAAGTCTCCATGAATTAGAATTTTTAGTAGGTTCAGATATAACATGAAGAACTTCAAGTGCAAATTTCTGGGCCACTGCTCAGAGCATCTGACTGAGATAATATGATAGAGGAGCCCCAGGATATCCATAACTCCAGGTGATTATGATGCAGGTGGTCTGTGGACCACACTTAGAGAAGCACTACTTTAAGTCACATAAATGCCTTGGGAAATTGGACAATTTACTAATCGGATCACACCTACTACCTATGTCTGAGAGATATTACAGCTCTCAGACCACCTCTTTCTCCACATGTAAGAGTGGAAAAACATCATTCTTTTTCACACTTTCTGTCTTCATTTGGTTTGAAAATGGTCAACATAGCTATATCCTAGACCAAACCATTGAGAGTTTTATAGTGCAATTCAGAATTCAAGGTTGATTGTGTTTTGACTGTCTTCAGTTATATCATATTCACAATTTTAAGGGCAATTTATTTTTATTGTAATGTAGGCCTCTTCTGAGATATGAAGATGGTATTGATTCATACCTGAAATGTAACATTTTCTCTTTTTGCTCTTTCCAGAATGAAATATCTCTCCTTCTAGTCTATTAGGAAATTGTTCTTTCAACTGCCAGCATGAAGTCAGCTGCAGGCTTTTGGTAGAAATTACAAAGGAGAATTTGAAATATTTACAGTGTCTCTTTTAGAACTGGAAGTTGGGCAGCAAGCAGCCATCACATATGGGAAAGATTTACATTGGGCTCCAGTTTGATGTTGTATAAATGGTATTTTCAAGCGCTCTAGTCCTCCAGATTTTCCCCGGCTGCAGTATATGTTCTTGTCTTCACTGAGAAATATGTTAGTCTAGGGAATAGTGAGTGAGCATTCTTCCAGGCACCAGGCTTTCATTTTCAGCCAAGTTTCGAGTGACTGTTTTACATATGATTCTGCTCTTGGTGAACTAATCGGAAAAAATGAAAACCTGGCCTAAAATAAATGTAGTGGGAATTTAACCATTGATCAGTAAACATTTGTTATTACTAAAACCCATAAGTAGGTTTCTACAGCACAAATAGCAGGTTCATACACCACATCAAGATCACAATGCAGGACAAAACCCTGGTGTGTGCTTAACATTCACCACCCCCTAAGGAAGGAGAAGTCATAGGAAGGAAGGAACTGCGTGAAATAATGTGTAAGACCAATTGTCTGAAAACGTAGGTAGGATTAGAACTGAATGTCCACATTTTGGGAATCAATGCAGGCCTCTTAAATATTTTGTCATAATGGCCTTACCATCCATGTATTCAGTGTTTTCAATTCTGCTGCTGTGACATATTCCGGTACAGAAGGAAGATATATTTAAAGGTAAAGGTAGGAGACACTAATATGAAATATTGTTCTCTAGTTAATGGATAGGCTTTGAGAAATGAACCCAGAAGGAGCATTATATGTGTTAAAATGCTGTGATTGTTATGAATTGTGTTCCCCAAATATTTCCAGCCCTCTGGTCCCCAGGCATATGAGAGGATTATAGTTTTCCTCCTTTGAAGTTCTTCCTGGCCACGTAACTTGGCTTTGGCGACTGGACAATGAAGTAATGTGTTTGAGTTCTGGGTAGAAGTTTCAGGTGTCCCAGTTTGGGTCATTCTGTACTCTTTCCCCTGTTCTGAGGGTGTAGAAGTGCATACAGTGGTACCTCGGTTCACAAACTTAATTCTGTCTGCGATTCTGGTCGCAGAATTTGTTTCTGGGGTACATGCTTGTAATTCAGTTACGACCAGAATCATGAAATGAATTAAGATCATGAATCGAGGCACCACTGTATTTGGGTCTTGAGTGGCTGTGGTGAGCTGAGGCCTTTGCTGAGCCACACTGGACAAGTGACATAAGTCAGAAATGTCGAGGACCAGTGTAAGGAAGAGAATTGCACTTGTTAGTTCAGCTGTAGGGTCAAGCTGATGCTATAGGGAGCTACAAAAGATATTGAAAAATTCATTTCATATCTATGTAAAGAACAAATATAATACAACACTGCAAATAATAATGACATTTGAAAATTAAGAACAGGAATGAATGTGATGGTGATTGTACTTTGTCTGTGATCCAAAATTTTAAAATAAACTTGAAACCATCGTATAGAAGAATTTAACATCATGCTCCAATAAAAATCTAAAGCTTTGACAGTTTTTAAAACTGTATTTCTGATAAGACATGGTTATCTGGGTAAAAGAATTCAGATATGCTGGTCCTGAAGGAACATTCTAAAACCAAGGTTTGGAAGGAAACAGAGTATCGTATGTTACCTGTTCAAGCCAAGCCACACAGAGTCTACTTACAGCACAGACTGCTTTAGAGAAACATGGTCTAGTGACTATATTTTAAAAATTCATTGAAGTTCCTTGAAATATGTTGAACTATGTCCCAACTCTTAACTTATTGCTTTACCTCTCAAAATTCTCTCAATCCTTCCCCCAAATTCCAGTTGTCTCTCATTCCAATTGGCCCCAAAGCCTATCTGAACCCTCAAAACATGTGGGGTTTCTCCCCTGAAATCTAACTCAGGTTCTCTCTTTTTCCTTCCTCTCCTTTATTCTCCATGTTCTTCTTCTTTTTGTCCAGATTTCTGTAGAACCAAAGCTAAGACTGAGTGGGCAGACTGAGTATTCTTCCAAGTGAAAAAAGCCAAGAATCAAAGACTTATGCTGGGTAGCACTCAAGAAGGAATAAGATGTTAGAAAAGTATTTTCTTTTGGTCACAGTGAAGGCATCCAGCTTTCCACGTCTGCAGTAGCACAGCACTACATCTTCTGCACAAGGAGCCTCGTCTTTTAAAGTTTTATTTTATTTTTAATGGAAACATAATTATAATAGTTATGGAGTGCAGTGTGGTATTTTGATACATGTGCACCTGTATTAAGCACATCTATCACTTCAAATATTTATCATTTCTTTGTAGTGTGAATATTCAAAATCTTCTCTTTGGCTGCCTTGCAATATACAATATTGCTGACTGCTATGCAAAAGATGCTTCCTTTTAAAAAAAATAAATATTACGATTTTCCCATGAATCTATGGAGAGTAAATAGAAGGGTTAGCCCTGTACTCTGAAGTAACCCTCTACAGACTTCACACCTTAATGGCATTTGGAGAGATCTCATGGCCATTTATGGATAATATTCCAGAACACTACTCATTCCGGAAATATTTCTGTCGTTCCTCCCCAGACTATCACAGCTCACTTTTATTTTCTTAGGAAATACCTGATCCCAAAGACCTGGTATCATTTCTGTTGTAGATATCCAAGATCATCAAGGTGATTTATCATAGTGCACTTTGAAGCCCTGTCAGAACTCATTGCCACGCATCACTGAAGGACATTAACAAATCGCACCCATCAGCTAAGAGTTAGACTTGTTTTAATCTTGTCATTATTTAATTAGGCTCAAAATGTCACCATGTGCAGGGAACCCATTGTTTTTCAGTATTGAAAAAATTCTTGTTGAAATGGAGGAATATTTTCCTGGTATCATAAATTAAAGACAGTAAGATAGACAGTTGACAGATTTTTTTAAAGCAGTGTTAACTCCCGTTGTAGAACACCAATAAATTTTTAAAGGAATTTTTTGTTAGCAGGAGGTCATAAATGTTATGATATATGCCATCCACTGTCCTTTTCTTATAAGAATAAGAAGTAGTATAGAATTTATTTGCTTTAAATTTGCCTAAATAGTAAGTGTAAAGCACGTACTTGAGACTGAAATATCCCCGAACTGTATATTTCAAGAAACTGCCAGCAGTAATTTAAATTGCTCATTTACAATAAGTTTTTGTGATGAGGAATGATCAAGGAAACAGATCAAATATGTCTTATGTTTCTACATTTTAAAAGATATTTTCTTAGAGGTGTATGCCATGTTGTTAAAATATTGGGACTAGGAGGTTACTAAGTTCTCAAAACATAGCCCAGAAAAATAAAAATGGGATTACTGGAAATTTTAAACTTTATTTTTCACAGAATATAAAAAGGATAGGACAAGCCTTCCTCTTTTAGTTTATTTATGGCACTTGCCAAAATCTTCCATCATATTTTATTTTTAAATAAAGGTTTGAAATGATCTCTTTTGGTTTGTATATATAGACCTCTTCTTTTATACCAAGTAAAATAAATGAGGAAATGAGATTAGGGTATTTCCTGTCATAAAAATAGAATGTTGCAGCTGTATATTGCAAAGACAGTATGAATAGTTCCAATGGTGCTCTCTTCCATATTAATCCACTATTCCCAGTACACTAGGAGTTGCCCAGAATACACACACCAGAGGCAGTGCCTTCTTAAAATAAAAAAAATTCATTCTAAACATGCATAGTGTAAAAAAAAAAAAAAAGGAGGAATAAGTAATAGGGGAATAAATAGGATGATTTCCAAGAGAATTTATTGAGGCTTCAATCAAGAATTTCAGATTATTTAATAGTACAAAATAGTGACTAAGAAAAGTTACCTTCTGTAAGGGGTGTTTTCTTTTGTGAACAGTACTCTTCCTGCTCAGGGGGAAAGGTATGCCCAATAGCTTAATCAGACAGTCTAAATATATATATCATAGATCATAGAGTTTACAATCTGAAACTTTAAGGGGAAATATCTTTTTATGTTTGTTTTCAACAAAAGTCTATTTTCTGTTACAATTTTAAGAATTGTTTCAGACCACTGAGGGTAGCCGTGTGAATCTTTTACATTGCAATTTATATTTCTCAAGAGAATATCTGCATTTCATTGAAATAATAAATCTGTGGAAGAGAAAGATGCCATACACCACTGAAGATTATTTTGCCGATGTTTTCACTATCATTTTCACATTAGAAAGCCAGTGGTATAATCAGTAAAATATGTGTATTTTGTATTAAATTAGTGGTCACCTAATCACACACATTCACCCTGGTGGTCTCTGGATCAACATAAATGCATTAGCTGTTTAATGTTAACTTGATCACAGCTAGCAATTAGTGTTAATTCCCTGGAAGAAGGATTTTCCCTACATTTCCCCAATATCTTTCCATCTTCAAAATAGTAATGCCGACTCTTTAGAAAGTTTCAGTTGTGTGACTTTTTGTATGCACAACACTGAGCCTGTATTCATGACCACACCTGTTTCCTCTCACTGGTCTCCTGTGATGTTATTCTGTAAGTGATAAAACAAAGATCTCTCCTCATGCATCTCAGGTTATCCCCTAAACAGCAGCAAAGGAGCGATGGTGAACTAAAGATCTTTTCCAGGGAGGAAGATAATATCCAGTTTCAAGGAATCTCCATCAGGTAACCACTAGGAAGTTACTCCTCACCACAAATTTTCCATTCCATGTTTCAGATTATCATTCTTTAACATTTTTTAAATTGTCATCTGTCTCAGGATTGATGTGTACATTAATACAGAATTCATGCAAGGTTCACATAAGGGAATCAGTGTTACCCTAGAAGCAAGAACATACTGTAATCACCTAATGGCCTTTTATTTTGCATCTTCCTTTTCCTCTTACTGAAAGGTACCACAGTTTATCGGGAAAACCACAGGTGGTAGATTCCAACAAACTTACAGTTTGAAATAGATTCATAATTGTGGAATATTTTGGTCCTCAGCTTCTTTCTCCATGGAAGAGCAATAACCCAAGTTACAAGACTATTGTGCAATCTAATGAAATTGCATATGCAATGATTCTAGTTAAAAGCTTGAGTACTAAATGATAACTAGGTTCCTTTTCAGTTGCTCTGATTGGCCACAAGGCCTGGATGATATTTTTGCTAGGCCTTTTTATTTTATTTTCCCATTCTTTCCTCCATGCAAACCCTCATTTCATTGTTGTTATATTAAGTGGCCTCAACGAACAATTATGGAAAAAGAAATACAAAGCTTCTGTCATGTTTAGTGATGAGACAAACAATATATTCTCAGCTGAAAAGAGAAGAAAACAATATCCAATTCTTCTGTTTCAGACTACTAAAGACCAAATTAGAAACATTCAAAACTTTAGTTTATATATCAATTTAATCTTTCATTAAAAACATCACAAAATAACTTGTAAGATAAGACTGTATGGATTCCTTCTAAATATTGGTAAAAATTAGAAATACTAATGGGAAAACTCATTCCTGTCACTTCTTTAAAATAACACTTTGGCCAGGAAAGTTATCAAATCTCTATCCATTTCAACCCCCTACATGACCCCAAACTTTAGTGGAAAGACTTATAAATTAGAATGCCTTGGACCCTTATCCAGTTTTGAAAATGAAAAACTGATATAAGGAAGTGAAGTGTTATTAACTCGTTAACATCTGACGGTCTTGTTTTTTCTCTAGCAATTATAGAAACATAAGAGTTTGGACCGAGACCCTTCAGCCTGGTGACTCCTCCCGGTATGCTTCGTTGGTGGGGAAAGCCAGTGCTTGTGAACGGGTCTTGCTTTTTCTGCCACCAAAAGTCAAGACAGTTTATTGGAAAGACAATAGGTTGTAAATTCCAGCAAATCAGAGTTGATACTCCATTGTTTGGGGATTTTAGCAATAAATAACTCTTTACATTTGAAATATGTATCAATTTAAATTTATTGCCAGATTCCATGTAGAATATCACTGCTTATCACCATAACTGGAATTTTATACATATGTAATAATCATTAAATACTCATATCCAAGTTACTGTGGTCTTTCCTACTTTTTGGCAGTCAGATCTGAGATAAGGCTGTTTATTTGTATGTTATTTTCTCAATTTAAGAACACTTTTTAGGGACTGGCGTTGTTTCGCATCTTCGCGCTCGATGCTCCCAGGTGCCACTGCCCGCCCTAGTCACTTGGGGGGGGGGGGTAGTGGGAAGGCGTCGTTCTCCTTTACTAGCGCCCCCATCCCCCATGTTTTCAGGCCGGGTCTGACTTGGTCTTCCCCCTTAAGGAAATGCCCGGGGAGCTCCAGGGAGCCCAGGCGCCGTTCATTCAGCGAAGCCTGGGCTGACAATGCAAAGCAGCGGGGACCCCGAGCAGTTCTGCCCGGGGAGGAGCCCATGGCGTCCAGCGGTAACTGGCTGTCCGGTGTGAATGTCGTGCTGGTGATGGCCTACGGGAGCCTGGTATTTGTACTGCTGTTTATTTTTGTAAAGAGGCAAATCATGCGCTTTGCAATGAAATCTAGAAGGGGACCTCACGTCCCTGTGGGACACAATGCCCCCAAGGATGAGATTGGAAGTGATTACAGTTAGCCCAAAAGCAATAAGGAAGTGTTGTGTTTGAAGAACTTAGACTCATGACTTGAAAGAGGAGATTGGTACTCGGCTATCCAGGGTTCAGGATATCAAGTATGAAGCACAGCTCCTTGCAGATGATGACACAAGGCTGCTACAGCTGGAAACCCAGGGAAATCAAAGTTGCTATAACTATCTGTATAGTATAAAAACTCTGGATGCCATCCGTGCCTCTGAGATCCCATTTCATGCTGAAGGCCGGCATCCTCGTTCCTTAATGGGCAAGAATTTCCACTCCTACTTGCTAGATCTGCAAAACACTAGCACTCCTTTCAAGGGTATGCACAAGGCCCTCATCGACACCCTACTGGATGGCTATGAGACAGTCTGCTATGGCACAGGAGTCTTTGGCCAAAGTGAGTACCTGCGCTATCAGGAGGCCCTGAGTGAGCTGGCCACTGTGGTCAAAGCACGAATTGGGAGCTCTCAGCGACACCAGTCAGCAGCCAAAGACCTGACTCAGTCCCCTGAGGTCTCCCCTACAACCATCCAGGTGACATACCTCCCCTCCAGTCAGAAGGGCAAGTGCGCCAAGCACTTTCTGGAATTGAAGAGCTTCAAGGACAACAACACACTGGAGAGTACTCTGTGATGGGGCAGAGGGAGGACTCGCTGCAGACTGAGCCAGGCGGTGCCCTCTGCAAGTTGGCCTGCATGGGGGCATGGGGGCCATGTGGCTCAGCAGCCAGAGCCCCATTCCTGAGGCTCACCCCACCTTTCCTTATGGCATTTTCAGAACATTAGCTGAGACTTAATTTTCCCACAATAGCACTTTTTTGCGGATTTAAATTCAGATGGCATTCTTAGTAGATTTTTGTCAGACCTATCTTAAAATTTTTCCCATATTTTTGGTCAGAGTTTACCCACCCTGTTCCAGGCTGCTTAATCTCAAAGGTGAACATTGAGGTGAGGCATCTTCCACATCTACCCTGTCATACTCAGTTGAGGGAACTGTTTGGCTTTAGGGTGTCTTAGGGTCACTGCTTGGTGGTGAAAGCAGATAGGGTGCCAGGTGTGGTGGCTCACACCTGTGACCCAGCAGGCAGGAGTCAGGCAGGAGGACTTTAGTTCAAGGGCAGCCTTGGCTACATAGCAAACTCAAGGCCAGCTTGAGCCACACACACAAAAAAAGTGACTTCAAAACAAAGCCGACGAGGCCGGGGATTTATCCCACCTGTCTCACAAGTGCAAGGACCCGAGTTCAATCCCTGGTACCAAAAAAAGAAGACAACTGGTGGGGAGAGGGGTAAGGAAGCGGGTCGTGTGGAGCACTTTATCCTGGTGCTGCATTGTACACCAGGGCATGTTGTAACAACACAACTTTCCTGATGAGCCAGGATCTGCCCTCCTGCTCTCATTCAGTTCTCTTGTCAAATAAGAATGTTCTAAGACCTGGCGTAGACCAGGTGTGGTGCACACCTGCAGTCCCAGCACTCAGGAGGCTGAGGCAGGAGGATTGCTGCAAGTTCAGAGCCAGCCTGGACTACATAGTGAGTTCAGGGCAGCCCGAACTGTATAGTGAGACCCTGTCTTTAAAAAACAAACCTGGCATAATCTGTGCCAAGATAGGAATCCGTGTGAAGCCGTGGTTTCCCCTAATTAGCCAATGGAATGGTTTGACTTTATAAATTAGTTATTTAATGAAATGAAATGTTGAAAAAGCATATGGCAGGGGATTTAGCTCAGTGGTTCCGGCACCTGCCTTGCAAGTCCAAGGTCCTGAGTTTGATCCCGGTACCAAAGGAAAAGAAAAAAGAAAGAACACTTTTTAGGAATCTTTAAGATGGTCTTATTTTGCATTTTTAATTTAACTACATGATTTAGCCCTATTCCTAAAATAAGAGAGATATTTTCAGTTAACATGATGGGGGAAAAGCAGCTGAGAATCAACTTGTATACACATATAAATAATGGTAAAAACATAAAACTCAAACTAAAATTAACTGTCATTGTTTCTTTGCAATGAGAATTCGACTCATTGTATTTTACTGGGCTATCTATATTTTATATTGACTCTGTCCTCACCTATTCACACGAGTTTGTCTTGGTGATATCTGGATCAATATGTGTGTTAAGTGTTTCATATTAACTTGTTTATACTGACTCGTCATCAACAAGTGATTAATGTCAATTCCCTGGGAAGATTTTCCCTGCATGTGGTAAGCTGTGCTGTGTAAAATGTCAGTGCTGTCATACTGTCCCTGTGTAGCTGAGAGACAGGATGCTTGATTTTAAATTTGTGTTAATAGAGTCTGAATCTTAAGTTTATTTAAAATATATACTTGCAGGGCTTTCTAATTTTTTCTCTGTAGTACCTCCTTATTAATTTTATAAATCTTAGCTGTATCAGAACTTTTCAAGTTCCAGTTACGAAAGCCTAACTCTAGCCAAATTCAGCAAAAAATGGAATTTATTAGATCATAAAACAGCCTTCCAAGGGAAGCTCAGCCCTCAGGCATGACGTACCAATCTGGGTCTAATCAGAAGAAACTACATAGTAATTGGAACAGAGAAAGTTGGAGATAAAGAATTATTAATTATAACAATGGATTAGAGTATCAGAGGATTGGCCAGTAGAAGTAAAGAGAATATAGGAAGAACAGATCCCAGGAGCAGCCTGGGCTGCTACAGGGAGACTGAGCACAAAGGATGATCGCATGGCCATGCTGAAAGCCAGGCCTCAGTGGGGAGGGCGAGGCCTTGGCCTACTGGAAAGCCTAGAAGTCACTGTCTGCTTAGGCCATAGAACTTTCTGGAAGCCTCCCTCCCTGGAATTTAGGAAATGAGCCGTCTAGGGTACCATAGATACTCCTGGGGGTCTACCACCCTGCCTTAGATGGCAGAGGAGGGATCGGGGGAGTTGCTTGAATGCTTTGGTCACTGTGCACTGCAGATGCCAAATGCTGAACAGATGTGGGTGCTGGAGGAGCTGGGCATGAAGAAAGCCATGCTGTGAATGCAGGAGGGGGAGCCTGGAGGAGAAGCCACATGTGAAGACCTGGTGCAGAGGGCCCCAGCTCTGAAATCCCATCCCCTTAGGCAGCATCTCTTACACCCTCTGCCAACATTGATTACCGTGGTGCCAGATGGAGAAGGAAAATTGTTAAAGGCACAATGTGCATTTTTATAATCAAACATCAAGAGCTAGAACGGAAGTGGCCAGATCCGAAGATTCAAATGATGTCAGCAGGATTTGCTTTTTCTCTACTTCTCAGTACTGTTTTCTTTTAGGTTACCGGGTTCCATGTTGTGTTTGAATGAATTCAGCAGCAGAAGTTCTCCTCTTGCCAATTGAGACACAAATCCCAGAACTGAGTTTTGTTGATGCTAAGGAGCCAGGCTTGTGTCTCGTGCCATCCCTGTCTCCTGTATACCCGAGGGATGTGATATTATTTGGCACCTCCTGTGATATAATGCATCCATTCTCAACCTCATCGCACTATTACCAGAGTAAAGGGAATGGTTCAAAGTTAGCTGAATCAGCAACACCAAAGAATTTATTACATGCCTTGAAGATGTGTCTTCAGATCAATCTGAGCTTTATTTTTTCTATCATTTTCTACAAGGTCTTTGAAGTACAAGTGAAATGAAAAACTCTCTAGTTTAGCCAAAAACCTTGAGTTTATTACTAAAACAAACAGACAATAACAAGAAATAAGAAATATGATTAGAATTTGTTTTGAACACTGGATTTCTGTTAAAACAGAATCAAAACTTTGGAGATGTAATTTTTTTCCATGAGAGAAACTATTAACTAACCATTTTCTCTTCACAATAATGGTACACCTGTGTCATTTCATACAACTCAGCAATACAAAGGAAGAAACTACTGACATACTGGTAAAGAAATTTTGGATGGAACCCAAAGTATTATGCTGAATGAAAACCCTATCTCAAATTGCAACCTATAGAAAGATTCCTTTTTAGGTAAAATTCTTAAAATGGTAGAATTAAACAGCTGAGCTATAACTGCCAGGAGCTGGGGTTGGGGAGAGGGCACACTTTGTACTTGTCTCAGTGTGAACAGCTACAAAATATATGTATGTATGTACTTGTGGATGCATCTATTTATACGCAATTCTCAGTATATATATATTTAAAAATTTTCACATATTAATATCTCCAATTTTAGTTGAGCACCATAGGATTCATTCTTTCTTTTCTCCTTATTTGTATGTTTTTAATAATTACTTTTATTGGTTTTGTTTGTCTTGTCATTATTATGAACTTTATTGCTACTATTTTACGAAGTGTTTCAGATTAATATAAACAGCTTCATGATAAGTGCTCTTTCTGAGCCTACTATTATTAAAACATTTTCGGCTTTTAGAATCAAATTTCCCCATAAGGCCAACATTGAATCTAGCCATTGAATTTGATTCAGTTCTCTTCCAACTTGGTTTGTGACCAGAATTTTGGAAAGAATCAAGTTTGTGAACTGAGGCACTACTGTCATAGTATAAACACTCATTTGCTTTTTGTTTTTTATAATACTAATTATTGATAATTATTTTTTGCTCTTTATGAAGATATAAAAAATTGAAAAGAAATATAATAAAATTGTCAAATATTTATACAATGCTGCTAACTAAACCATTATCCTATTTGGGGCTTTACCAATTTTTGCATGCAGTCATTTGAGGATGAGGGGATGAGAGGGAAGAGGTATAGTTCTGCAAAATTTTATCACATGTACTAAATTTGTGCAACTACTACAATAATCAAGGTGCAGAACTATTCCAATGTCCCCAACAAACTCCCTCATGGCACTCCCTTATAGTCATGCCCTCTCCCCAGCCCCAGCTCCTGGCATTCTTCAAAGGATGTCCACCAATTTTAGCATTCATAGATACATTTTTTTCTCTGCTGTAATTATTATTGTGAAGTTCTAAGTGTGTTTTCATTTCTATATTTCTTAACCTTTGAATATTTCTTAAATGAAATTACCTATAAAGAAGAACTCTAACTTCTACCTCACTTTTTTAAAATATGCAGTCATTTATTCATGCTTATGTGAACTATTGGGGTTTAATTTTATTCTTTTGGTTTATTAACTAATATTATTTATTTTGTTGTTCAGTTATTCTCTCTTTGGTTGTTGAGAGTTCTTTCAGGTTGGTTTATATGCCATTTCAATACTCCACTGTTCATTGTTGGTTGTTTGTTCATTTTAAAGGAAATTCCTGTAATCTGAAACACCAGATGATCCAGGTTCCCTACTCCAGCCCTGGAACCAAAGATCTCTTGTGGAGCTCTCATTATGCTTATTTTAAAAGATGATGTTTAGAAACTAAAATCTGCACTTGAAGTGCAGTCATGTACATGAGAACAAAGTGTGAGCCTCAGAAGCATGACCACACTTCAAGCAGGGCACAAACAAAAAAAAAATTGAAAAGGAACCGACTTTTAGTTTCTTAATTCTTTTTCAGGAATCTGTCTCAATTTGTATTTTTAACTATTAATTTCTCCAACTTTATTCTGAAATAATTTTACCTTGGAATGGAGGTTTCAAATATCCCAGGACTTACTAAAAAATATGGTGTGTTTAGATTTTAAAAGGGCATTACAGTAAAAACACAAAGCCATAATCCCCCTCAAAATTGCTCCACTTCACTTTGAATGCACTTTTCCCATCATTCTTGCCACTTTCTGCAGCAGTTCTGGAAGCCCTCTTTCATGAGTGTCTTTATGAGGTGTGATCAAAACTACAGTGAATGCTGCTGTCTAGTGCCATCCAATGGAAAGGGCAGGGCTCATGAAAACATGACATTGTGTTTTCATCCACCTTATTCACTACATCAGGCACCATGTGACTTCTGGCTCTTCCTCAAAGTCAAAATAACCGTGAAAGGGAGGTATTTTCAATTGACTGAGGACATCCAGGCAGCCAGTACAACTAAAGACAGCACAACTACAGACACAGATTGTTCTGTAGTCTTTACTCAATTTCCCCTAAAGATAACATCTTTGAAAACCACAGTAGAATTATCAAATTCATAATAAAATTATGGCCAAAGGGAGAATAACTGAGCAACAAAATAAATAATATTAGGTAATAAACCAAAAGAGAAATATTCAAAGGATACTTTTTAAGTATTTAAAATTTTGAGAAAATTTGAAACTTATGGAAGAGTTGTAAAGGTAGGTAGTACACCAGAGTCCCTATATACACTTCACCAAGGTTCCTCAGAGTTACTACCTCATACGACCTTGAGGTTATTAACAAAATAAAGGATTAATCTTGATACAATATTACAAACTGCATCACAGAAATTATTCAGTTTTCACCAAATTTTTACTTTTTGCATTCCAGGGTACAACCCAAGATTCCATGCTGCATTTAGTCTTTATGTCTCTTTACTCTTCTAATATGAAGCAATTCCTCTCTTTCCTTATCTTTCATGGCTTTGGGACTTTTGATTAGTAGCCTATGATTTCATAGACTATCCCTGAATTTGGGTTTGTCTTTTACTTTCTCATGATTAGACTGAGTTTATGTATTGAGAAATGACAACACAGCGAGGACACACCCTTGAAATTGGATCATTCAGGAGGTACGTGATGTCAATATGTATTATTGGTGATTCTAGCTTTGATTACTTGGCTAAGTGGTACTGCAAGGATTCTCCACTGTGAAGTTATTGTTTTTCCCTTTCTAGTCAGTAAATATTTGAGAGGAGGTAACTTGAAACTATACAAATATGCTGATTCTGATTCAAAGGATGTTCACCAGTTTTAGCATTCATAGAGTTTTGAGTTAAGAAATGACTTTTTTAGGTACTCATCTCTATCAAAGTGTGACATCAGGGAAGCAGCAAAATATTTAGGAGTTAAACACAAGTCCAGAGAAGAAGCTTGCTTATAAGTAATGAATAAATAATGATAGTGCTTTTGTTTTAAATAGAAAGAATCAAGATGATCAGATTTAAAACGATTAAATATGTAGTTTGAAGAATTATTTGGTGGGTAGTCCATTGAAATGAAAGGATCAAAGGGTTCTCAGTTAGATAGACTTGCTGGGGAATTCCCAACACTAGCCATTCTTAAGGAAACCCTTATCACCTGTGAATTTCTGTTTTCACATTCCCAAAGCATTAATGATTTTTTAAAAATTAGCACAGCTAGAAACAAATTACATATTAAGGTATGTAAGTTGCCTGGCATGCCTTAGAAGCTTAATATGTAGTTCTTAACTTTACACTTCGTAGATATAGTCATGCAAACTTCAGAATATCAAGGTAACACCTGCAGGTTTGGCTTCTGTGTTCGAGGCCAATGTGTGAGTATGTTCGGTCTCTTCCCATATTGGTTGAGGTTTCAGTGTATTACAACTTTCTACATACTAGAAAGTACTATTGCTTAGAAAAGTGTGTTTAGTCCTTGCAACATTTTTCTTAAGCAAAATGGAGCTTATTTGGTTTGCTTTTTAAGATGGATTACTTCAAGGAGCTCTTGTCAATTGTTGGGGTGCAGAGTAGGCAGGCAGAATAACGTGTTCATACCTGCATCTTGAGAACAACTTTGATATTTTTATTACCATGCTCATTTTGCTCTTCTTTCTTTTCAAATGCTGCATGTATGTCCTTATAGTTCAGGGGCTTGAAGCTTAATTTTCCCCAAAATCATTTTAAATGTTGAGATCTTTCTGTTTCTAGAACTTATAGCCATGATATATCATAAAATGAGTGGATTTCTGAGAGACTTCAATTAATTAATTTAAAAAATGCTGCATCCACACAGGGCTTTATAGTTTTAAAACTTTATTTTATTATTCTAATAAAAGCTTTCTACTCTAACCCTTTCTTGGGTTTGTCTCTTGCAGGCATTAGCTATGTCCAGAGATGTGAAATTGCCAGAGATCAGATAATAGTCCCATGCACACAAAACTCCCCCTTTGCAATTTTTAGTTCAAAGACCCACGGAGCTTTGGAGGTGGGACAAGGTACCACATGGTTTGGGTATTTTTGTGTGTCTTAATGACTTCTTGCCATCCCTCTTCTCTTTAATCTCTGATTATAATAGGCTGCTATCTTAGTTGAGATACATGCTGACAAAACAGGAACAAAGGTGTGAGATAAAAGTTTATGTGAGCTACAAGTTTATACCAAACATGAATGCAAGTTGACTAGAGATCCTGTGGTGAGACTTACAGGGAGAGTCTCATGAAAATATATCATCTTGATACTTTTGCATTTGAAAATGCCTGCTGGAAGGCCTTTGTTACTGATTATTCCTTTCCTAAAAGATGACTTTGACCAAGAATCTTGGAAATTTTTCTTCACCCTCCCATCTCCTTCTTAAAAGCAGTAAAAGCAAAGGTGATATTTTGGTCCTGTAAGGGTATATACAGCTGAAAATGAAACAATCCTTTAGAGCGCAGTCAGGATGACTGTTCAGTCCCTTTGATAAATTTACTGACATCTGTTCCAGAGTCATTCCGCTGCACAAATCTGCCATTAACAAACAGTAAGGACTTTAATTAACTGGGCATACCAAAGAGCAAAGCTCTGATCAAATGGCACCATCTGGAGTAGGAAGATGTAAAATTTTCTCTCCAGTGTCTGATGAGGGACTGTATTAAATGTGTCTTGATCGCAAATGATTCCCCTGCTGTTGTAGAGTTCCTTATTAGTAGCAAATGCTTTATGATTTGGAATACTTTTCTCAGGAGGGCCACAGCATTAAAATGTAAATTTCCTGAGCTTTGGGTTTTTTATTTTGGCCTTTTGTTAATGCCCCATTAGTGCTCATTAATTCTTCGTGCTCTAGGAAGGATTGTGTTCATCAGTTTTGAGTTTCAAGAAGAAGAGGTCAACCAGAAACTGGCTGTGTCCAAGCCCTTGACAATTGTTTTTAATAAACCTATTTGGAAATTCAGTATGAAGTCGGGATGGTCAACTAGAAAAACCCACTTGTACACGTTGTCACAGAATTCGGGGTATGAGCTCATGGCTTCTTAGACTCTCAGAGGGCATTTATGCTGAGGCACGGATCGTGCCACTGCCTATCTCATTCAAAGGCTTCATCTGACCAGAATTTCAAAGTCTCTCAGTAAATATGAACCTTGGACTTAGAAAACTAAACTTTTTCCAGTTTGGTTCAGTCTAATAGTTTGCAACTGTATGTTTACACTCTTGACCTGAAGCAATGATAAATGAAATCAGTTGGAAGTCATCCATGCTGGTGTTCACTGATCTATCCAAGGTGGGGCTGGGGGGCCTGAAGTAGATTCCAAGGGAAGATACATCTAGATGACTCTTTTCAGGCCTCTTGGCAGTGAAGTGATGCTTTCTGCCAGTGAGGTTAAAGTTCATTGCAGTTTAGTTTGCAAGGCAGTTACTATTGCAAATGTGTCATTTGCAAAAGTGTTTGACAGTCATGAAATACGAGGTCTAACAATCTTCAGTCTCCTTTAAAGAGACTGTAGAATTTGGGAGAAAGTTTAAGGAAGTAATTTTAATATCCTGTGGGACAGGACATATATGTATAACAGTTTATCCCCATGACAGTAAGGATTGTATTGAGAATTCAAAAGGAGAATGTTGCTACATTGTCCTCCATGATGTGATAAAATAAGCGCAGAAATGAGAGTTAAGAAATAAACATTTTTCATCATATCCCTCATATTACTGTATTATTTTCAGAAATTCACTTGGGTAATCTCTCACTTTAATTTCCCACTTATGAAATGAGAATGGTCATCTAGTTCAGAAATTATGTAATTAACAGAAAGCTCATGGCTGTATTTGTAGCTTTTATTACATGTGCACTTTCCTAACTCTAATCATATTTACTTCAATCCAAATAAAGCCTTGCAATTTTAAGTGGTAGAGAAAAGCAATATAGGGGATCCACTTTTTAACTTATCGGAAGACCTTTATTATACCTTTCTTTGGTAGGGACCCAGGATTTAGTTCAGTGGTTCCTCCACCTGCCTTGCAAGCGCAAGGTCTTGAGTTCGATCTCTGATACAAAAAAAAGAGAAAGAAACAATGGGAGACAACACCTTTCTATGGTAAATGTGTTTACCTTTTTAATGAAATCAAAGACGTCCAATGTGAGAAACATATTTTCATCTAGTACTAGTGTCTTCAAGTTAGAGAGCTTTTGAAATTCGTGAAAGTTTATAGTGACCATAGTAAATTTTGCTCCACTACTGATCCAGTGTCAACCAGCTTTAATGTTTTTCTAGTTATCTTAAATCAAACCCTGAAATTCAAGTCATCAGGATGTCGCATAACGAAAATTCATCCTAAGCCATTATTATTCAACCTTAGCATTCACCTCACCCACCCTTCCTGAAAACTGGAGTTGTGTTAAAGTTTCATATTCACAATTCTTCAGCTAACACCCTTGAAGTAGTTTGGAAAAAATAAAGATGGGTAGAAAAGAGCAAGAAAAAAACATAATTTTTAAATTATACCTTAAAGAAAACCTGCAGCTTCAGGTCACTGAAGTTATTCAGGCCTTTTTCTCTCCCTGGAAACTCACTCAAAAAAAAAAAATTTTAAGAGTCTTAAAGTCACGCTAAGCCTGGGCGCGTCCAGCTTCTCACTGTAAATGGAGGCCTCCTCCCACAGAAAGCAGGCTGCCTGTCTCGCTCCACACATGAGGAAGGACATGGTTTATAGTCTAACATAGGCTGCCAGATGACAGACAGTAGGCATACCCATCCCAGACCACCCATCTCCAGGGCACTCCAAGTGCACATAAAAACTCTCAGCCCTTAACCATCTCTCTCGAGCATCCACACTGTCTTTTGAGTGTGTCCTTTTTAAATTCTGCCTAATAAACCTCTTTATGAATCTCATTGACAAGTCCTGAAATTTTTTTACTGTGATGAATACAGGGAACCTATAGCATCCCCCATGAGTGGATGAGCCCAGGTCCCTCATCTCCACTTTGGGGAACCTCCTCAGACCCTGTCCAGTGACCAAATGACAGACACCTAAGATGCCTTAGCCGGCAGTGTCCTGCTGACGGTGCTCCTTCTGTGCCAAGGTTGCTATGGGCCTGGGGGCTTGGGGCCCTGTTCTGGCCCTGGAGCCCACTCAGCCCCCTGGGCTTACAAATTGACTTCTAATTCAGCATTTAACCAGCTGCTAATTTTCCTACTCCCAGCAACACTGCTTTGTAAATTATATTTCTTTCAGCAGTTCCATTTTGTCTTTGGAGAAGAGTCAGAAGTCACATGGTACTAGATGCAGTGAATAAGATGGCTGAAGACATGCTTCACTGCTCTAACCTTTTTTGGTACTGCCATTTGCATCTTCCTCTCTCCAGTGCTCAGGGCTGGTCCAGAGGCATGCGATGAAAACACTCTCCTGCAGGCCCTGCAGTCTTCCTTAGAGTGCCCTGGCCCAAGGACCTGGAAAAGCCTCCAGGTCTTTTCAGCCATGGAGTCTAACCCCAGGTCACCAACCTTGACTCTCCCCTCTAAGAGCTTCTGTTTATCTCTATTCCCTCCTTCCCCTAAAACAACAGCCCCCACACCATGAGCCTTTAGGAGCACAATGCTGACCTGTCTTCCTTGGGAGTGGGAGAGTTTTTCCTTATTAACTGACGCTAATGAGTATTTTTATTTACTTACACTGACAGTTTTACGTTGTTGTTTGTTGTTTCTTATATGAAAGTGACCAGATGTTCCTGCATTCTTTTTATATTTTTCTCCCAATTCTAAAAATATGCTTTTAATTTCATTGTGATCCTTTTGAGAGAACTATGCAGCAGGCATCTGTACAAGGCAAGAAAAATCCTCAAGGTTAAGTCCTCAGGGTTACACTTAGGCATTTTCACACCTTGGGGTTATAACTCAGTGACTGGCCCAGCAGAATTCGCCTTTCAACTCCCAGCAGCAATGCTTTGTGCATATCCACTCCTCCATTGCTCTCACCACTCCACTGCTTTAACTTTTTCTACTGTGTGAATCCTTCAATCATTCGGATCTCATTTTCTCCAGTGCTCCTCCAGTTGCCTCATCCAAAAGTATTTTGTTTGAGTTTTTTCAAGTAAGAAAAAATGGTTGCTTAGCCTGTCTCAGAAAGGAGTTATCTTAGTTACTTTCTCTTTGCAGAGACAAAATACCTGATACTCAAAGTTAAAAGAGGAAAGGTTTATTTGGCTTACAGTTCATAGAGGTTTCAATTCATAGTTGACTTGCTCTAAGGCAGAGTGGTACATGGGAGAGGGGCATTGGAGAGAACTAAAACAGTTCATTGCAGGCAAAGACAGCAAAAGCAACAAAGGACCTTAACAGAGTCTTTCTGTCCCTCTTATCTTATCCAGACTACTAAGGGCAGGCAGCACTCACACCCTTAATCCTAGAGCCCTTGAATCTAACATTGCACCATGAATCACTTCCAGCATCACACACTCTAGATCCAGCCACCTCTGAAAAGCCCCACCTATGACTGCATGAGGCTTTGGGGGGACATCTAAACACAAGCCACAACAGGGATAGATTTACAGATATTGTAAGGAAGTAACTAATTCCATCCTATCTCTCTTCATAGCATTGGATTCCTAGAAGCCTCCAGAGAGAAGGGGGATCAGGAGAAATCCTCTAGCAGACATGTCCAGCCTGCACCTGTGTATGAACTGAGTACAGAAGTAAAATGTTGTTCCTGATCTAGCACCTCTCTCTCTGCCTTGTTTGTGATTTTGAATGGTAGTTTTTATTGTTCTTCTGCAATCTAAATGTCCATGAAGTAGCAATTATCTGCTTTGATTAAAAAAGAAAAAGACTCAAAACAAATAGCAACCAAGTAAAAAAAACCTTTTTTCCTTTGATGAGAGAAGGTAGGTGATTAGGAAAATTAATCCAAGAACATAAGCTCTTTGTGGAGTGTGAACTTGCAGACTGTGCCATATATGAGGTATTATAGTTTAGATCTAAAGTGCTCCCAAAAGGCCTTGCATACTCAGGGGCAGGGCTTTGGGGAAGTAACTGGATAATGGGTCAGATGCACATCTATGGATTAATTCCTGGATGAGTTCATGCTGCTGGGAGGTGGGGCCTCATCTGTGGAGGTGGCTCACTGAGAACTTGACCTGGAAGGGTTTATCTCTCTCTCAGGATCCTTCCTTCTCTATCTGCTTCCTGGCTGCCATGGTGGGAGCAGCTCTTCTCTGCTGTGCTGCTCTGCCGTGGTGGTTCTGCCTTGGAGCCAGCTGACCATGGACTGTACTATGAACCAAAATAAACCTGTCCTTCTTTAATTTGTGGGTGTTGGATGGAGGAACTTGATTAAGACACAGGTTATCGAAGAATCATTCACACCACCCTTTCATTAGGTTCAAGGTAAGTAGTTAGCAGCATTGGGTAGAAAAAGCATTATTCACACCCTGCTAAGGTATTTGGTAAACAGAGGGAGATGGACCTCAGAGTCTGCAAGTTTAGAGTACAAAGACAATTTCTCTAGTCATCACTTTAAATATTTGTTGACATATATCTAGCTAATAATGTCAACATTATTAGCAGTTTGGGGCTTTCTATATCAAGAGCTGAAAGGAGTTGAAATTAAAAGGCAAGTGAACTCTTTCACTTGAACAGTGGTGAAAATGAAAACATTATTCAATAAAGTTAAGTAAAGAAACATAGCTAACTGTTTATGTAGAGATTCATATATCAAGGTCTTGATAACAGAGTAGGAAAATGAATACATTCATGTGATTAATAAAATAACAATTCTAAGTAAGATAATGAATTATTGCTTTCTATTGAAGCCTAGTCACTTCTAAAACATAATTCAATTAAGTATATTTACATGTCAAAGCTTATTTAACAATCTTTAGCACATACCTGGCTTTTTCAGGTATCCAAAGTGTTATCAAAAATATAATGAATGTTTAAATTAAAAAAAAATTATTACGGTAAAAGACACATTGCTATTAATTCCCTCACTCTAAAAAGACTTATCTCATTGTTCTTGCCACTTTCTGAAGCAGTTCTGGAAGTTCCCTTTCATGAGTGTTTTTAGTTGTGCTATTGTGGCTGCCTTGATGTCCTGGATGAACTGAAAACATTTAGCTTCCATGGTCATTTTGACTTTGGAGAAATGTCAGAAGTCACATGGTGCCAGGTGCAGTGAATAAGGTGACTGAGGACGTGCTGTAATGCTTTTATTTGGCAGAAATCTTGGTACCAGAAGTGATGAGTGACATGGAACACTTTCATAATCGTGGATGAGAAACCATTTGTTCATTTTTTAGGTTGTTTTTTATGCATGTTGTCTCTTAAATACTCTAATATGCCCTGTTAGTAATTCATGTTCACCTTAGTGCTCCGGTGGACAAACTCACTTGGCACAACTCCACAAGGTCAAATCCTAATCAACCTCACCTTGATGTTGGATGTTGATTGGCATGCTTTTTTCTCATGAGGACATCTGGGTGATTCCCACTGAGAACTCTGAACCTTGGTCTCAGGATCATAGCCATAGACCCAACATTCACCTCCCATGATGACATTTCTTAAATGGGTGGAATCTGAAGTGACACAATCAGGAAACTCCAGTGACACTGGCAAATGCTGGGCTTGTGTTAGTCAAAATGATTGGAACAAATCTCACATTCACTCATCTCATATTTCCTGCTGTTAAAATGGTTTGAAGGGACCCCTAGGTGAAACTTATCACACATGGCTACTGAGATTTGACCCTGTGTTTAACTTAGTGAAGGTCCCTGCCTTTCTGTTGAATGTCACACGTCAGTGGCATTTTCCTTACTCTTTTATCACGCTTCTGGGCCTCCTGTGCTTAGTTCTTACCCCACCCCCACCCCGTTGTTTTGTAAAGTTCTGATTGTGAGGCAAGGAAGATAAAAGCTTAGAGGACTGGATGGGATGGGGCTTTCCAAATCAGAGGAGCTGTGAGTAGTGATAAGGTATTGTTTCATTAGGGGTGTGTGTGTGTGTGTGTGTGTAGGTGGCCAGATGTCAAAGACATAGTCTAAGGGCAGAAATGTGTGTGCCTAATTAAGGGATTTCTCTTTCTATCATTTCCCTATATTCTGTCTAGCATGTGAATAAAACTAGGGTCCCCTAAAGATGTTTGAAAGCACATGGTCCTTAAATTTTAAGGAGTCACTTAAAATTTTGAGGCCCAGTTTTTTCATCTGTAACATTATATTATAAAATCATAAAATGAGAGAAAACGAGAGTCTTTCAAGGATGTCGCAAGGATAATAAAAATGTATTTAAATCCCTGAAACATCATGAAAACCAAGAAATGATAAATGTTAGTAAAGTTGTCTTTTAACAAATTTCAACCTTGCCCTTCATATAAATAAGTTACCAACTTTGTCAGACAATATCTTCATCTTTAATTTTCAGCACAAAAATAGCTGCATGACTTTGAAAAATGCCCTCAACCTTATATGATTCCATTTCTTCACATGTGAAATAACAGATAATACTTTTAGAAATGCTGTTGCTGTGCAAGGCTCTGATTCTTGTAGCATCCAGTCCATTTTTTCTTGATAATAATTAAAGCAAAATGCAGCAAGCACATCAGTGGGCTTCAGAGCACAGATTCTAGAGCCAGATACCCTGCATTCCTACTTGCCTTTCTTCCATTTAACCTGGCCGACTGATCAGCTGTTCTCTGTTTCAGTTTCTTCTTTTTCTGGACTTCCATTGTACCGTTTTAATTCTCCAATGCTTACGTAGAAAAGATCTTTTATACTCAAATTTCTATTGCTTCATCTATTCTGGTAGTGATCTACTTTCCAAATGTATTAAATAGCTTTAATGAAAATATTAAATAACTTTATCCTAAGCTGGCTAAACATCAATACCGAACTCTCTTACCCCAGTCAAACAAAAAATAGATTTCGATGGTGCTACTTCTCTTTTATTTATAGAACTATAAAATTGTCATAACAAATGTTTCTAGAAAATTGGGGGACTGTCACAAGTAATGAAATGTTATTAAATTATTAATACAGAGAAAAGAGTAGGTGTCCACAGAACCCCCAGCATTTACTTGTATTTCTATTTTCAGTGAGTGATGGTTCACGCCATTTACAGTACCTATGCAAAGTTTTCCAGATTGATGGGAGGTGTGGGAGATTTCTCTTCTAGTGTGATAGGTCTATAATAGCTAACTCAATAATAAGAGATTTGATCTACATGGCTACTGGCATCTTATCTAATGTGGAGAGTTTATGATTTTAATGTATTATTCAAGAAATTTTTTCATTCTTAAGTAAGACTTAAAATGATCACGAAGGGTAGAACTATTGTGGGTTAAAACAGCTTGGTCTCAGAGGTTGAATTGTACAAGATGCTATGATTTTAACAAAAACTCTTGCATAGTGGAAATTTTAAATCTTCCCACCTCTTTAGCAAATATTTCTGTATTCTTCCTGACCCTAGATGTGAGTTCAACCAGGACAGGATAGAAACAAAATCCTAGTCAAGGGCAGTGGGGCAACCCAGCCCGGGGGAGACTTGGCATGGAAGTGAGGGCTCCTTGTCACCTACCATCTCCACCTCCTCTTACCTTCATGCTACTGGATCTTCACATTTCTGGGTAGATTCTACCCTAAAACTGCATTGTTCTGCATGTGGCTCTCCAGTATTCTGTGTTTCATTAGTATCCTTAAGTGAAAAGAAAATGCTAGATCAAGATTAGGAAAGGATATTATAAAGTGTGTGAAAACTTACTGAATTTTTTATTTGATAAATAATAGAACAAAAGTGGCAGATTTCTAGGATAATTCATTTTATCAGGATTAGTAGGTTTTACATCTGATGAAATTAATTAAAACCAAACAAACAGTATACTAAAAGTAACCATTCCAATGTAATGACTGTTTCTGAGATATTTACTATAAAATTTTGGATGTTTTAGTAAATTCTGGGTCTGTGGAAGGGTCTGTCCCAGTTGGCTATTGCCTTGTTTTAACAAAATTCTGAAAGTTAGTATGATCTGTATCTGGTATGCCTGCCATCCTAGCTGTTAAAATCCAATTCCCTCTGCGTCTTTTAGACAATACTTCATACTACTGGATGATACTGATATTGAAATAGGGTAATACTGGATCTCCCTAAGCCTTGTTTTTCTTTATCTATGGAATAAAAACAAGTATATACCTCTAAGTCATTGCTCCGTAATTAGAGAATTTTTTTTTAAATGAACAAAGAAAAACAAACCATATACTTTTGATGGTGAAATACATTGTTTCCATTCTCTTGTCCATTTTAGCCTAATTAGGGACCCTGTAAATCAGGAAAGAAATGTTCAAGACCACAGCAGGGAGTGATTGGTTCTTATCATCAGAAGCACTCAATTAATTGTCAGCTGGTCCCTTTGAATGCACTGCACTCCTTCTGCTTTCACCTATCACAACATCAGAACACTACTGAGAAGAGGAAAAGTAATTTTAAGTGATATATCTTTGCATTGGACAGAAACAGGGCTCCACTTTTAGCTGTTTTCCCTTCTCCTAGTCATCTTGCTCCCCAGTGAAATCTTGTTTTCTTCTTTATAGCCAGTTAATGACATTGATTAATTGCCTGTTGTCAGTAGAGATGTTTATTGCCTTCATCCTTGCCTGTGTCCGCCTGTTCATTCCTAGTCTTCTTTTCTCTCACAAGAAGTCTCAACAACCCGCTTTGCAACAGATTTTTTGCCACTTCCTCCCCACTCTCCTTTCTGGGAAATGTCTTCTGGAGGAAGGTAGTTATCAGAAGATATATTTTGTGAACTATTATTTAGTCAGCTTGAAAAGTAAGCTGCAAAAACTGTATAAAACACTCATATATCTATTTTTATGGATCATTCTTCTATTATTTGCTTTACAAACAAACACCAGTGTGAGTTGATGGTCATATACCTTATTTTGCATTATTGCTTAGACTTGCCTGGCAGTAAAGTCATGGAGTTCATTATAAAATCAATGCAATACTAAATGTATACAATTTAGTGCCAATTATTACACAATGACAAATCTTTACATTGTCAGTGGGCAAGTCATCTCCACATCTGCTATTTGGTTAGATGTCATCTTACAGTTAAGGAAACAGAAACAGAGAAGGAAGGTATTTGCCCAGGTTGCTCAGCTGGGAAGTGGGGGAATCCCCCTGATTTCCATTCTACTGCCTTTCCCTCCTTTTCCTGCTGATTCTTGGTGATACTTAGGGTTTCTTTATTTTTTCAATTCCTCTTACCAACATTTGCAAAGGTAGAGAAGACAAATGTAAAAAAAAAATGTGTATTGATGCAAATTTCTACTTAAGAATGTTCTGTATATGCAGAGTTAAATTAAACTAGTATTTTCTTTTCTGTGCTATATGTTTTATAATAGACTTCTACAACTAAAATTCTGCCTTGTATTTAAACATAATTCCTCCAAAATGCTCAACTGACACTGTTGAAATAAGTTCGCTTTAAGAATTCAGCTTACATGTGACTACAAACTTGATTTCACTGTTACAATATTCTTTGTATTTTCTACTTTAAATAATGTGGAAAGTATGTGAACATATTGAGAAACAAGTATCAAAATAACAATTTAAAAATAACTGTTAAAACCCTGAAATGTAAAACTGAATAATCGTAAGCATGTGTTCACAGTGAATCACTAGTGAATAGGTGATTTATGAATTAAAGCATATAAATAATGACTGTTCTCTTCTATTATTAACTTTCAGTGGGTTTTGTCAAATAGGCTACAGTGAGTTCTTTGCAGATGGGACATGTATGTGTTGATAAACAATTAGAACGTATGACCAGTCATTTAGAACTTATCACCAGGGAGAAATAAAGTTAACATTTATGAGAACATCAGCATCATATTTCATTTAAATGCTTTGTTGGGATAAAGGCTAATCCCTGTTCTAGAGATAAAAATAACCATAAGTCAAAAATTTGCACATACTTAGACCAATAGCACCAAGAAAATTGGTATACAGATTAAACTGTTCAACAGAATCTATAGCAATTAATTGTAAATTTTCATGTCTGTATGATCACCCTTTACCCCATAGATAGATGCAAATTTGAACTGCTGTTATAGAGGAGATCTCTCTGAAATATATGCTAAAGGCTGGGTATGTTGGCCATGCCTGTAGTCCTAGCACTCAGAAGGCTGAGGCAGAAGGATTGCTGAGAGGTTTAGGTCAGCCTAGGCTACATAGTGAGTTTAAGCCTAGCCTGAACTACATAGTGAGACCTTGTCTCAAAAAAAAAAATGAGAATGAGGCTCAAATATATGCTAAAGCAACATCATTTCTTTGAAGACAGTAGACTGACTTGATCATATAAGTACTGTTACTATACCATTCCTCAATTTTACTGTGATTATGTTTTTAAAAATGCATTTCCTACCATTTATATTTATGCTATATCCATTCTCTCTATATTGGCATTTGTATACACAAACACATCTCTGTCATTTTTTTCTAGATCACTTTTTTATTTTCTAAAAGTCAGTGAAACTCAAACTGCCCTATTTTTTCCTTGTGTTATAATATTGTAGCATCTATATTTTTGTTTCTACGTATTCATGAATATTTAATGTGGACAGAGTAATAGTGATAACATGTCCAAAGACTTAAGTTTTCCTCCTGCAAAGACAAGAAGCATGACAAGGTAGCTTTGTTAAGAAGTATGTCTTCAAAAAGGGTCCCCATGTTATAAACTCAAGTTGCTCCTTTTTCTTTTCTTTTTTCTTTTTTCCTTTTTTTTTCAAATTGAGACAGGGTTTCACTATATAGTTCAGGCTGGCTTAGAACTTCTGGCGATCTTCCTGCCTCAGCCTCCCGAATGCTGGGATTGCAGGCGTGAGCTATCATGCCCAGGTCAAGTTACTATTTTCTTTTTTTTTTTTTTTAACTACATTGATATAATGATCATTGAAGCACAATTTGAAAATGCACAGAGATAAAGAAAACAAAATTTCTATAATCTCATTATGAAGAGATAAAAACCTACTAACATTATAAAGTATATTTTACAGATTTTCTATACTATTAAATATTGATGACAGAATTCTTATCACATTGCACCTACCATTTTCTAATATGCTTTATTCGGTGATGTATGTCACATTATGTCATATATAATATACATTGTAACACACACACATAGCAATGTATGGTATATGTAATTAAAATACCTTTTTAAAACCCTACCATAGACATCTAATTTCAATTGTGATTGTGCCATATATTTGGATATATATGATTTGAGCTCTACGGATATTGACACTGATCCCTTTGAAGGTTTTCCCCTCAAGATTCCTCTTGGCAGGAGAGGGGAGCAACCGTGATCTGAATGTTTCTGGCTTTCTGACGTAGCCTGGAACCCAGAGGCCTGGGAAACAGAAGCTAAATCTGTATCCACCCAGCCAAGGCATCTAGGCCTGCTGGGAACCACTGTTATGTCTTAGGCTGTGCGTGTGTGTGTGTGTGTGTGTGTGTGTGTGTGTATGTTGAAGAGGGTTGCAATTATACTACAGGGCGGTATTTTTACAAAGATTTCTAATATGTCCAGTGATCCTGATTGTACATCTTAAAATAGTTTCAAAAGCCTAGAATTCCTTTCCCTATGTACCCCTGTAAAGGTACAATATTCATTTTTTTTTTGTAGCCAGGATCGAACTCAGGACCTTGCACTTGCGAGGCAGGCACCAGAACTACTGAGCTAAATCCCTGGCCCTTCAATTTTTTATAATACTTCTTCATACTCCTATGTGTTTCTTCTTCTTCTTCTTCAAAAAAAGACCATGACTGGTTCTTCACATCTTGAGGTAGAAAAAGGCATTAAAAATATATCTTTTCACCTAGAAAAATATATCAATAATGTTTAAAAATGCAAAAAAACTATGGTTGCTCATAAAGTGTTCATTTCGTTGGTTTTAACTACCGATGGATGACTCTCATCTTAGGAGTGGTCTGATGGTGTGAAGACTGACAGGCATTCAACAGGCACTCTGCAGTCTGGTCGCTCCTGGGCTGGTGATACTAGGCTGATCCTCTCTGGAAGCCAGGCCGCAAGGTGTCTCAGCCGTCAGCCAGGAGTTCACAAGAGGGGACAGCAGAGACTGCAGTTGTCCTATGTTGCTGAGCTATGAAGCTCAGTGGAATTGTGCTAAATGATTGTCAACTTACGCTGTCTACAAATTACAATGAGTTTATTAACTCTATCCTAAGGTAATGGGCATTCTATTTCCTGTAAGTGCCTGGTTAAAAGACTTCACAGATTGCCTCCAAATATCCACATACAATGGTCAAAGTTCTAACAGAGTGCACATTTCACATTACTTTCTACTTTTGCTTAAATGACTTTCAGTGTTTCAACAAAATGTTTTTCTCCCCAGCTGATAGATACTATGATAGATACTAGCTTATGATATTGTTCTTAAGGTTTAAAAAAGGAGCCAAATTGAAAAGAGAAGGGAGCAGCAGGAAAAAAAAGGTGTTAGGCAAATATTTTTTCTTATTAATTTGCAGACTAGAAACAACTCCACCCTGTTTATTCGTGAACCCAGATGCAACCCAAGGGGAAGGGTTCTGAGGGGTCCAGAGTGTGTCACATAAATGCTGGCACTAGAAGATAACAAGAACCAAACTACAAACCAAAACCTCTTCATTTCTGCCCTCCATGATCCCATTCCTGCCCAGATTTCTGAATTCTTTCTTCTTCATATTTTAAAATTTCAACACAAGTTTCTTTTTAAGTTATGATTTTGAAATCAGTATCTCAGGATCTAAGAGAAAACAATCAGGATTCTGAAGCCACAAAAGGGTAGAAGCAACATGTAATTATTTTCCGCTGTGGTAATTATACATAGGCAGTTACTAGCTGTAGTGTATGAGAACAGAATACATCATAGAGCAACAGAGTAATTTGAAGAAAGTGCCAAAATCTGAGTCCATTTTTATCATTTCTGAATTATGAAATGATTGAAAGCTTTGAAGGTAGATGTTATTTTGTTGAAAAAGTTTCTACTTTTTAAAATTATCCCAAATATGATTGTTTTCTCATCTTTTATTCTAAATAAAATGGATTTGGAATGAGAAAATAATTTTACACTTTGCCGTATGTTATATAGGTCACTATGGGCTTCATAATGTATTAAATTTTTATTCAAAAATGTTTCTTTTTAGTTTAATATGATCCCACTGTAATAACTGGCCTTTAGTGAGATTCAAGTATACACATTCTAAGCTAAAGTAGCAAAACAATAAATACCAAATAGCTGAACTTGATTCCTCCCCTTCTTTTATGCAGAATAACTGCTACTTAGGATGCTAGTTAGTGCAGTGTGTGTGTGTGTGTGTGTGTGTGTGTGTGTGTGTTTTAACTCAGAATTTAACTTGAAAATTTTTGAGATTAAAAGTGCCTACATTTTTCTCTCCACTATTTATTTTGGTTTATTACCTTAGGCTGTGACCCAGGTGGTACAAGGTATTATTTCCTCTTTCTAGTAAAAATATCTAAACCAAAAATGTAATTTTTAAATAAGACTTCAAGTTTACAGTTTTCTAAGACTGGACTGGGGATGAATGAGAAGTCCAGGTTTCTGATAGATTTGTGGTTGTACATTTTGCAGAAGGAAGGCATTCTCAGAGGGTGCGCATGTCTGGAAAGGGGCTGGACAGCAGAGGCGACTTGCCCTGTCTTGAGAAGCTGGCATGAGTGGTGCTGCTGACTCAAAATACAGTTTCAGCATTTCTCTTACAGCTGGGGATGGCACTCAAAGGGCAGAATGGAAACAAACCCTGTGTTGGGTTGCAGTTGAGACTCTACCTCCAGTTTTCAAATAAAATTGGTAGAAAGAGCCTTCCATTTTATTAATATTCCCAGACCCAGGGGACTGAAATAGTGTGATTCCTATACTGTGCTCCAAACTACAGTTGAAAAAAGTCTTCTGATACATTTAAGGTCAAGAGATTGCCCTGTTTCCTTTTGGGGTATTCCTCCAGATCTGATCATTCAAGCAAATTAAACTGAACTAATGCCTTGGTTTTATTTCAGAAAACAGAATAACATTCTACTATAATGACCTCTGAACTTGCTTCTTTGAAGGCAGGCAAGACCCAATTTTTAAAAAGAAATATTGGCACATAATAAGAAAAATTGTTTTCTGTCCTGCACTTTCCAACATGTTCATTGTTTAAAAACATTAAAATATATTCTTCTAAAAATCTCTGAACTCTTCTTATAAAAGTTAACTTGCTTGGTAAATATTGTCAAGAAGTTTGCTTAGTAATTTCCATTCTTGCCTTCCCTACCCCCATCACATAAAATACAAACATTGTTTTCTTTCTCTTTCTGAGAAAGTTATAAGTTAACTAGTTTACCCAGAATGTGGTACTCTAGGCCATGCAGGCCTTGGCTATAACTCAGACTCTGCAGCTCACTAGTTAATAGTATATAGGCTAATTATTGTCATCTCTAAAATGAGAATAACAACAGCTACCTCACAGAGTAATTATGAGAATTAACTGAGATGATATTCCTAAAGTTGTCAGCTCTGCATGTCTCCTAAGACACGCAAATGCGATCACACTACTAGTTCTCTTCCTGTTCTCCACCTGTCTGCCTCCCCTGTTATTCTGTCTCCCATAGTCTATCCTCTAAATAATGCATCAGTAATTATAGGAACATTAGCATGAGTGCCCGGCACATTTGTTACTGATTTAACTCAGCAGTGAACTTGGCACTCCATCTCCAACCTTTCCCCTTTGTTAATCCTCTTCCCCCACCCCTGAAACAGGCATTCACCAGAGCACCAAGCAAATTGTAAAGCCAGGCACATGAGCGTTTTCTACCAGAGTCTCCACTGTCTGGTTCTGCCTACAAGCTAGACAGAGCTCATATTGCTCATAGTTAACTGGCTCCAGCCATGTGGTGGCTGCCATCAACCTAACACAAAGAGGACAGCAGTTCAATAAAATCAGAGACTCTATTTATAGCCCACTTGACACAAGCGCTCTCCTGTGTGGCCCAAGAAGTCCTCCCTGAGAAGAAAGAAAGATTCATTGGTCCCTGCACTGATCAGGCGATCGAAGGGAAGAAAGCACATTTTCTCCAACCTCTCCAGTGGACAAAACATTTTATCCTGCACATTTTTTATTCCACCCTCACACCTCCCAGCCCAGGAAGTAGACAAAGCAGATGGTGTCACCAAATCCATTCTATAGATTGCAAAACTGATGTGTAGGAGGTTAAATAAATTGCTGGTAAACAGTGGTGGTTAGAGAAGGAGGCAAAAGCAAAGAATCTATCAGTCAATAAATATTTTTTTGCTCATAAGAAAACATATACAACTAAGAAGAAATAATAGCTCACAAGGGCCTTGCAATCCTACAGATGGTTCCTTCTTCTGAGAAGAATATCAATATCTGAGAAAAGAAAACTGAGAGACTCTCTCCAGGAACATTTGTAAACATATTTGTATCTGTCTCTTGTGTGTATGTACAGAGTGACTGTGTGTTACATAAGACATGCCTTCTCAAAGACCCCAAATTAAAATATGCACAAGTCAAGACTAATCTTGAAAAAGATGGCAGGAATTTTTATGAGAAATTTTAATTGAGTCTGTCAGTCAGCTCTGAAACAACTACATCTCCACTATTTTTTTTTTTAACATGAGAGTTGTTTGCATAATTCTTGTATGGACACCAAGCCCAAGACTTAACTAATATGAGCTAGTTTATGAACCAGGAAATGTTTCACCCTTAAAAGAAGTGTTTCCATTTTGCCAATACTTTAGATGATCCTTTAAGTCTTATCACCTGAAAAATGTAAGCAAAAGCTTTTTTGGTGTGAGAAAGATGTCTGGTCACTTAATATAGAAATGCTGAAGTCTGCCTCTGTGTGTGTGTGTGTGTGTGTGTGTGTGTGTGTGTGTGTGTGTGTGTGTGTGTGTGTGTGTGTGTGTGTGTGTGTGTGTGTGTGTGTAGAAGAGAGGAAAGAGATATATAAAGGAAGACAAAGGAGCAGGAAGAGAGAGAGAGACAGAGAAAAAGAAAGAGAGAGAGAGAGACAGAGATTATTGCTTCAAAAATGCCCCGAGTTAGCTGATTGGCTCTTTGCCATGTGAGATTCTGGAATTTACTGCCTCTCTGACCTCCTATTGTCCCAGCTCTGATTTATGGAGCTCAGAATCTCTTGAAAGGCAAGGTGTCCGGAGTTTAGGGGGTCTTTTCTTGGCAGTCCCTCCTGTTCCCCATACATTCCTTTCACTGGTGTTCACCTTGTGGTGACCTTGCCTGCTCGGCGTTTGCACCTGGGCTTGGGAGCTGGGCGCCGCTGTGCTGGGGAGAGCGGTGGTTTCCATTCCTGGGTGATGGAGTCATGGGAGAAACTGCAGAGCAAACCCAGAGTAGGACTTGAGCCGGCTCGAGTGTGCTCTGAGCCGCTCAGGACAGAGCAGCTGCTCTGTCTCCCAGCCTGCATTTGTCACTGACCACTGAAGGCTGTGTTTGTGCAAGGTGAGAGCCAGCCGGGCTTTTTCCTTAACCTGGAGACGGATTGCCAGGTACTGCTGTTGTGTTGGATGTGTGGGGATCTCTGTGTCACCATAAATTCAGGACCCAGACGATGTGTGGTTTCCTGTATGCCCTGGCTTTCTGTCACTATATCTTTCTCGCTCCACGGAGTCCAAATGGTGCTAACAGATTGGGCTTAGAGCTGTCCGTCCGCACTGAAATGAGATCATTACAGTGCAGTGCTCTGGGATTCTTCCATTTATGCTGCTGCCAGCCAGCTGGTATAGCTGTTCTCATACGGAATTCCAGGCTGATTGGAGGGCGGGTGTGTGAAATCTGCCTCAGTTACAATCGGGATTGCTGCTTGTTTTGAATAATTTCTGGGGTCGATTCTTTGCTTCACCCACATGTGAGTTGTTGAAACTTTGAGAGAGTCGAGTACCTGGGGTCTGATCAGAGAAGGGTAATGATTTGGGGTCTTCCGAGTATTTGGTTGTCAAGATGAAAGCCTCTACTTGGTTGTGTGTGTGTGTGTGTGTGTGTGTGTGTGTGATTTTTAAACAACTGTTTGAGAAACAAAAGAACACTAAATACTTGCTATCTTGTGATGTACTGATACTTAATGTAATCAACTTATAGAGCTTTTGTTCAGCATATTTGACTTCTATAAAGTTACATTGTTTGTGTATAAGACAAAAGAACTGCTGTTGTGACCCTGTGACCTTGCGTAGACATGTGAGTATATACAATATGGATCAGAACCAGGCTCTGGATAAACAAAGGGGCCACAACTCCCAGCCCGAATTATATGTTACCTACGTAGGCAAACCTAAAAAATACATATAAGAGGGGTATTGTTTTATAACTAAATTTACAGATTTCTATTTACAAAATTCATATTCTAGAAAAGGCAGACGCATGAGAATTTGATATTGCATAGAAAGGATTAAAAAAAGAAAAGATTTCAAATGAGGAAAAGGAGTACATGGAAATGTAGAATAATTATGAGGAAATATTGGAACGTGCTCCAACTCTCCAAATTTTTTTATATCTAATGAAAGAACAATAGCATGCTTAAGGAAATTCAGAGTCAGCAAAAAAGAAACCAAGAGCAAAAACTCTTAATGAAACATGCTGTCAACTTGTGGAATGTACTTGCCTATCTTAATTAAGTTGAATTCTATTGCTGAGATTAATGAAAGTAAAAGAAAACCAGTACCTTTTAATTGATTCCCATTTTGGTAGATGTTGAGTACTTATAGAGCAAATTTTATTAAAATGCAGTGAACATTAAATTTATTTAAAATTAACAGCTGGCAAACCAGATCAATACCAGCTATTCTACTTTTGAATTATGTCAATTTAGAACACACATTCTAATACTCTAAACTAGATTGCCATCTGTTTCAACAAACAAGTAGACAGCTAAGTTCCTGGGACACTTTCCTCCTGGCCACTTGCTTTTGGACAGTGTGAAAACACTGTGGACCGAAGAGCAGAAAACATCTGACTGACACTGCCATTCTTCCTACGTGAGTTTAGAACGACACAAGTGTCATTTCACAGATGTGGCACTTGAAATGTACCAAGGGCTGATAATTGCCATTTCCATATTGGAACCTGGAATACTTTGGCTTTTCTGCTGTCACAATCAGAAATTTGTTCACTGCTTTAGAAATAGTTAGCATGACTTTATTACCATGACAAAGATGTACAGGAAGATGGCTTGTTACTGTTTTATAAACAAGAATATCCGTGTCTTTGTGATGATTCCAGCCAATGTGTTCAGATGTGGTCCCTGTGTACCCATAGTCATGTTCCATGCAAAAAGATCAGAAAGTTAGTCACCTATTGGATAAGCCATGCCCACTGTAAACAGCCAAGAAAAGCTTTAAATAGTAACCTGTGTTTATTCTTTAGACAACTAGCTTACTTTGACAGACAAAGAGGTTTAGAGATTATCAGTAATGACCTAAAAGCACAAGGCAGTCTGTTCAAACACACTTACTTCTCTGCAATTAAGCTTACTTCCCTAGTTAAAGGAAAAGATTAACCTTTATTTTCATGTTAGATAAGTATCTCTGATTTTCTAAAATGTTTAAACTTAACACATTATGTTTTTTCTCCTTTTCTTCCTTCTTTCAGCTTTATATTTTTATTCCAGACTTTAAACTTACAAAGTCCTTAATTTATTGAACCTTCTTTGCTTTGTCCTATACTGTGTTTCTACACGTTGGTCAAGAAAGTAGTTATGATTTATGTCCCAGGACTGAGGAGAGTCTTACCTGGTCAAATGATCACCACCCACTGTCTGAGTAGAAATGGGATAGCTAGTGGGGAAAGAAAGAAACATGGCTCCCATGCAGACAATGACTGTGTTTCCTGGGCTTGAAAGCTTACATTAATTTTTTTGTGCATACTGATTTAGTTTTACTTTCACAAACTTTTGATAATCAGAGATGGAATGTGATTTGTACTCTATGAGGGTGCCTTAAAGTACTGTCACCATTTCTGTCACTTTACTTTAGCCACCGAGTTCTGTTCTACCTGCTAATTCTTTCCAAAGAAGTGTGGATTCAGACAATGTAATGAGACCTCACCCAACTTTTAACTATGACTGTTAGATTCCCTGAAATAGGCCTTCCTTGGAGAGAAGAAACGTGGAAGGCAGGATGTATGGTATTTCTGTTCCTTGGGTAGGTGCCCCTCTGAAGCCACAGTTCCCTGACAGTCATGGGGCTAGAGTAGGAACAGATGGTGAAAGGAGATTCTCCACTGAAGACAAGTCCATAGAGTTTGTGCATGAGGTCTGCTTTATTTATCCTGAACCCATTTGTCTGCTAAGAAAATAGAAGGTTGCTAGAAGATGTGCCTAGGTTGTGGCCCCGTCATCTTTGGCCAGCACAGGAGGAACCCACCAAAGTCATTTTCTCAAATGCAGGTATTAGGCAGTCATGTTCAAAATGCTTAGCACTTGACATATTGAAAACTTTAGGGTTTTTTTATTTTGGAATGTTTGCTTTTATATAATGAGATATTTTGCGAATGGGGCCCAGGTCTTAACACAAAGTTTATTTATGTTTCCCATGCACTGTGTACAGATAGCCTGAAGCTAATTTTATGTGGTATTCTTAGTTCACCTAAATTTTGACTGAAACCTGTTGCATCAGGTCAGATGTAGAGTTTTCTACTTGTGGTTTCATGTCACCACTCGAAAACTTTCAGATTTTGTAGCATTTCAGATTTTGAATTTGAGGACTAGGAATGCTTATCTTATATTATAATCCTTACAATTTCCATAAAAAAAACCACTTAAGTTATTTCTACTATGGAAGTCTTCAAAAATAGCCACCTCTTGTCCCTAAGAAATTTTTTAAAGTGCAAATAATCAATTAAATGTAAACTGTCTATATTTTAATAGCCAACAAATTCTGATCAATGTGTAATTAAAATTATCACTAAGACAATGTAATTTCAAATTCCGAATATGTCTAATACGCAAAGTTCCCCACCAATACAAAATCATTGCAAAATTTCCTATAATAGGCATTTTGAACCTGAAGGGAATTTCTAAGAATTTACTCTAATATATTAAAATCAAGAAAAGTCTTTAAATGATGTCTTCCAATTGCACAATTTAAATATCAGCAAGCTTTGAGTATTTTGATGATAAAATATAAACTGGAGTCTGTCACTGCCCCAGTGAAATGATTTTTATTTGAAGTAATTCAACAGAAGATGCTGTACCAATAAACTTAATGATTAAAAAAAATAGTTATTGGTTTGGGTGAATGCTTGGAAAATAGTACTACATAAAGAAGTAAAAACACTTAGGACCTGGCCAGAAGCTGTGTCTATATAGAGTCTTTTGGTTTCAGTTTAAGGAACACAAGAAGACATTCCTAATCTTCCACAGTTTCCCCTCTATATTATTATATCACAAATAAAAATAATAGCATTATGATCATGTTGCTCATTTAATGAGCTCTCATTGTAATATTGGATGGTTTGCCATGTTCTTTTAAATAAGCTCCCCATGCAGGCTATTAAATAATGTAGGGAGAGAGAGAAAAAAAGCAGAAGATGCCAGTGGCCTAGGTGGGATTATTTTGTAGTTATAAGAAAATTTCTCTCCTTTGTTGAAAATTAATGTAAAAACCATGTTTCCAAGTGTAGGTCTTGTTATTATTCAGTTATGGTTAAGTCCAACAGATCAGATAATTACCATTGAAAAATAGTTTGTCATCCTAACGTTCCCAAGAGGAAGGAGCCTACCCCACCACACAGGGACCATGAAGAAACACCAGGGTCTCTCAGGGGGCAGGGAGCTGGGGAAAACATGGGCAAGAACCTTTTGTGTCTTCCACAAGAAGGAACAAAGAAGTAGGGTACTGAATATCGGCTCAAGACTGGCTAGTTTGTATAAATTCGATGGACTCAGGGGTTTGGGTTGTACTTCATTGACTGGCAGCTGGTTCAGGGTGAGTGAGGCCAATGAACAGTGAGCCAGAGTGTGGCTGCCTGATAGCTGGAATATGTGCTCTGGACGGGCTGGTTTGTGTTTGCCGGGCAGGGTTGCAGCTGATTATACTACCTGTAGATACAGATTAGCCTTTGGAGGAGCAGTCTCTTTAGAGTCACGAAGTCACGGATGCCAAAGCATCAGAAAGGAAGAATATAAAAAGACATGGTTAGGTCTGGGGATTTAGCTCAGTGGCACCGCACCTGCCTTGCAAGTGCAAGGTTCTGAGTTTGATCCCCAGTACCAAAGAGAAAAAAAAAAGACATGGTTAGTACAGACTAATACAATGAAATAGTGTAGATTACTTAATGCCATTTTCCAAGTCTGGTGTTGCCCTGGGTAGGCAAGCACAGACGACAGCCTCAGGAAAACAAATGAACCCCATTGCCCATGTATCTCTCTTACTTAGTAAACCCCTGAGAGGGTTTTCATTTTGATTTTTAAATCCAATACTTTAAAGCAACAAAAGGCTTGAAAAAAAATGAATCCTATTTACTGAATGAACTTGATATATGTACTTGCCTTGTACAGCTATTTACTATTTGATTTAGAGTCAAACAACAAACACTTCCACATTGAGGTGCTTTTAAACACATTGACTAGGCAAAATTTGTTAAAGGAATAATCTCTCTTTAGGTTCACCATTCAGCTTTGGTTGGAATCATCTTTTGGCACATGACTGTTACTCAATGAACAATTGTTATGTGGACAAATAGGTGAACCAGTCAACCAAACTTACTGGCACAATTTCCTACAGATTCACTAACACAAATTTACATGTTTTTAGTCTCATTTTCAAAAAAAAGACATTAAAAATAAAAGTAAAATAATAGTGACTATTGTGCTCATGCAAAAGCTGAATGAATCTCATATCACTTAAAAATATCCATGAGCAGTCATGCTTTATTAGCAAACATAAAATGTGTAAAGGGATATACATAAATTGAGTAGCATCTCAATTTTGAGCTGAACTAGGGAAACTGTCACTTGTAATTTATCTACTTTTCAAATAAGCAATGATGCACACAAGTATTAACATTTAAGCAACAGAATAGGAAAGTTAACTTAAAATTTAGAATAGAAGAACATCTGCTAAAATAATGTATAATCAAAGAAAGAGCTCTCAAAAAGCATGCCTTTCCCCCTTGTATTTCTCCATTTTATTGTTAAACATTCAAGAAAGGAAAAAGTATACATATGGTTTTTTAACTGAAATGGAATTTTTTACTCTCTCTATTTAGTTTTTTCCATCCCAGTTATTGGAATTTCCCACTGGGATTTAGTGTGTGAAATATGGAACTTCCATTTCAAAAGGGGAGGCTGAATGAGTCAATTAGAAATACTGGGTATTGAGACAATTAGATACTTTAAAAGAAAAAAAAACTTATAGCAAAATAAATTTTAAACATAATTGGAGACAAATTATAAAATTCAAAGCATGCCCAAAGAAGATGTTGATGTTCCTGTTTGCATACGGTACATACTGCCCCATGTCCCTAAACAGCCAACAGCAGAGGTGGAAATCATCCTACTACATGAGAGGGACTTTGGCTTGGTGACAATTGCAGCAGTCATCACAGCAGGAAGAAGGGGTCAAAAGTGGCCCTTTCCATGCACCATCAACTCCAGCATCCTCTGTGCCTTTCAGCATCTCATGTTCCTGAGAAACAATGTAAGTCCCAAATTTCCTTCTTACTTTCAAAACTGATGCCTACTATGTCTTGTCCTGGGACCAGACAAATGTTAGTTCAAAAATGTAGACTCATTTCTTGCTCTTAACAGATTCCTAAATCTGACATTTGATTGAGGCCTCAAAGTGGCACCTTTCTGTCTGGGGGTCTGCAGCTTTCTGATCTATGACTGCCGCTGCCATGACCATGGGATGAGGCATTCTCAGCTATGCATGGGCCCTTCAGAGCTATCACAGTAGCCTGAATGTATCCCAAATACGAATGAGAGAGTGTGATTGTTGGAGAACAGGAGGGCTTAGGTTGGAAAGGTGTTTTGTTTTGTTCTGCATCTGTAAATACTTCTTTTCCACTTCCTATTCCTCTTAACTTCTTTACCCTGGAATTACCTCCAGTTCCCTCTGCTGACCTCCCATCCCTTCTTGCCCCATCCTCTGACCTGGATAGAGAAACACTTATGTCATTGACGCCAACATTCCCAGGCTGGCAGGCTGTTTAAAGCAATTTGCAATGTTCCTAGCAACAGAGTAAGGCAAAGAACTTCAAAATCCCAAAGGCATTGAAAAATCACACTCACACAGGGCTACCTAGTTACATCTGGAATTTCTGCCTTCAGGTTTTGTATTAGCTAAGAAATGCAGAAAAGTTCTTTAACATTTTAAAATTTATTTTTAATAGAAACTTGGAAGACGCAACCATTTTCTAAAACAGTCATGATGAATTTAGTTAAAGTGCTGGGAACAAAAGCCAAATGTGTTGACAGTAAAATTTGAAATTAGAGAGTTTGAAGTTCACTGGCAGTTACAGGAGGGTGATTTTAACCATCAGGAATATTTTTATTAGTTAAGAAAGGAAGCACCAGAGTAAGCTAAACCTGTTTTGAAATTCTAAAGTGAGTTGACAACGGGAAAGTTATTTAACTTTCTATGCCTCAATTTCACATCTATAATATTAGATGATACAATTTGAATACAGATTTGTCTCTAGTTGAAGAAATAGTCAAAAGGCTAATGTCAATGATAATATTTTAAGACACAAGATTACTATGCTTTTGTGTAGGAATGAGTGTTTTCTAGATTAGAGGGAAGCATAAAGTTGAAAGTCATCAGAGAGAACAAGACAATAACTAGTGGGTGGTAAACCATGGTAAATCTGATGATCACAAATGGAGATCTTGCTGTTGTTGTATGCTTCCCCTTTCATGGGGCCCCACACTGGCTCACAACAGGTGCTTGTATATATTCAATGAATGAATAAGTAAGTGAAAGAATAAAGCAGTGACAGTAATGAGAAAAATGGAAGATTTCGTAAAAATACTTTTAAAACTCCCCCGAGATGTCACATCTGAGGTTTACCATGTACAAGAAATACATCTGTAATACTCAATTGTCCTCCCTGCCTTCCAAAATGAAACAGAGAATCATGAAATTCAGATGTGTTGATTATTCCATTTATTCTTTGTCACAGTACATGAAGAGCTGAGAGTGGGAAACCAATATTCTTTGAACACACAAAGGAAGGGCAAATCAGAGGGCAGGGGATCTGTGAAGTCAGCATGCTTTCCGGTAGATGTCAATGGGTGAAAATGAAGCCCAAGTGGGAAATGCCATTAATCTCAGAAAAATGTCAAGATGGTATGTGGGTGTCAACATAGAAGAGCTTTTGGTACTTGGTGAAGGACACATATTTATCATCCTTTGCAGGACATTTTGATTCCCTATCCTTGATCATTTAATGCCAGTAACTCCCCCATTTATGTAAAATTCAAATTCTCTTACACTTTCTAAACTCCCCCAAAGGAGTGGTACGAGCCTCCATTCAGAACCACTGAGAGGATTAAAACTTAATAATTCAAAAATGGTAAGGTCCAAGTATCAGAATGAAGAACTTTACCTGTGGACTTTCATGGATTCCATCAGCATGCTTTTATTCCTTTTTAAAGCAAAGATCTCTACTACTTGATACGTGATATGTCATTTTTTTCCTGGGTGTGTTAGTCACGTTTGCTATTATTTGTAGAGACTCATCCTTTAGCTAGCAAACAACATGAATTTACCCCATTCTTGCCTACATCCTCACAATTAAATCAATATAGGTTTATTTTTACTATCTGTATTTGCTGAAAATTTGATAACTTTTATTATATGATTTAAAAAATGTTTTTGCTTCATTGTAGAAAATGACCCTACAAAGAAATCCAATTGGTGAGGCTGGTAATAATTTACGGGGCTACAAAGGATGTAAAGACATAGAATTAAATGAGAGCTGTGTACACAAGAGCAGTTTGAATAAATTATGGAATTTAAATTTGGCAATGTTAGCAATCTGTGACAAAATGTCATTCATTGGTAACACCTTCAGTGATGGCAGGATCAGCTCTAGCTTTAGTCTTGGGCAAACTAAGACCCATAATTCATTCCATTGTGCTGTTATCTTATCTGCAGCTGGACATTGTCTTTGCATTTTCACATTGCTCCAAGTTAGTAGTGCACCAAACATTTCTGTTTGTGTCAGAGATTAGGAGGTAGAAAAGGTGTTGTGGAAAGGACCTGAATACAGTAGCACATTGTCTTGCTAAGATTGCTGTATCAAGGTTCCAAAAATTGACTTAAACAGCAGAAACTCATCATTGTAGGACAAGAGTCTGAAACCAAGCTGTTGGCACACTGATGCTTACTCTGATGGTGGTAGCAAAAGGTCTGTTTGAGTTTCCTCTTTCAGCTCCTGGAAGACACACAAGTGTCTTAGCTTGTAGACTGCCATCTTTCTCCTGCTTCTGTAGCATCATACTCCCTCTGTGCTTGCCTGTCTCTGTGTACAAATTTCCCCTTTGGATAAGAATACCAGTCCTCTTAGGTCAAAGACCACCCTATTGGCCTCAATTTAGTATGATGATCTCTGAAAAGACCCTGTTTCCTAATAAGGTCACATCTGAGGTAATATTAGGACTTCAGCATGTCTTTAGGAGGAGTAGAGACTCAACCCACAGAATTGGCTCAGGAGAAGTGATAATAATGAGGGAACCTAGGTGAATTCAGGGACAGGAGCTCCTTTCTACTCAAGTGTGGTCAGTGGACCAAGAGCAGTTAGGACAGCAGAATGTCAAGCTCCGTCCTACATCTACTGAGTCAGGGTCAAATTTTCCCTAGATCCCCAGGTCTTTGTCCCTGAAAGTTTGAAAATAGCTGTTCCAGCTCATTCACTGAACAAAATCCCAGTATCATATGCCAAAAAAGGAGAACAAAATGAATCATAGAGTCAGAAACCCCGTTAATACGTGTACTTACCAAACACTTACCATTATCCCAGCACAATTATCACATCCATTTATTTGAAAATATAATATTGACCTCTGAAGTTAGCTATAGGAATTAAGTTTCAACGACCATTTATTCCCCTTACTGGGAGTGAACTTAGAATATCATCATATGCAGAGATAGCTCAAATTCTTTGCCCTAAACTTGCTTTGCTTGTACCAGTTGTTTTGTTTAGTCCAAACTGGTCTACAATTTGTGTCAACCTAGCCAGCTGACTCCTACAGTTGAACCTGAAATATGGCCTGGCAAGGCAAAAAATAATTCCCCCAGCAACAGGGAAAGGGCATTTGAGTTTATAAAATTGCCTTCTCAGTGATTGAAAACATGTGGTAAAGTCTTGCTTCAATTCTTCTGCCCTTGTCCTATGATCTTGTGCTTCCCTAAAAATGTAATTCTGCCGGAAATTGTGGTTAGAGAGTCCATGTTACATGGAGAACACTGGAGAAAAAATTCCTAACAAAAGAGCCTGAATTAAACTTTGTCCTCCAGTCCACTTTGGCAGATGTGTATAGTAGCAGAGGAAGGAATGCATATTCCAAGGAGAAACACTGAGGTCACAGTCTCCAGGGAGGACACTAAGTGACACAGGATTATCCACAAAAACCAGTTGTACTCAGGGCCCTGCTCCCCCTACAATCCAGGCGATCACCAAATATACAGCATGGGCCATATTCTGATAGCATTCAAACTACCATTCTGTGATAATAATGTAGATACATTTCTAACATGACAGTGAAGCTTTCTGACTGAAAATCAGGAAAACTTTGATGAGTTTCATTTTCTCTCAAAACTTTATTTGGTTTAGTTTCCTAAATAAGTATTTATTTCTAACCTGTTGGATAAGTTTATATATTGCATAGTAAAAAATGATGTAGAAAATCCTGATCATCCTTCTGCAGGCATGCTTTTGGGTGCACATAATGGATAGAAAGAATAGTGGACACGTCGCTACTTCGTGCTGACCACTGTCTTAAGTGTTTCTATGATTAAACACTTAATGCTCACAGTAATGCTATCAATGATAGAAAAAGAAATTGTGCAGTTGAGAATGTTGAGACAGAGGCAAAATAATTGCCAAAGTCAACTCTTGGCAGAGTCAGAACTCAGATCTGACTCCAGGGCGTCTGTCCTTGACCTCTGGGAATATTGACTCTCAGAAGGGACATGAAATCATTCTGAATATGTCTTTAAAGGGCCCAAATAGCTACTTTAAAGTATGTTTTAAAGCTCTCTGTTATTACCCAGACAATTGTGACTGCAAATGTGCTGCATCCTGACATCCCTTGTATTGTGGAATGTGTCCTTCCTTAAGGGACCGTTTCAGGAACATTTCCTTGTAGATGTAAACCACATAAATGGCTCCCGCACCTTTGCTCTCACCACCTGCCCTCCCCTTCGGGTCGGTCACGCACCTGCTCTTCCACATTCATGAAAACCCGTTGGCGGTGCTTCTGCCCCTCCTCTTCCAGTTCACCGTCAGCATCACTGAGTTCCTCACCTGTGTTCATTGCTGATATTCCAGTCCACTGCAACCCTAATGAACATCCTAAACCAGGTATCCCAACCTGAGCATGGTCCTGTGAATTTTCAGGAACTACTCCTTACCTGGAATACCAGCTGCTACACGTCTAACACCGACTTAGTGCCAGAGGGAAGGAGAAACCAAACAATGACAATGAACTAAAGGTGGTAGCTGCTCCCACTGTCTTTGGAAATTATAACGAAACTGAAGACTCAAGAGAAATAATTGTACAAGTTATCTTAAATATTAAAATTAGCAATTTGTAAATACAAATCACTTAACATAGTCCTTGATTCAAGGTATCTTTCTCCAAGAAGAAAGTACAAAGCTGGGCATGGTGATACACACCTGTAAACCCAGCACTCAGGAGGCTGAGGCAGGAAGATTGCTGTGAGTTTGAGCCCAGCCTTAGCAAGAGACAGTCTCAAAATGGAAAGAGGAAAGAAAGAAAGAAAAAAAGAAAGAAAGAAAGAAAGAAAGAAAGAAAGAAAGAAAGAAAGAAAGAAAGAAAGAAAAGAAAGAAAATAGCTTCAAATTTGAATAATAGGAGAAAACTTCTAGCTTAGTTAGTTTCATCTTTTATCAATACTATTTACCTAAAGTGAAATCTCTAACAACATTGCTTATGTTTTTGCAGAATTTCTTTATCACCAAAGATAAAAATTTAGGCTTCATATGTGTGGTTGAAATTCTATCAGTTTTTCAGATTAAAATAATGTCACCCTGTTGGCCAAGCAGATGCCACACAAATACTTCCAACTGCAGTTCATGTAGAAGCTACCAAGTGCTTCTGTGAAGGAACTACGCTACAATTGGTTGGAGAGGACAGAGCAAAACAAAAACGAAAAACAGTTGAGAATGAACTTAAGTAAACTTTGACTTAAGAAAATGCGTGCCAAGTTGCAGTTTCCTCTGAGGACATAAGGAATCGTGTTGTTGTTGTTGTTGTTGTTGTTTTCTTGAGCTGCATTCTGCCCTGAAGCACTGAGCTGGGTAAATAAAGCTTTGGAGAAGCAATGAGCTTGAGGAGGTCACTGGGTGAGAAGCCCCAGGTCTGATGAACCATGTGGGCCTCATGCACAGCCTTGCAGTCAGCCCCACAGGCCTGTGTCTCCCTCTCTATTATTTTCTAGGTTTGATTTGTTCCTCAGCTATATGACTTCTGCACATCCAAGGTGATCCGAGGTTACAATACTTACCAGAATAAGGCCTGACAGTGTTGGCTTTGCTTATTAAAAGGAAGCTCACAACATGTAAGTGTGTTTAGTGATGAGGATTCTACCCATGATGAAACTGAAATGCATCTTCCACAAATGAAAATCTAACGTGTCTCACTTAGTATTGAGGCACAGTGATACTCAACTGATCTCCATGTGACAAAGCTCCGTGGATGAGGGCACAGCAGATGGAAAGATGCATCGCTTATGTAACTAGATGGCATTTATCAATTTATCAAGCAAAATACTGCTGATCATTTTAGGTATTGTGTGTCATTTAATTTTCATCTTTTCTTTGTGCCTTTGGTCACTAAAGTGTTCAAAATGGAGCCACTAAAGTAGCATCTGTAGTACTTAGCAGAGAAACTGCCAGACAGGTTTTTTTTTTATCTCAACCCTATTTTATACTTACCTATTAACTGCTTTTCAATGAGATCCACTTCAGGAGATTGTTTCCATTCAATAGAAACTGGTTCTGTAAGTCCTATACAGTATATATATATATTAAAAACATGCATTATCTCACAGTGAAAAACATCATCAGAAAACTGCAGTTATGGAAGGGAAAATAGGGAAAGTGCTGTTGATTCTTTGGAAAGTCTGTATATTTTAACATTTTGGGGCAAATCTTCTGTGGTCAAAGCCCAGACAGAAGAGAAGTGTGTCTCCCTAACTGATGTTTCTAGCAGTTCACTAAAGGAAAACCTAATGTGTGATGTACCTTGCAACGCAGCCCTCCTTACACTTAGAATGGGCTGGGCTGAGTGTCCCTTAACAGCTCCTCCTTGGGTGGATCCTTTGCCCTTGTTTTAGAGTGTGCAGAGAGCTCACTGGACTGAATTAGAATTGAGCTACATAATGCAGCGAGGTTGCTTGCCTTCAGAATTTACACATTTTTTTCAGTCCCTTTCTATATTTGTATTTTGTTTACTTATACGAACATCCAAGCATATGGCTTTCAGACATATTGTTAGGTAAGCATACTCCAATTCATTATTCTGGTTCAAGTTGAGACCTCAAAGTTAGTGATCACAATGTAGAAAATATATTAAAAGGAAATTTCTTTACTATCCAAAAATGGCATAGTTTCTACCTCTAGATCCATTGATTACTGAATAAGTCAATTAATCTCCTCAGTTCTCTCATCTACAAAATGGAATAATAGAACTTCCCTTATACAGTAATAGTCAGAATTATTTAGAAGAACTCCTGGCATATATTCATACCATATATGCATTTGATTATTGTCATTATCATTTGCTAAAAGCAGTAGTTTGTTCATTTTTATTAGTTTTTGGTAGAATATTTCCTTCAAAAAAAATTAGGAAATGATGTCCAATGTGTCTTTAGGTACATAAATAGATAAAATTCAATCTTTGCCTGGTTGAAAGGTGAAGAGAAACCCTTCTGGCTTCATCCGACTGTACCTGGGCACAAAACCTTTAGGGAACGCATTCCACTCAACAGTGTCTTAGAGACCTAGGCTTTTGCAGGATCTATAACACTGAGAAATTCTCCCATACAAACTGATATAGCAAGGAGTTTTGAAAGTTAAACAATATAAAAAAGAAAGTCAAACAATATCAATAATAAATAATACAGTTCCTGCCATGTGGTAGGCACTATTATCAACATCAAACATAAGCCCTTTGTCCTTAGGTAAAAAATTAAAACAAGAGGACTAAAATAAGCAGGAGTGTGTCTCTTGAATTATATGACAAACTCAAAGTATAAATAATTTAAAAAGCAAAATAAAGAATGGATAATAGACATCAGAGAGATAGATCATTTGCAAATTGGAAAGGGACCTACAGATAGAGGGAGGAAAAGGGAAGGGGAAGTAAAAAGAATTGAGATGTGTTATGTACATGTACCAGCTCCCCACTATGAATGTCATCACTATGCATTTCAAATATCTAATAAAAAGAATATTTACATGCTGAGTATTAAGAGTTTGCCAGTTAAATTTCTATGTACTATATGTAAGTGATATAAAAAGGATGCATATGTGACCCTGTAGAGGAAATTTCAGAAATTCTCCTTGGAGATAAGTGCAGTACATGAATGTGCAGTCAGGATTCTGTCCCTCACACTACCTTTCCATGGAATGTTGTGTAAAGTAGGTGGGAATTTAAGGACCAAGTTCAAGTTCCCTCTATGTGCAGATCTAGCTCTCTTTCATTTCTGTGAGGTTATGAAAGTTTTGGAATCAGAATATTTGAGGGCAAATCCTGACTCTCCCACTTTTTTCCCAAGCAATGCCAGGCAAGTTCCTGAGCCTGTGTTTCTTAGTGGCTTCATCTACAGATCAGAGGGGGTGGTATTATGTACACCATACTTCTGTGGTGAGAACTAAACAGTGTAAAACATTTTTATTGTTGTCATTACAAAACAATAAATGAAGTCCTCCTGGTCTATGAAATGGATGAACCATTGCAAAACTGCCACTTTACCTCAATCTGGTCTCATAAAATGAGGGGCAATAAAGAAAATAACTCAATTATTCCATAGTCGTGAATTCAGCCCATCAGGAAAACTGGCAAGGGACATTGTATACATGTCAGCTGTGGCAAGAATTAGCCAATGTTGTACAGTGCCTGTGCTGTCTGGATCACCAGTTGTCTGGAAAAACAACATAGCTTCCTTTTTTGTTGAATGTGGTCTGCCCGCCAGCTGGCATGAGCGAAGAGGAAAGGAGGTCATGTGAACCGAGTGGTGCTCTCTGCCAAGTGTGCCCCGAGCTTTGTTTCATTTGACCCTCCCAACCTGATGGTGGGGTGGTAGCATTCCCTTGATGTACACGCAGGGACCAAGGCTTAGCAAGGTCACCTGGGCTATAGTATTGACTGCTGTCAACAACACTGCAGATACCCGCATTGACCTGCAGGAGGTAGCAAGAAATATCAGTTTTACATCACGATATTTAAAAATTGCATAATCAACAAATCTTTATTGTAAATGGCTTCTGGCTTTTCCCCACCAATAATTTATCCAAAAGCTTTTTGTGATTCTCATTTCCACTTTTCTTCTATCCCTTTATAATTTTCCATACATCTTCCTTTATTACTATGGTAATGATGGAGAAAAAAATTGGGGAAGGGGAAGATATGTAAAAAACTTAGATGTATGGAAAAAATAGAAGAGTAGAAATATACTAGATTTGTTTCTTGTGTCTGCAAGAATTAAACTCATGGTAAGTGATATATTTCCTATTATTTACATATTTGTAGAATATGCAAGTTTCCATTTGAATATTTTATGGTTGTCTTCAAGCTTTAAAAAATTAGTTTGATAGCACAGTACTGTTTTCTATATAGGTTAATATTGCCATTAAAATGCCACAACATTAGACAGTTCTTTTATTGTCACTACACATCTAATAACATAAAATGAACAGAATTAAAAAGTAGATCAAGGAGTGAAGAAGCTGTATCTTAATTCTAAATTCTTTCATTAAATGGGACTTACAGGTAATGAAAGGCTGAGCCGCTAGTAAGTGCAGAGCTAATATTCTAACTCAAGATGCAAATAATAAAATAGGCAAAGGAATTCATGATAAGGAAAACTTGGCAATAAATTCATCATTCTGTACTTTAAGTCTTTGGATTCATTCAATCAGATCACAAGGCAGATTTGGGCTCTTAATAACTCATGTAAATGGGGTTTTGCACCCAGAAAATGTCTGCAAAAGTACATTGTTGTACAAAGTTGTGAGGATTGCTATGCCAATAAAATCAATTTAAGAGAAACTGTATTCTACCACAGGGAACAATATGATTTCATCAAAAGAGTGCTGTGAAATATCTGAGGCATACATTCATTTATAGAAAGGTAAATAAAAATTTTAAAATGAGAAAATGTACAGAAAAATGCATAAAATTTTATCACTAGGGCCTATTTTTATTAAATAAAGAATAATGAAATAGAATCAATGCTGCAAACAGCCCATAACTGTACTTGATCACATGTTTTAAATGTGTCATTACTTATCAAATGTAACAATGGATCCTAATGGTTTAGCTTCATCATGCAAAGATTAAATGAGGGATGGGGTGGAGTTTAGGAGTAAAACATGTGTGTGGCATGTATGAGGTTCTGGGCTCAACCCTCATTGCCACAAAAAGAAGAAAAGATTACATGAAATAATATGTGTTAAACATAACCTCCATTATAAAATATATGATCCATCCTTATCAACATCACTATTATTAGTAGTATTGGTATATTAATAAATTATTTCACATCATGATGTAACAAGTAAATTTTGTAGAACAGATTTAGGAATTCAGAAGAATAAAATTTAATAGGCGAACATTGATGTAAAACATTAAAGAGACCTAGATTTTACAGGAGAATCAGCTAATGAAGGGACAGCTCTGTACTCAGCACAGGGTCAGTCAGTTATAAATACTTGAATGAATATATCAGACTTCTTCACTGAATTACAAAGTGATGTTCTGAGCTTACAGAATTCAAAACATTCCAGACCTTTCTTCTATTCGACAATGTTGGTAGTTGTTAGTAATAACAAACACACACACACACACACACACACACACACACACACAGAGAGAGGGATACAAGTGCCTATGCATATAGTATTTAGTATTTTTAAAAGTTGTTGAATTCTATATTTAAAGGAGAAGATAGATAAAAGAATTTTAATTCACCTTTCTTAAATAATGGTTAGAATGTGCCCTATATTAATTGCAGAGGCAGAGATACTTTTTTTTAAGTTAGAATATGCAAATACAAATATATGAAAGACGGGGGATTAGAGGTTGGAGAGACACTAGTGGGACCAATGGCCATTAATCCTTTTAATTATCCTGTTGCTTGGCAACGTTTACACAGGGATGTCATTAAGAAGTTGAAATTCATGAGTGGGGATATTAGTTCTACCTGGATTGTGTTATAAGATTTAGGACTACAACTTTAATCTTACAGCATGACAAAAGTACATGGTACTATGAGCAATAGGTTTTCACTTCATTTTGCAAATCAAAATTATTAAACAGTATGTGGACAGAAAAGAAACACTTCCAATTTTCTCAATATTTATCACATATTAATTTTCAACTACAACTGTGATTTTACCCAACCTACATAAAATGTTGTTGTAAATACAAAAATTCTATGGTACACATAAAGTGGAAAGCTAACTTTATAATATGTTTAGAGTTAAGGTTCTTATTTACAACAATCCTTGTAGTTGCTGTTGTCCTGTTTTAAAGATTAGAAAACCAAAGCCAGTGAGATTAAGTGACTTGGTCAACTTCACACAGCTGGAAAGTAGTCCAGCCCCACTCCACTCTGGCTTTTCCCCAACCATAGATGCACTGATCTAGTGATGCATTAAGATAATATATTAGTGTATGACTCTATGTATTTTGGCATTTAAATACAGCGTATGTATTTGGTTCTTGAGGATTTTTCTCTGTCTTTTATACTCTCTCTTCAATACAAGTTTTACTTATCCTATTTCAAGATACAGTTATTTTCCAAGAAGTGCCCACCTTACTCAGGAAAAGGCAGTCAACACACCATGTATGTTAAATTAGTAATTAATAATGATAAATTATGAGTTGGCTTATGTTAATAGAGTTAAAGAAAAGTAGTAAGAACTACTACTGCCAAGTATTTGCAGAGTTATTCTAGGAGTCAGTTTTTTTCCCCAAATAACAAAACTTTTAAGTCAATAGAAAAACTAGAGAAAAGCTTATTTGATTACTAAGATGATGTAAAAATTTATTAGTGACTGTAGTTTTTAAATAAAAATATGATTTTAATCTATTTAGTATTTCATTTATTATGTGGTTGTTAATTAGTGATGTGGCTGGAAGGCAAATAAAACCTTACCTGAGGTCTACTCTGCTTTCCATGAGGGAAAGGGTGTGGAGACTCAGGGTTCCCCTGCTGTCGGGGTTTTTCATTAGCAATGCTTTTTGCTGAGAGACACTATTTGAATATCTTGTCTAGAGCTCCCGCTATAAAATAAGGCCAGCAACACAACCACAAATCACCTACTATGCATCATGAGACTTAAGGAAGTGTTTTTCTGAATTCAAACACTTCCAATTTCCTATTAGAGTAATTAAAACAATCAATTAATTCTCGCTAACGATAATGAGGTTATTCTCAGATATCGAATAGTGGTTATTAACCAGCTTTCATTCTGCCCTGTTTGTGTTGAATAAAGATAATTTGTCAAGATTCTAATATTCTTCTCACTACCATGCCATTGATATCTGAGAAAATTTGATTTTTAGGCTTTTAATTAAAAAGAGCAACAAAGAAACAGATTTGAACAGTTTGTTTTCCAAAATGTTGTTAAATAGTGTTCACTTTTCAGTCATGGGCCCATTTTTAAAGCTATTTATTATTTTGTTTTGGGATGAGATCTCAGATCAAGATTCACAATAGTTTTTTCTTATTTTTTAATTTAATATAATATAAGTAGATATTAATAAAGTATTAAAATCACTCTTCTATAAAAAGTAAAACAAAACTTCATAACAAAATAAGTAGAGAATAGCAATGATTAATATGTGTATAATGTATTTATAAATATAATGTGTATATATAATGTATATATTGAGAGAGAGACAGAGATAGAAAAATAGAAGATAGATAACTAGAAAGTAAGGAGTTCAAATAAATCCCCAAATTATCAATTCTGTTGGCTCAAAACTATTTTAAGATAAATGCTAATCTGTTTCATTTGTACTACTAATTTGCTCATCGAAAAGAAAGCTTTTGTCCTTTTATTGATTTCTTCATTGTAGGACAGAACCTATTTTTGTCTATGACTTGCACTCTGAGTAACATTTTGGCCATTCTTTTAAGGTCATTATACACAGTAATTTTAAGCCAGTTTATAGTTCAACCCTTAGGAAGGCTAAAATATAATTCAACCAATGCAATCTAACTCTATACACCCTGGGAGGCCTGGGATATTAGCTGGATCTGAAACAAAAGGGAAGAATTTTAAGGGCCCCGACCATTATGCATTATGTTTGGAATTTCTAGAAATCAGATTTCTACTGAAACTTTCTCAGATACATGCAAAAATAATCAAATCAGTTAATTTTTATAATAATAATTCAATATCTACATTTTACTATTCAGTTGACAACCTGCAATGAAGTTCGCCTTTGTAAGTCTTCATCTTCATAAGATCTCTTAATCGGTAGAAAGTTTGACAGACTCATTTTTATTCCATTTAACAAATGTTCATTGATTTTTGTTGTGTGACAGGTCCATTTCGGGTACTGAGAGTATATCAGTGGAGTAAACTAATAGAGCAGTTTCCTCAATAGCATTATGTGGTAGGCACAAAAGACATTTAATATGTAACAGTGTATTATATGCATAAATGATGCTTAATAAAATAATGTAAATTATGCCCAAAGTAAGGGACCATAAAGACAGAACTAGCAGAGTACCTAAGAGAAAAAAGAATGAGTGGAGTGAGCAGTGTTTTATGCAGGATGGCGAGGCAGACTTTTTTAAGGTGAATTTTGAGCAAAGACCTAAGAGAGCTGGTGCATGATGAGCCTTCCTGGGATAGGAAACTGCAAAAGTAAAGGTCGAGGTGGAAACTATCTGGAGTCTTTGAGGAATTGCAAGGGCAGCCTTTTGGCTAGAACAGAGTGAGTGGGGACAGAGGAGACCAGATCAAAGATTAGGGCACATAAGTCCTCATGGTGAGACCCAGGGTCATCATTAGAGAAGGCTGCATGGGGCATGGTGATGTTTGGAAGGTAACATTGCCAAAGACACAGGCCTCCCTCCCTCAAGCTTAGTAATTTCATATGCTCCAATATTGCCAAAGAATAATGTTAGTTTTTCAGAGCAGGAGGCTCATACTAAGGAAGTCCAGGCACATGTTATGCAGGATTACACTTAGGAAAGACGAGCACTTGTCTAATCTGTATTCTGTATCCTTTCTCTCCATTTCTCTAGGCTTTCTGGACAGTGAGGCAAATCCCCTCTCCATCCAAATTCAGGGACGTGGAGGCTGACAACTGAAAATTCTGGCATTTGTCAGTTTGTTCTTATGATACAAAATAATCAATTATATACGGACCTTTAAATTTTTAAATTATCTGAAAAACAAGTACAAGAAACCATGACTGCTACATAAATCTTATCCCTATGGACAGAAATCTCAGGGAAGTTTATAATAGTCAGCATTTTAAATATCTTGGACAAATGGCATTTTGAATTCATGTAATTCAAAAATTAAAAATTAATTTTGTCCAGTGAACAATATTTGCATTCAGGGAACTTTTTAGATGGTGGTGCTGTTGCATTGTTAGCTACTGTAAATCCACAGAAAGGAAACAAAGACAATTCTACATCTCGCAAACTATAAACTTGTTTTGTGAAAATTGCTACTTTTTCCCTTTACACAATTTTGCCTTTCCTTTCTGAACTCATTCACAAATGGAAGGTGTTAGCAAGCCTAGCTCTAAAATTTGAAGACCTTTCAAGAAAATTCCAATATTTTATTAATTCATCCCTGGTTTCTTTCCTGTTGCCTGGGAAGCTGAGAAACTCCCTAGCTCTGTGGCTGTGTCAGCAATCTCCTTTATCTTCTGCACTCCTGGCTCCTGAGTACTGTCACTTGGAGCAGTGTTTTCAGGGCTGACTTCACAATATAGGACATGGATACCCAACCATCCTTGTCATTAGTTCAGAACCCAACAGGCAGCATTTCCAAGAGAAGACAAAAAACTTAGTAAGTTTAAAGTTCTGAAATTGTCCAAAGAACATGGACTTTATAGGACTTGTAAGCTTTCCCTGGTCCTAGCTGTCTGTTAACTTTGTTTTGTTCTTCTCGACCTAGTGCCATGGGGCCAGGGTACTGTGTGTGGCCTCCAGTCAGACCCACCCATACCTCCTGAAGACTGCAGCCAATACTCAGTGCAGAGCTTTCTGCTTTGAAGAACAGTTTCCTTTGCACTATTTTACTTAATAGTTAAGTGACCCCATGAACTGGTCAGTGTGCAGTGAGCATCCAGTGTGGTTAGACATTACGTGTGTGTAGGAGAAGGTGAGACTCTCAGCAAGATGGCAAACTCAAAGCTCTAGACTGTTAATCCAAGATTTCTTTCCTAAACCACATAAAACCAAGGTGTGAAGTGTTTTAGCTGAACAGAAGTGGGTTAGACAGGGAAAAGGTGGGAGTGAGCACAATCAAATGCAGCCCCAGCATGTCCAGGCTGCACTTCATAGAGAATTTTGCAGTCTGTCCACAAAGAAGCTCAGACTCCCCTGGTGTTTGAACACTGGTTAGACAAGCAGAGCAGTGGGAAGTTTTTCATTCCCTTAACCTTGTTTTTCCCAGTTTGCTTCTGGATGTGATACATCAACCCTATATAAGATCAAATCCTCAATGGACTTTATCATTTTAATTGATGGAGTTTGGGCTATTGTGGCTATTTGGACTGCTGTGAACATTTCTGTACAGCCTGCATAATTTGCTCCACGTATGTTTAACTTTTTGGGAGCTCTTTTCCAAATTATCCATCATATTTTAAATTTCCTCTAGCACGTGAAAGAGTTCCTGTTGTTTCACAACCTTCCCACCACTTGTTATTGTCAGTCTTTTCTTTTCTTTGTTATTTTAGCTATTTTAGCAGGTGCATAGTGCTATTTCACTACGGTTTTAATTTGCATTTCTCTGATGATGAATAATGTTGAGTATCTATTTATGGGCTTTTGGGCCATTCACATACCTTGTTTCATCATGTGTTTAAATATTTGCTCATTTACTTAAAGGACATGTTATCTTCATCTTTTTGTATTTTAAGAGTAGCTTATATACAATGGGTAGATATATTGTCGTGAAAATGCATGTACTGTGACTATTTGCCCCCAGTCTGGAGTTTCCTTTTTTTAGTTTCTAAAACTAAATATTTAATTTTAGTGAATTCTAGTTTATCAATGTATGTATGTGTTTAATGAGACGAAAAGTTTCTGAAAAGAAGCTATGGGTATTATTTACTAGGAAACGTATGTGTATAGAATGATCTCATTGTGGCAAAGCATATCTTTATGTATAGATACATAGAGAGAAAGAACAAACATTGAGAATATTTCAATTTTTTTAGTTTGTTTCCACTTAGCTTTTACAATACACATTACACTTTTATAATAAAAATGTTATGGAAATTATTTAAAATAAGAAGTGAAAAAACTTCACTAGTACTTCCAAACTTTTGGTAATAAACTCTTTTTTTCTGTTTTTTTATTAGTACCTATTTTCAGTATATAATGATCACATTTTAGCATATATTTCTATTACTATTTCTAAGTATGCATGTACATATTCACAAAAACATAATTATACTATTTTTGAAAACTTTTTACTTTTACTTAATATATCATACACATCTCATGGATGTAGATATGTCAGAATGTATTTATGATTTTTCCTTCGATAGATTCACAGGTTGCCCCATCTTTGTTGTTACTATCCTAAGCAATGGCTCAATGAAAGTCCTGGAATATATGCCTTACAAAAACCAATATTTGGCATGTACTTGTTGATCATTTGTGCCTGGCTGTGTCCTAGATGTTGAGGACACAGAGGTTAACAAAGCAGAGTCTCTGCTCTTGAGAAACTTATGAATATGAAATAATGAGCCAAACCATTAATAAGAACAAGCTTCCTTGAGGTTTCTAGACTGTGAGGTAAGTAGAATAAAGATGCTGTCATAAATATTTATTTTTAAATTACAAACTGCAATAAAAATTATCATGCATACAAAAGAGTATCTACACTGCAGGAAATGAGAGTCACAGGATGACAGCGTCCAAATTGGCTACTCTCTGAAAATATAGGGATGCATCATGCATGCACCATTTCTTACTGACAGCTTATTTAACAGTAAGAAAATAGGGGTTATTAATTTATATTTATATATATTAATATATATATTATATATATATATATATATTCTGCCGAAAAATGTACACACACTGCAGCATTTTGCCATACTAATAAATGTCTGGAAGCTAATGGCCACCACTTAGAGCATGTCTTTTAGTTGTAGAGGCCAAAGGTAACTTGTGTTAATCACATGATGTCTCCATAAATTTAGTATTAAAGTATTTATACAAGGTATTCTTTTCCTGACACATACAGTTTTTGGCAGATATATATTGAGTTTTCCAAAATCCATTGACTCTAACTCATAATGCTTTAATATCCTATTCAGAAATGATCTTTGCAATTTTGGTGGCATTTATATTTCTGCCACCTGGTGGTTGGAAAATTCTAGGTGACATTTTTTCTTGGAGGAAAAGACACCTGGGTCTCTACTCTCTTATCCTAGCAGAAGCAAAAACAAGAACATGGATTTCTTTTGACCAATGCAGTATTCTCTCTGTGTTTCAAGATACACAAGAATCAGGAGAAGTGGCTGGAAGATCCCCAGTACATTAGGGGTTGCAGAAGAGGCAGGGAATGCAAATTGGTGATTACTTCTGGAAGCTGGCTTTTTATTTTTATTTAATTTTATTTTTCTGGCCCTGTGAAGCTCTAAAGCCTAGCCTACATCCTCCTGGGGGAAAACCCAGTAAACATCCTTGGCTAAAGACTAGCCTATATCCTCATCTCTATTCTGAGTCTCTAACAATTTCTAATAATTCTCCTTTTGCTTAAGGCACTCACTTTTTTTTTCCTTTTGCATGTAATTAAGAACTTTAAGTGGAATAAACTTTCCCTTTCAGCTTCCTCGCCACCACATAATATGTTTTTCCTTATCATAAGAGCTGTGAGAAAGTGTAGAATAAATGGAACAGATGCTGTCTTTTTTCAATCATTTGTCGATTCATGTAACTTGCAAGGAATATTTATTGATACCCATTGTACTTGAAGTGTTCATCTGACTAAGCTTTGGGGCACAAGGGAGGCACATAGTATTGACATTTATGGAACCAAAGCAAGTAAAGAAGCAGAGCCCTTCAGTGGGTCCTCAGAGGACTCACTGGCATCTGGTGGCCAATGCAGGGGAATGGGATTTTGCCTGACCTGCATTCTTTCTCCACTCTTCTAAGCCATTTTGTCACACTTGCTCCTGTTTTCTATCATTCTGCTTAGGAATCTCTCACTTTTTCAATCACAGAATACCAGTAAGTGATGTCCAGTGGACATATAATGTATTTGCTCCTTTCCCCTTTTGCAGGAGTAGCATTTGCCTGAAAATAAATAAATACATCATGCAACTAAGCTGCATTTATTCACAGTGTGTTCAACAAAATAAAACAGGGATTCATGTACACATTAAAACAAAGCAACATCTTACATGCTGCAGCTCCATAAATTGGCTTTTCATCTATGGACAGAACAATTCCAAGAAGCAGTGTCCTGGAAGAGAAGAAACAAACCAGGCTGAGAGGAAAATGAAAGGGCAAGGAAGGCCTTCCAGGTAGAAAGAAGGCTATGCCCCAAGCAGAAGTGGTACAGGCCCTGGGGGATTTGGGAGGGCCTGCAGGATTTCATTGTACCTGGAGAGAGGAAGGGAATGAATATGGGGAAAGTGAAAGTAGAAAATACCAGTCCAGAGAGGCGTGCCGACACAGACACTGAAGGAGCCTTCACACCAAGCTAAGCAGTATGGCACTTGGGGAGCAAAGTGTCTGAGCCTCAAGTCCATATAAGCAATCCCTCCAATCCATAAAATCATATCTTCCTGCTGTTACATGCTTTTTATCTTTTTGTTTTAACATGCTTTTTATCTTAGGCAAAGCTCTTTCCCTCTTTCAGTGCTGCAAGCCTTTGATAGCCACTAAAACATGACATAACTTGCTACTCTGGGGAAGAAGTGAGAGGTGCAGGTCTGAAATCTTTCTCAAATACACATAAAAATATATACATGTGCACACGTATGCATATGCATGCATGTATGCACACACCTGCACACGAGGGTACACACGTGTACACACAAATATACATACAAACATATGCACATGCACACACAATTACACAAGCACACACACTTGTGAGTTGTGTTTGGGCTTTCTATCCTTCATCAGAACATCTTGATCATCTTGCACTACAAAATCAGCTCCTCAGCCACAAGCTACTCAGGAATTAGACCTTCCTTTGGACATCTTTTACAAGTAATTTTATAAACTTTTAACATCTGAAACTTAGTGATTTACTTCAATAATATTCACATAAAGAGCAAAAATAGAAGGTGGTGAAAGGGTAATTCTAGCAGATAAAAATTAAGTCAATGATGAGTGCCAACATATTTTAGTGATAAGCTTTAGTTATTTAAGTTCACACTGAAGTTTGATGACAGCTGCTGAAATATTCTTTCATACGAATGAGCAACATGGATTTTTCCTGTGAGATTTAGGACTGAGGCTAACAGATAGGCATGGGTGGCACGTGAAGTTTCAGGGCCATTACCTCTGCCATCTATTTAGGTATGTGGACTATTTTTATTCTCAGGTTCTTCCAGTTTTCTGTACTCTAGTGTTTCAATTTGCAATTTCTTCTAGGGACCTTAGCCTACTAATGAAGCAGTTTTGCATTAGGCAGGAAGGGAGAGAAGCAGAGCACAACCTTTCCTTTTGAACTCCCCTTGTCCTCTTATAATCTTCCATGTAGTCTTGTTCTCCACCACAAAAGTGGCAAACCCAAGTGTTTGGAGCTTACAATTTTATGAAAAATCATACATTTTCCCCTGGCTGGAGGATATCATTTTCGCTGATAGGAGCAGGGCAAAGCTTTCTGATAAAATCATGCCCTTGGCAGCCTTTAATATTTAATACTGGTATCATAGAAGTATTGACCTGAGAGGGAACGATAAATTATAAAAAACACCCAGAAGCTCATGTCAAATGAATCAGAACAATTGATTTTCTTTTTAAACATGAGCTTGCCATAGGAAGTGTTCTAATGTGGCAGAAACAGGGCCAAGAAGCTTAGATTTAGAATGAACAAGGCATGGAAGATGAATTACAGGGCAAAGCACTATTTATGGAGATTATAGAGAGGTGGGAGAAGTAGGGTGACTTGTTGAAATATGATGCCCCTCTAGGGCACATTGATCTGTACGCCAGTAAAAGCACAGAAGATACCAAGAAAGAACTGTGATTTACAGAGATAGTCTCTCCAAAGACCAAATATTAAGTACACATCATATTTTTGTGACATTTCTTCATTATGGTGTACTGTTAAGTCCGTCAGCCCCCTTAGCAAGGGATTTCACTTCAGCAAATTACTGCAGGATCCATCCCGGTGGAAGCAACAGCCTCATAGTGTGGAAAGACTGGAGACTTTACTGCATGTATCTATGAAGCCAAGCCTGGCTTACCATAGATGGCTTTGTGCTGAGTGACACAAATTACTACAGAAAAGTAGGCATTAAAAATACTCAAGTTTCTTTCACTTGGAACCATAAGAGACCTAGAATAGCTAAAGCAATTCTAAGCAACAGAGACATGGCTGGAGGTATCACAATCCCCAAGTTGAAACTATACTGCAAAGCTACTGTGATAAAATCAGCATGGTACTGGCAAAGGAACAGACCTGAGGATCACTGGAATAGATTAGAAGATGCAGAAACAACTCCAGACATGCTCAACCACCTCATATTTGACAAAGGAGCCAACTACCATCATTGGAGGAAAGATAGCCTATTTATTAAATGGTGTGTTGGAAAAACTGGATTTCAACCTGCCAAAGATTAAAACTAGACCCATACCTATCATCATGCACTAAACTAAGATCTAAGTGGATTAAAGATATAAATATTAAGACAGAAATACTAAACTTGCTGGAAGATAAGTTAGGTAGAACTCTTCAAGACATTGGCATAGGAAAAGACTTCATGAACAAAACCTCAGCAGCATGGGAACTAGCAGAAAGAATCAACAACTGGGATCTCATCTTATTAAAAAGCTTCTGCACTGCAAAAGAAACCACCAACAGAGATAACAGACAACCTACAATATGGGAAAAAAAAATTTTAGCAGCTACACCTCAGCAAAGGACTACTATCCAGAATATATAAAGAATTGAAAAAAATTAGACCCCCCAAATTCAAAGACCCAATTCAAAAATGGGCATCTGAAATGAACAGACATTTCTCAGACAAAGAAGTAAAAGCAGCAAATAAATATATGAAAAAAATGTTCAACATCATTGGTCATTTGAGAGATGCAGATGAAAACAACACTGAGATTCCACCTCACCCAAGAAAGAATGGCTGCTATCAAGAAATCAACCAATAACAAATGCTGGCAGGGTTGTGGGGAGAAAGGAACCCTTCTCCATTGTTGGTGGGAGTGCAGACTGGTGCAACCACTGTGGAAGTCAGTATGGAGATACCTCAAAGAACTAGGGCTAGAGGTCCCATTTGACCCAGCTATTCCCCTGCTGGGGATCTTCCCAAAAGAATTAAAAGAATCATACCACAGTAATATATGTGCACCCATGTTCATAGTGGCACAGTTTGTAATAGCTAAAGCTTGGAAGCAGCCCAAGTGCTCATCAACTGGAAAGTGAATAAAGAAAATGTGGTTTTTTAATAAAATGGAGTACTACTCAGCCATAAAGAACAAAAAACTAGAGTCATTTATAGCCAAATGGATGCATATCGAGGCCATACTCTTAAGTGAAATAAATAGGACACGTGTAAATACCGAATAGTTTCTCTAGTGTGAGAAACTGATAGTGTAAACAAGAGTTAAAATGATTAAAATGAATAATTGATAATTTGAAATAGGAAAAAAGGTCCAAAGACGAAGGAGTGAAGGGAGGAGAAGGGGAAAGGAAAAGAGGGAAAGGAAAAACTATGAGAAAAGAAAAAAAATGGATATGAAATCTATGTAAATAGGGAAGGGTAGAGGGTGTGAAGGACGCACAGGTAATGGGGAAAAAAATAAGAACCAAGATACATCATAAACAGGTACAAATACCCAATGATAAATGTAAACGAATTGTATACCTAAAAATGTACCAATAAAAGCACTAAAAAAACCAAAATACTGAAGTTTCTGTGAACAGGACTATACATAAAGAGATGAATGTATAGGAGGGGATTTAATATTGTACCCTAGGTGCAGTGCAGAATCATTTGTCAGGCACTGGTAGGATGAAGGTGGGCATTATGGAAAGCAATTTCTGGCATCCATCTTACCCTTTCATTAGTTATGAAAATGAATAATGACTGTTACTCTTCCTAGTCATCATTACTTTGTGAACAGATTGTTTATTAATATTGTTAAATCTATTCTTACTGATATTTTGAGTAGAAGTGTTTTGGGAGGGATGCCTTTTTTTTACCTTATGCTTAATACTGGTTTTCTCAGATTCATTTTATCAGTATTTAATATCTATGGTCCTTCTATATCTTCTTAGTCCCTTTCAGGCATGTATTATTACTGTGTCCACCACACATATACGTGCACGTGTACGTGTGCACACACACACACACACACACACAGACATATCACTCTCCTACTTCACTAGGTAGCTGATTTTCTTTCATAGACAGCAAACCCAGAACACCAAAAGGAAATGAATTGCTAAAGTCCACATATGATTTTAACAACATAAACAAGAACATAGATGCCAAAATTAAATACAAAGCGTCTGTTGATTTGCCTTGTTGTTCAGCTAGCCCTTGCTAGTCATTATGTTTTTCCTTTTCTGTTTCATAAAGTTTAGACATTAGAGAACATCCTCTTTGAAAAGGAAGGCCTAACCTGAGGTAGAACCACAAATGGTCATATGCTATGCCGTGGGGCTGTGGAGCATGTTGTGTGGTACATGTTTTTGGGTCAAAGCATGGACCTTAAAGATGTTAATCTTCTCCTCCAACATTCCTCATTTCCATGCCAGAACTTCCTTGGCCTGAGCTCGTGTCAACCATTATTGCCGTGTACACTGTCGCCTACCATTCCAGAGGAAGCAAGCATGAAGCGAGGTGTACATGGCGTACCTGCTTGGGCACAGTGCCAGTGTATAATTGTAGTTAAGAAGAAGAGGCATTGATAGCATTTAGCAAATTATTTCCTTTCATTTCCCCTTTGTTGCCATCTCAGCACCAAATATTTTCCATGTTTTTTCTTTATAACATTACTTTATTCTTCATTGCTTTTTCATTTCTGTGACTATCTTTGCCCAGACTTTGTCCATCCACACCACCTCTGCTGAAACAATGTCCTGAAAGATTTTCACATCAGCCTAAGGTCTTCCTTATCTGAAAGCACTGGACATGGACCATCTTAGCTGTTAACAATACACTCCTTTAACACAGCACCCCTCATGCCATGTCTCTGCTCAGTTACCCTTGATAGCTCACTATCTGTGAACACCTTGAATCATAAGCTTCAATTTAAAAGTTCTCTCAGTCTGGTCCTTACCTAATTCTCCAAGATGTTTTCTCTCAGTCCCTCCCTAGGGGAACTCTCTAGTACAGCTAAGTGTGTCCTTTATTGTTCCATGGTGAGGCTAGCCTTTTGTGCTGAGTGCCTTAGGTGACATCCCTTCTCTTCTCTAATTCTCTCCATCCTGCTATTTCTTAAACAGCCAGTTCCAGTTGATGCTTTTCTGTCAGGGTTCAGCACCTGTCCTGAATCCTGGCCCCACTTCTCCCTTGATATCCAGACTCAGCTCACATGTACCTCAGCCTTTACCATCTAAAATGCAGCTCTGTGATGCCCTTACTGCCATCAGTGCGACTTGCTGCCTTTCCTGACTCAGTAAGTCGCAACACCATCTAACATTTGATGGGATCCCATATTTTCCTCATTCAGTTCATTCATGGGCCCTATCAATTTTACTTCAAAAATATGTCTCATGCCTTTCAGTTTTCCCTAGTGTTTATCAATATCACTATGGTACAAGCCACCATCATGTGGATGGAGTATTGCAATAGTTTCCTAAAATTACGCACCCCCCCCCCCATTCTCCACTCAGGAAGCAAGCCAGCATCCATTGGGTCTGCCCATCCTCTGCTTGGAACTGTCCACATTCACCATGACGTGCAGACATAGAATGACAAATCTGACACTGACCTAGTCTTGAGCCACTCCACATAACAAGCCACATTCTGCCCACACTGGTGACTCCCAGCCTACATGTTACCCCCTGGGATTTGGAAGCTCAGGTGTTTGATTTTATGGTGCTTCACTCCCCTATTTTCTTGGCTGGCTGACGCCTTCCTTTTCAGGTCTCAGCTTAGGCCTCAGAGAGGCCTTTATCAGCCACACTAAATAATTATTTTCGGTCACAGAACCCTATTAATTTTCCTCTTAGCACTCACTAAACTCTGTCATTATTTGGTCATTTATTTATTTGTATCAATGTTATAGCCTTTAAAAAACATCATCAGTTACCAACACTGGAATGGAAGCCCAATGAAGTCACAGATGAGGTCTGCTTGTTTGTCTTTCCAGCGGCCACTTAGCATCATGCCTGGCACTAATAGCTGCTCAGTGAGTGTTAACTAAATGAACAAAGACTAATTGGGGCCACTGATTATCTACTCTCTAGGACTATGGATTGTTGTTGTTGAGAGCTTACTCTGTAATATTTTTCTTTCCCAGTGCTTAGGAAAGTACCCTACATCTACTTGAACCTCAAGATTCTTTTTAATTGCAGTGGTAATGAAAAAGAACACTGTATTGTCAGGTTGGATGTATGAGGTGCAGTGAGGGAAATGGAATACAGTTCTTAGGAAATAGCTTACTACTCCTTAAATAAAAATCTGAATAGTGATCGGCAACTTTAAATGAGACTTTCATAAATCCTTGCCGAAGAAAACAATATAGTCATGTAAAAGGATTGAATTCACCATGTAAAATTTGTAACAGAGTTGTTTTGTATTCAGGGTAGCCTAAGAAGATCAGAATTACTCTCCTCTGATTGGGCATGGACATCTGTACACAGACCTTGAGGGAAGATGCATGACCGACAGGGAGTTATCTGACACTGAAGAAAATGAGGCCTTTTATTCTGATGGATACAGAATGTGTCCTTGGGGAGGGAGTGGGGTGGGGAATGTGGTGAGGGGTAAATGACAGGATGAGTGGAGAGGAGGAGCCCTTCAGAGGTGTGTCCATGGGCCAGGTTCTCCTGCCATGAAAAAGAGCAGCAAGAAGCATCCAGAAAGGTAGATCAGTTTCCTCATTTTCTTCTTTGTTTGATTTTTCTTCGTATGTGTTAGAGGAATAGAGGCATTCTGCCTGGGGGATTCCAATGTAATGTCTTATAAATAAATGATTTGTAGTAACATCTTGAGAATGTGAGTACATTTTAAATGAGAAAACTCTGTCACTCTGAGACAATGAATTCCACATGCAGCATCCATCTCCCTCCTTCATTCCATGGGTGACCGAGTTAAGCGTGGCCCTAATTCCCACCCAGCTCTCTCCAGGAGAGCCTCCTGGAGGTTGTGTGGCCTTTGATGGAGAGGTTGTTCAATGGGGTTCCCGGCTCCTCCAGTCTTCTCTTGTTGGCTTTCTTACTGGGCCGTGTTGCAGAAGGATACTTTTTCATTTTATCAATCTGCAATAATATTCAACTTTACTTTATGAATGCAAGGTTTTTTTCAGCTAATCCTTCATTTTCTAGTTTAATCATTATCATGACCAAATTAAATCCCAAGATTTCATGAATTGGTAAATGAGGTAAAATCAACTCTTCACTCTTAAATCACAAATTTTATGATTAAGAAGCATATATCTCATTTACTTTTTGGAATTATTTAATTTACTTTAGAAGCAAGCCTGGAATATGGAGACCAAGGTATATAACTAGGAAGGATTGCTCATTTAAATTAAGGATAATATATATTTAGAAACCTTTCTATTTGGACCATTTTATAGAAATATATGGAATATATTTAAAATATGGCTGAATTTTAAAATTTGGCTTAAACATTTATATATATATTATATACATATATTAATCTAAGACTTATTGCCTTTATATTTCTAAAGATGTTAGACAAATTACACTGGAATACAAGACAATGAAAAGGAAAACAGGACAAAAATCAGATAAGATGAACAGAGAAATGAATTTATATCTTGGAAAAAAATCTATTTTCCAAAGGGTTTAATATTTTCTGAGTATAATATCACTTCTCATTCATTGTGTCTGTGATACCCAAAACAATCCCTTATTGGTTCATTCTATGTTAATCAGATTCAATATTAATTTGATAAATAATGCATGTATAAGGTATTGTATGAAAAAAAGAAAAGATAACTGAGGTAAAAAGCTGTTAACACTTTTCTAAACATAATCACCTTCTCTGTGTCTGAGCCACAGAAAATTCTTCAGAATTGTGGAACAACTTCTCATGCATGATTCAGAAGTGCTTGGCCAACCAACATCAAGTTATACTTCTGACTTTGACCTTGAGACCATATTACTAAGTGAAATAAGTCAGATTCAGATGTTAAATATCACGTGCTTTCCCTAATTGGAGAGACCCAAAATAGAAAGAATTTAAAGAACAAAATAAAAGAGCTGTGTTAAGAAATGGAGAAGTAGAATGTGTAGAGATGGGAAGGGGATCTGGGGAAAGATGAAGAAAGGAGGCAAGGGGCAGGAGAGTAAAAATGGTCAAGATGTGATATATATCACATCTCTGCATGCAAACAATGAGTGGACGTTTCCTCCCTTGAAAATAGTCTTGAAAACTGGAAGCAAAATACCATTGAGATATCTATCTATCTATCTATCTATCTATCTATCTATCTATCTCCCCAAGCTAAGTGTAATCATTGTGTATTGCAAACATAAACTAATAAAAACTTTTAAGGGCCTGGAGATATAAGATATACCTCTGTGACAGAGCACTTGCCTTATGTGTGAGGCTCTGAGTTCAATGCCCAGTACTGCAAAACAAACTAATAAAAAACTTTTAAATCCTGGAGGCATTACTTTTTTTTCCCTTAAATTCTTTTATTGGTACATTTTAGGTATACAATAAATTTACATTTCTCATTGGGTGTTTGTACCTGTACATGATGTATCTTAGTTCTTATTTTTTCCCCATTACCTATGCGCCCTGCATCCTCTCCACCCTTCCCTATTTACATACACTTTGTTTCCATATTTTCTTTTCTCATAATTTTTCCTTTCCCTTCTTTCCTTTCCCCTTCCCCTCCCACCACCTCTACCTCTTTGGGCCTTTTCTTCCTATTTCAAATGATCAATTATTTGTTTTAATCATTTTAATCCTTATTTACACTTTCAGTTTCTCACATTGGAGAAACTTCAGTATTTACACATGTGTATTACTTTGACATAACTCTGTTAAAGAGGAAAGGTTCTATCTGGTTTTTACTTTTTTATATGTATGTTGTTTTCTGCATGAACGAGCTCACCTTTGATTCTCGAACATTTGGAAAGATCCAGTGCAAATGTTTTTTGCTTCCAGCTTTCACGTCTATTTTCAAGAGAAGAAACGTCTACTCATTGTTTCCATGCACAGAGAACATTCCGCATTCCTTGAGCCTTGCTGTTGGCTGTCGCTTTTCTTGCGGGCGGCCCAGCACTCCCCCTCAGCCCTCTGCTCCTCAGCTATCAAGACCACTCAGCCTTCTGGCTCCACATCTTCTGATGGAGGTGACCTTGGGGAGCCTCGCTGAAGCACCAGCCTGAAGTAGTATAATGTCAGGACCTTCCCCTGACCCCTCGCTGGGGCTGGAAGGAGGATGGATCACCTTGGCTGGCTGTAGGAAAAGAGAAAGCAGAACCCTGCAGTGTGGAGCCTGGAAGTGACCTTGCCGCCTGCCCATGCATTTGGGAGAGGTCTTTTTATTAAGCCCCCAAAGATCCTGGGATATTTTACATAAGTTGTTTCCAGTTCAGACTGGGTCTGCACAACTTAAGAGTGGTTCTGTACTCCGTTTGAATTTCAGTAGGGGAAACATCTTTAAATTTGGATTATTCTGTATGTTATTCATGCATTTCTGAATACATCACTTAACCTTTACTTTTGAAATGGGATTCAAAGCACTTGATTCAGTAGAACTAACTTGCAGTATTAAATAAAATAATTTATGTTCACAGAAAGCACCTAGCACTGAGCAGTAATTTTCATTAAAACATTTAATGCTGATTGAACAGCACTATTTTCTTCTAAAATGTCATTGCTGTTTAAATGCTGTGAGTTCTGTCTTTAACACCTGTGTGACTTCATCCTCATTGTCATGGATTCTGTTCCTTTTATGCTTGATTTTGGAATTAAGGGAGTATCAGGCTTGTGATCACTAGCCAAATAACTAATGCTGAAAATATTTAGCTTTTCAGCCAGCTAAGGGTGAGAGATGATGACAGAACTAAAGTTGGTCTGGGAATAAGCAATAATAAACATATGATTTTTCTCTTTCCTTTTTAGTTTTTTATGGGACATCCTCTGTTCTCAGAATAGCACAGATCACTTACATTGCTCAATAGATTAGTCAAGGGGCTTTTTAATGAAAGGGAAAAAGTGGAAACATAATCATGCTCAGAAGTTGCATCTCCTCTTCTAGAATACTATTTTTCTACTCAGTACAATCCTATGTGCCATTATCAGGCAGTAGTGATCTAGATGATCTAAAAGTTTAGATTAGTTCCTTTAAAAGTTTATTTAGGACCTTTAATGTGTTGTGATATAATCCATCATGTTATGATATATACCAAAAGATGACCCCTTCCCTAGAGGTCATTGGGAACACGCAAGTATACAGCCTGGTGTAGGCATGGAAATGGAGATATAAAAGTTCCAATGGATAGGAGAAACTTTTTTTGTATATTGTGATGATTTTTAAATCTTGCTGTCCTTGTAAGAGGGAAACTTGAACTGTAGGGCATTTAAATCTCCTCCAGTGATTGTGAAGAGAAAAAAAAAAAAGGTAGTGGTCATGTAAGGCTGCTGGTAACTTAGACATTAAGGGAGCAGGAAGAAGAATAAACTGTGCGGGAAGAATGCCAGGCAAACCTGAAACAGTACTTAGAGAAACATAATGGAAAAGAACTTTTTAAAGCCAACCATCCATAAAGCACCCAGACTTTGGTTTATAATGGCATTCTCAATAAAAGGAAGCAGGGCTCCTCAGAAATATCTGATTGTAGGATTGGGACAGAAAATACATAAAAATAATTCTGGATCACTTTGTAGTGCCAGAAGGTAAGGAAATGCTATTTGAAAAAAAGTGATAAAGGAGCCAATGTAAGAACCCATGGTAGACGAAGCTGGAACAATTAGAGCAACACTACTGAAATAGTATTGAGTTATAGTCTAACTTACACACCAAATACCCATGATTGTGATTATTACTGAGATAAATATGTAACTGGGGAGAACAAATATATCCGTGAAGAAGAATTGCCGATAAGCTATGTAGACACAATTCCCACAAATCAGTGGAGCTCACTACTTTAATGTGGACCATTGGAGTAGTGTCTTCCATACAAGGAGTGCAGAGAATAGGCAGAAAAATGAATTCAGAGGAACCTGACTGATGTATCTCAATCACAAAACAGCCAGTAACATCAATAGTGAGTGGGCATTTTGGAGGTATATCATGTAAGTGGTCCTAAAACCCATACTCCCAATCTAATCAGGACACCAATAACCTAACTTGGTGCAGTCTACAGAATCCTGACCCAATACACCTTAATACTCTCATGAAAAACAAGGGACATCTGAGAAATTCACAACCAGGAGGAGCCAAAGGATGCATGACGACTAAATGTAATGGGCCACCCCAGAAAAGCACAGGAGCAGAAGACGATTAGGCAAAAACTAAGGACATCTGAACAGCTTGTGGATTTTAGTTAATAATAACATATTCTTACTAGTTTATTGGTCATAGCAAAAGCACTACCTTCCTGTAGTTATCAGGTAAGATGTTAATAATGGGGAAAGCAATTTACAGTTAGTTGTATGAGATAATAATGCTGTACTGCTTTTACCACTTTTCTGTAAATTTAGAACTATTCTAAAAAAAACAGTTTCCTTTCAAATTCAACCATAATCTTTGCACTTCAAAAAGAGATGGTACCTTCTTATTTTTAGGTTCTTAAACATTCCCAGTGCCTTTTTAGTACACATATGGCAGAGAGTGCCCCTGTTGTAGTAGTCCCTGCTGCCTGTGGATGACCTCCAACTGGCCCCTCCCAATCTCTTATTTCCTTCCTGCCTATCAGGATTGCAGGTATCAACAAATAAGGGAACACTTTATTACCATGTTCAAAATAATAGGCCTTTCTCTTTCTACCATACCAAGAAGACAAGAGGTGGCTTGACAGTGCTGAAGGGGCTCCTGACCGGCAGGCTGATGCCTGTGAGATAGTCCTAGTTTTTCCCAAAAAATAAGGCACAAAGATGCTGCTGTTGCTTCAAAGCAAGGGAAGAGGACAGCAGGTAGTGACAGCCACATGTCTCTGCCTTTTTGCTACCCTGCCTTCCTGCATATATCTGTCTGCCCCTGTCCCATTGCCCAGAGCCTCCTCATCTGGCAGCAAGGAGGCTCTGCCTTTCTAGCCTTTAGAAAATCTCAGCCAGGAAGTGGGGGATTCAGTGGCTGTCATTCTGAGAATGTTATGCTACCTGTCCTCTAAAGCTCTGTGCAGGCATGCAGAATTTTTTAGGACCTGCATTAATTAGCTCTAACTCCCACGCACTGTTTCAAGAGGATGAGTCCTGCTGCAGCTGACCACATCCTCTGTGATTACCTAATTCTCTCTAAATTACTGTAGCCCCAGAATGTAGAGACCATGAAGCTGCAAGACTTTCAGGGTAAAGCTCACAGATTTGGCATCCACCTGTGAACAGAACAAAAAGCACTTTTTTTAATACCAACTCAAAGGAAACGAACAATTTTTATTTCCCCATGAATTTCCAAAGTCATTTTGCTTCCCTTTTGGAAATTAATAGCCACATCTTGTTAAAGGTGCCAATTACATTGGATTTTTGAGAATTCTCTTTTCAGAAGCTGAAGGTGAGGTGTAGGGAGAGGGCAGCTCGTTACCTGTGGCTGAAAGGTGAAGGGATAGCTTGGGCTGTGTATACCCCTGCTGGATTGAATTCTGGCTCTACAGAAATCCACTTTGTGCCTCTCACTACAGTCTGCACATTTCTGTGCCTTGATTTCAGTCTCTGTAAAATGGGGTGTGATAATAGTAGCTACCCACAATGTGTGGATTGAGTGAGTGAATATGCATATCTGAAATCTCAAGGTTAAAAAAAGATCCAGGCAAAGGCCATGTATTCAAACCCTAGCACCAAAAAATAAAGTTCCTGAAACATATAATTAACTTAATAAATGCTAGCAGCGATTATCATTAGCAGGAATGACACTTGGACTGTGGAACATTACAAAAGCCCTCACCATGCAAAGTATCATGGACTGTATATAATTTATGTCTTTCCTCTTTCCCTAATCTTCAATGTTGCTAACCATTTGTGTCTAGAAATATGAAGGAACTTCCTACCTGTATTCGTAACACTTTTTATGTGGTGTATCTATACTTTCTTTCAAAGATAAAATTTAAGTACACCTCATCCATTAGGTGAGGCTATACAGTGGATCAACCTCAGTTGTTGATTTTGTTTTCCAGGAAGAAATGGAAACTCAGTGTACTTGATCTACCTTTCTTTGCCTATCCAAGAAAGCCCCGACTGGAGCACCTGGCCTTGTAAGGCAGCTTGTCATTCATATTGCCTCACACTCATGGGTTACTCTTTTCAGAATTAAATTCTGCTAATTGGTGAAGACTTATTCCCCATTAATTCAGCTGACTCTGGGCTGTGTCTAGCAATACGAAAATAGGAGTCCTTGGGTATTTCAGAAGTTTCGTGGATGTGGACAGATGTCTATAGGTCTTAGTTTCCAAACACATTAAAAACCCACCAAAAATCCTTGTATGCTTGTTATGTGACTTGCTCCCACATTTGACCTCCATTTAATCAATATTGCCTGGGTGACTGTACTTGTAATCTTATTGGTTGGTCATAGTTTTGTCCCACTTTGTACCCACCTCACCACATGGCTTTGCTGTATAAAATATCTTTGAAATGGGGTGGGTGGGCAACCCACTTTCCAGTCCCTCTTCTGTCTCTCTTAGGCAGAAGCTTTCTTTCTCCGAATAAATTTTTCCTACTCTTAAAAAAATAACCCACTTATGCTACACAATATTTAATGACAGCCTTAGGTCTCTTTCCTTTGATATTAGATGTGTACAGAGGAAAATTTTTCAGACATATCAGGAAGACAAGTTTGGAGTAGACAAGGAAGGAATAATCCCTCCTGTGTTTTAAAGGTGGCAGTGTGCTCCCTTTTACTGTTTACTATTTCATGAGTTTATTTTAAGTTTCCTTGTACTGAAGAGAATCTTCTAAATGGTCCGATTGTATTTCTGTTTGCTGAGCAGGGTAATGTTGAAATAAGAGGAGGAATTATCGAGCAAATATGAGATTAGACTTGTTATTCCCATTTATTCTCTCCTTTGAATAAAGATTTCTTCGATAATTCCTAGTTCCAAGGGTTTTGAGTTTCCCATCTAGTCTAAGGAATGTGTCTAAATCTCACACGCAGTCTGAGAGTTTTTCTCTCCAAGTGTTTCATACGACTTCCTAGAGCTGGGAAAGCTTCAAGTTTTGAGGGGTCTAAAGCTTATATAATCTTAGTGTCTTATCTAAAAGCACAAAATTATGCATAAAAAATCACCTTCTACTTCAGAATTTAAAATAATTTCACAAAAAATAAAAATTTATGAAAGCTGGTAAATACAAACATCAAAACTCCAGAGATGTTACAGATTGGTTTGGTTTTGTTTGTTTGTTTTTTGCTTAAATTCTTTTATTGAAACATTTTAGGTATACAATAGGTTTACATTTACATTTATCATTGGGTGCTTGTACCTGTACATGATATATCTTAGTTCTTATTTTTTCCCCCTAACCTGTGTGCCCTTCACCCCCTCCACCCTTCCCTATTTAAATAGAATTTGTTTCCATTTTTTTCTTTTCTCATAATTTTTCCTTTCCCTTCTTTCCTCTCCCCCTTCCCCTCCCACCTCCCCTACCCCTTTTCTTCCTATTTCAAATTATCAATTATTCATTTTAATCATTTTAATCCTTATTTACACTTTCAGTTTCTCGCACTAGAGAATTGAGACAGGGTTTCACTCTGTAGTTCAGGCTGGCCTCAAACTGTAATGTCACTTTCTACAGAAAAGAATGAAATAATTCAGACTTTCCTTAAACCATATACATATATTCCACTAAACCTAAGCTAAAGGTATTCCTAGTACAACTTCCTCTTACTTGGTACCAAAATGCCAGTGGTCCATGCCACCTTACCTTTGCCAGGGGAAAATATGGTGGTTGGTAAGGTGAGTGAGAAAAGGACACATAATAGACTGTGGCTAAAATATTTGACCACAGGAGCACAGTAATTCAGCCCCTTCGGACCTTGGAAGAGCCATGCCATTGAAAGGCCTGGCGGCTTCAGCCTCATTTGTTTCGTAATTATTTCCCCTCTGAGGAACAAAGCAAAGATGATACATTGACTCCTTCTCTCCCAAAGAAGAGATATCTTCTTTTCTCCATGGGGTTTGCCTGTCTTGAAAACTAATTATTGGATGACATTTGTAAGCTAAATAAAGATAAGAAGAAATCGTTTTCATTGAAAGTGACCGTAGCCAATATTTTCAAAAGTGTATTTGCTCTTTAAACCAGACTTATCCTAAGTCTAATGTGTACCTCACACTGAGTCTAAATTACTAATGTATGGCAGGAAGAACTGCAAAAATATGTACAAATTGCCAGGGATTTAGCTCAGTGGTTCCGGCACCTGCCTCGCAAGCGCAAGGTCCCGAGTTCAATCCCTGGTACCAAAAAAAAAAATGTACAAATTATTTAGTTGCACAACAAGCATGCTGAATGTGTGTTTGTTTTCATCTAAAAGGTTATGTTTGATTATAGACTAGTGATCTTGAACTTCAGAAACTTATCTTTCATAAGTGCTTTTGCATTTTGTGTCTCATGTTTTACATTAGAGAGAAAGAACTACTCAACACATTAATCACTCTTACAATATAACAGTCTTATAACATATCCTAAAGAATTAAAAGTGAAACCATTGGAGGGCTGTGGATTTAGCTCAGTGGTTCCACTGCCTGCCTCGCAAGTGCAAGGTCCTGAGTTCCAACCCCGGTACCAAAAAATAAAAATAAAAAAAAAGTGAAACCATTGGAATTGAAACAAAGAAACAATTAATTATTAGTGGCTTTTTTTTTCCTAATTGGGAAGTCATGGTCATAATACTGTATTGCTGACACTCTGGACTTCAATAAATTCAGTGTTATGCCCAAAAGGTCTATAAATGTAGCTTCCCAAAACAAAGATCCTACACAGCACTGGTAACCTGAAGGAGCCCAAATGTGGAATCCTAAGACACAGAAGATGTCAAATTCTGGCCTAGCTAGTCACTCATTGTGTCGATTTTGGGTGACTAGCTCAACTTTTGAACTTGAGTGTCCTCTGTGAAAATGGAAATATGTGCCTCACAGGATAGGATATAGACTTACACCTGGCTGGCCTTCTGACACACTAAGGCCACTTGAAAAGCAAGAATTCTCTCCTTGCTTTTCTTGATTTTCTCTCCATTTCCTTTCCATGTGAGGACACATCTTTAATCCTAAATCACTCTGTGTATTCAGCAAACACTTGGGGTCATCTACTCTGTACCAGGGCTATTACAGAGTGGGGAGGGCAGCAAGACTGAGGGCTGGTGTTCCATCCCAAGGCTTGCATGAGAGTGGAGGCCAGAAAAAACAACTTCAGGGCAATATGATAAGTGCTGCCCAGAATGGCCAGAATGTTCAGGAAGAGCCATCCATTCCAGTCTGCCTCATGACCCAGGGCTGTGTTGCTTTGATTTCCAAGGCCTCACTTCAGGACACATTAATTCTTGCAGTGCTGTTTCAGTATATTCATCTTGTGTTTCCCTTGCCAGACCTGGGGAGAGCTTCCTGTTTCGGTCCACATTGAGGTCATGTCTGCATCCATCCCTCCTCCTCCTGCTGGTTATGCAGGGCAGATCAGGAGCCTCCTGTCATTGGTTGTGTTTCTTTCAATGAGAAAACAACGAATCAACCCAGCAGCCCAACGTAAACAGAATTATTTGTTTAATTATTTATTTTCCTGTTGTAAAACATGCACAAAATTTACTTTTTAAGATTTAGTGATTGAATCAGGCACTTCTGCTGTTAAGCCACATCTGAATGTATTTTGCAAAAAATGCTTAATAAAAACATTAATGCTTACGTTTTCTCAGAGAACTGAGATCACCTAAAAAGTCAGACCAAATTGAAAACAGAGCATGAATAAGAATGATAACAACTTATACAAATATTAGCACAGATAAATCCCAGGGGGGGTTGACAGCCTTCTGATGACGCATCCACTGCAGAGCTGTCATTGTGTGGAGAGGCACAATGACAGTGACCCTGCCCAGCAAGACTAGGAAGGGCAGCCACTTACTGCCCTGATGACCACTTCATAAGAAGAATTACTTATAGGACTTCTTCTTGTACTACTTCACAAAGTAGTTGTGTGTCTACCATTGATATAACGCCACCATTTTTCATCAAGTCTTTCTTTTTATCAAGATAAAGAAAAGAGATTCAGGCTAACCTGTTTTGAAATTTATATACTTTGCCACTTACTATATTATTAAAGATTCAGTTTTCTTATAAATCTTCAGTTGTACATGTTAAGTCTCTACTTTAGCTATATCTACCTTACTTCTGTGTCTATCTGGCTATCTACCATCTACCTTTTTGTTTTCTCTTCACTGAGTTGCAAAATGGAGAACCTCTTAAAAAAAGGTTTTAGTATTCTGTAGTCTTTCAGCTAGAAATAGTTTTTATTATTTTGTTTCTTAGATATAACATTAACTTTTATTCCTATTGTGTGTTTGGATAGGAAAAGCAAAAAATGAATAAGGAAATATTTATTTTGAGCGATAGTATTAAAGTTAAAAAATTTAAGAAAATTGCCACATTTCACCCTGCCTAAAATATAATAAAATTCCAGTTAGTTTTTTTTTGGTACCGGGGATCGAACTTGGATCCTTGGGCTTGCAAGGCAGGCAGCAGAACCACTGAGCTAAATCCCCAGCCCTAAAATGTAATAAAATTAATCAATGATGATTGATTTATTGATTATTTACTATTCACAAAATTTAGTATTTAATAAAGATATATTGTACTATTTTTAACACTGTTTAGGAAAACTCATTAAACTGGCCCAATCAATATAGTCTAATTCATTTATGTTTGCTAATGAAAGACAAGTTTGCATTCGTAGTTGTGAATATATAGAATACACAGTGCCAAGAATTGATAATCATATTATTAAATATCAACTTAATGCATGCCTCTTCAGAGTTCTTAAAAAAGCAATAACCTTTTTGTAGCTACTAGAATGGAAAATGGAATACTTTCACAATGAAAGCAATATATACATATATATATACATATATGTATATATATGTATATATACGTATATATACATATATATGTATATATATATATATACATATATATATATTTTAGAACCATCCCTGTATCTAAAAAGCAGTGGTAACAAGTGATTGTGGTACTTATAAAAGCTCATTTTATTTCCTTTCTCAGTTTTGAACATAGATAAGTAAATAGAAATATGCATGTTGTTTTATCTGTTTTCATGCTTTTAAGAGACAATTTTGAATCACTTCGAAATGAGAGGAGAGTTCAATGTGCAATACAATGGGGTGAATATTCCTATTCAATCATGTTTTGAATATAGCCACAGCATTTGTACATCACACGTTTGTGCACACCATGGAAAGCACAGCTTGTTGGCCAGTTTTCTGAGTTAAAATTAGTATCAGTTGCTATTGGTTCCGTCATCTCTTAAAATGGAGAATAAAATTCTTTATTAAGTCCCCTTTTGCTACGGTGGTAATTAGTGATCATTAATGGATGCACATCTATCCAGGCTCAGAAAACATTTTCAGCCAGTCTAAGTGGCCTTAACTCTTGACATTTCAAAGCTCCTATACTCACACTAGCACAGCTGATCTTGGAGAAAAACATGCAGGACCTGTCTTTTCTAATCTTGCATAGTCCAGTTGTGTCATTGTAAAGTCTCAGGTATTTGCTGTCATGGAGCATTTCCCACCATGGAAGCTTTTCCAGTTATTTCCCTTAAGAGATTAATAAAAACAACAATGCTAAAGTGTTTCCTTCTACCTCCAGTATAGCATTTCTCTCATATTATGGCCATTTTCTCCACAACCTTGGATTTTCCTCCTTTGGCCAAGCTGTGTGATTTAAGATGCCACAATTGTGAGGGCATTGAAGGCTCTGTGTAAAAACACAGAATGAAAAATTGACACTGCAGTCAATCTCCACAGAGCAATTCAGCCATGCACACTCCCATGTGTTTCAATGCTTGTTGAAATATCACAAAGGATGCCTGCTGGAAAAGGCAGTTGGAATTTTATAATGAGAAAGAAAATGAAGAAATGAGACATTGGTTTATGTTTTACAAGAACATCCTATGTCTATTAATGAGGAAAGTATTTTATTTGCTTTTTATTTGCATGAAATTTCATCATGAAGACTTTGTCCTAGGCATTTTTTTCAAGACAGCATAGCCCCTATGTTCCAGGGGCACATCTGTTACATACAGTGATACCTTGGTTCATGAACTTAAATTGTTCCATGAATCTGGTTGCAACAGAACTGCAAGCATATGTACATGTATTCCTGGAACAAATTCTGAAGCCAGAATTGTGGAATGAATTAAGTTCTTGAACCAAGGTACCACTGTATGTAAATTGGGATTTTGGGCTTTAAATAGAATGAGATGCAGTTAATTTCTGTACAGCAAACTGTCTACCTAAACAGGGCCTATAGATTTGCTATGATCCCCATGTAGCTTCTGCTTATTTAGATACATTATCCTGGAAAAATGTAAGAGAACTAATATGTAGTTCCAATATTAAAAATAAAATATAAACTTCAAATGCAACAATACTTTGGTTTTCTTCTTTGCTCTTAAATTTGTTGGTGGCACTGTTTAAGTGAATTATGCTTTCCATCTTGTATGAGTCATACAAATATATATTATGTTTTTCAAATATAAATATTAATTGTACTCATAATGACAATTTTTAAAATAGCATTAAGTAGTATTTGTGCTAGGTTATTAACCAACATCATAAGAGAACATGAATAATTAAATAATTTGTACTAGATTTTTATAACTTTCATTTATTTTATAATCATTAACCTTGTCATGATGTTGATTCATTACAAAACAAAAGTCACAGTAGAGGAAGAATAGGTTGTCCATAGGTTTATTTTTAATGTTATTTAAGCAAACCTATGGGAAAACTTTTCTTTTGTTTCCCCAAATGTACATTATTTCTCAGGTAGACGGTGAAGTCAAAGGCTTGTCAATTTGGCTAAATCTGTGTATCCAAGACAGGGATGTTTGTTCTTGTTTCACCAGGCATGCATTATGCACCTGAGAAGAGAAACCCACAGATGCCAGGTCCTAAGCATGCTAGAATTCTCTGCAGCTTGGACTCCTGCTCTGCTTTGGAAGCCTCAGCTTCTACTTTGTGATATGGACCATACAAATAGGAACCAACAGCTCCCTGGCTCCCTTAGGTCCCTCCTGAATTTTTACATCCTAGTGAGGGAAAAAGAAAATTAATTAATTGATGCTTGAGAATAAATTAGTGGCAGTGCTATGAATAAAACGAGGTGGATGTTATTCATAGGAAGCAACAAGCGTGGGCAATGGTTCATCCCATAAGGTTATGGATGCTTGTCATATTTTTACATCCCTCATTCATACAGACCCTTCAGTAAAGGAAACTCCTATAAAATATATATGCCAAAATTATTATTTTATTTTAGAATATGGAGTTTGATGAGGAAATTAATATTCAGAGTCTATTTCAGGTATTGTATTTGATGACATTCTTAGTTAAGTTTTTACTACATTGTCTTTCTAGCCTCAGAACTGGGTTAGCAGGGGGAGATCCACAGGATGTGGGCCTGGATAGCTTGGGGATCCAGTTCTTTGTCTATTACTTGCGAGGCATGTGAGTTTGGGGAAATACTTAAATTTGTTGATTCTGTTTCCTCTTCTTTAAAATATGTGAGGGTTATAGAGTGTAACTCAGCATGCCCAAGGCCCTGGTTTTAACCCCACCACCTCATTAAACAAATAGATAGATAGATAGATAGATAGATAGATAGATAGATAGATAGATAAGCACGAGATTCAAATATGACCATTATCATAGGGTTATTGTGAGATTGGGTGACAGAACATATGCTATGTTTTAGTCTCTAGTAGGTGCTTAATCAGTAGTAGTTTTCTCCCTTTTTTTATACTCCACAGCTCTGTGTCCACTGTTAGACCCTCCTGATAATTATGTGGACCTCATTAGAAGTTAGGAGGTCTAACTTCCTGCTCTGCCTTGGAACTTGTTGCAGGGCCTTGGTCAGTTTTTGAAGCCTTCTTCTTTTGTGTCTTATCTGGGAAGTGAGGAATGTGAACACAGTCACTTTGTAGTTCCACTGTATCCTATTTTTGAAGTTCTTATTATGGAAAGATTTAGGTGAAATGAGCCAGAAGACAGAAGAAAAACTTTAAATTATATAAAGTTCAGGTTTTAATTTAATTCACAAAATTGTGTACTTGCTCCTTTTAGACTTTCTAAAAATTTAGGCAACACAGTTTGGGCACTCTAAGCTAGACAATTTGAGATCTGTTACAGCAAAGATAAGTAAGAGGCAATTTTTTATCTGCTTTAGGGGTAAGGTGTAATGCCTGGAAGTTTCTAGCAGTCACGACACATCAAGGAAGTGAGGATAGACCTGAGAGCTGGCATACTTCCAGGTGAAACTGGAGCCACACGAGGCCTAGAGACCAGCCCAGCTGACCCCCAGCATATGGAGTCCATCTGGCGCAGTGTCCACATGGCCAGAAGATTCAAGGAGCATTCAGAGATGGCTTAAGAGTTCCCTATAGGTGTCTAGAATGTAGCAGCAAATAATATCAATGGGCAATGCTGGCTTCAGTGTCTGATCACCCAAATCATGGTGACTGGACCAATGTTCTACTGTAAAACCAGCATCTCTACCAAAAGCCCAATAGCAACTAAAGCAAGGTTTTCCCAGAGCACATTGGAGACTAGTGTTGGGTCAGACACAATTCAGGACTGCCCTGTACACAGCTGACTGTCCTTGAGCTGCCATTCAGGAGGAGGGAGAAAGAAATCGCCCCACAGACCCACGCTGGTTAGGGAAGATGAAAGAGATTTAAGCACTCTGTGTCCTGTGTTAGAGTAGTCTAGGTCAATCAAATCAGCAGGGGTGGTTCCAGGGGACAAAGAAACTAAAAGACAGGACAGTTCAGGGGACCCTGTTTGTCCTTTTCCAAGTTTACCACTGAATAGTAGAAGACCTCAGAGAAATTTGCATGCAAAGAAGAATTTGAGAAGGCTCTTAGAGAGTTGCAAGAAAAAGAACTTTAAAAGATGTGAAGGACATATCTGGCTGAAAGGGTTTATGGAAAAGATGTGAAGAAATGGAGAGGATTTTAATAGATTTAAGTGATTTGTTTTATCTCTGGCTGAATGTTGGAATCAACTAGTTCACCTGGATTGCTTGTGAAACATGTTCTGGAATGGTTTCTCTCCTTTCTTGAGGATTCTGATATGCAATAGAGTCTGAAAGAGAACTGTGGTAGGAGACTCTTCTAACTATCAGGACTGCCAGGAGCAAAGACCTGAAGATGAGGAAGACACTTATTCAGGAGCCGAAGGGTCATCTGGTTTTGCTGATTCAGATGCCAGAGTCTATGTACCAAGGTGTTGTACATGAGGAAGGAAAATAATACAGCAGTGGAGGAATGGAGAAAACAATATAGTGTTGGGTCTGGAAACCAAGGGTGCTAAGACTTTCTGGAGAAATAGCATGGTCACAGAGTGAAAAATCCAAACACAAGTAGAAGTTAGCAAAATATAACCCAAATAGATTCCTTATTCTAAGGCTGCTTGTTTTGTCATAATTTGCTTGCACATTGATCATACATGCTTAGTGGAAAAAAATCCTTAGGCTTCAATTTATGTATTTATAAAGTAGAGACAAACTAAAAAAGCTGCATGTCCACTAAAACTCCCATGGCATTTGGAGGACAAATGTGTGAAAACGCTACTTATAGCATCGGTTCTCATAAAAAGTAGCAAGTACTTAAATTTTAAGAACATGTAGATGAAATTGTAATTGACAAAACATAAAACAGTATCATTTCATTAGCGCTCTTAACTGTCCTGTCGTTACTAGTAGAGTGGCAATTCCAATTTATTGTATGTAACTCATTTTTTCAAAGAATTTTGCTCAAACTTTCTCAAACAAATGCATTTTAGGCACCATCTGAATTTAGAAGATTCCAGGCTATTTAAACAAGAAGATGCTAAAAGGTTACTGAGGAAAAAACTTGTTGCCTACTCTGACTTTAAAGACCACTGGGACAGTAAACCACTTCAAAGCCTTTGTTTTAATCTTCTCATTGTTGTGAGGGGACAAGGGGGTGTGATTTTTATCCCTGGTAATCAGTTTCTGTCAAGACTAGCTTTCTAAACATTTGTTAAGGGAGAATTTCTAAAGTATTACGTGTGGTCACTTGCCTCTCACCTCAGAGAGAGATGAGGGTGAAGGTAGGAAATCCCAGTCCTTGTTAACTGTCCTCTCCAGCGTGTTATACGCATCCTCCAAACATTCTTTCCCACTTTGCATGAATGAACCTGTGATGAAGAAACCTTAAGCCCAGAACCATCAGGTGGTGCGATGTTGGACTTTCTTCCAGAAAATACGGAAGGTAAAATCATCAGTATTTTTTTTTCTTATTTCTAGAAATATTTCAAAGCTTTGAGAAAGAAATGTTGGGGTAGGAGTTGGGGTTTTGAGTGTAAAACAAAATTGTCAAAACAGCTAAATTTGTTAAAGTCTTGTTACTATCTGCTATATCCACAAAATATGTCTATAAATATAGTCTAGAATTTGCCACTTTCTATACAGTTATATCTGCTGAAAATGTGTCAGGAAACAAAGAAACTTCAAAAGGGACCTGAAGTTGTGTAAAAGCAAGTAAGGAAAAAAATGAGGCTTAAGAGTATTTTTGCTATTTAATGCAAATAGTCTTTCTGAGTGTTCAGATTTCTTCCTTATTATCCAGCACGCATTAGATTCGTTATTATTCCTTTATGTACAGTTTCCTGTGTGTATGTGGTCTTGTTTACTGTGGTTTAAAGTTAAATGCTAACTTCATTAGCCATTTAGCTTGGTAATCTACACAGACAACCTAATTTAAGTGTATATTTGCATCCAGAATCTTGGTGTCTATTTGTAGGTTTTTAAAAAAGATATATCCTTATTTGAGCTCTTTTAAATTGTGCTTTTCTAGCAAGGATCACATTTACAAATTCTAATTTATAATACATTTCTATAGAAATATATAGATATTTATTAGTTCCTACTCAGTTTAGAGGCTTTATTAATTTTCTTAGAAAATACAATAATATATTTTTAGTATCTTCAGAGTCACCTCTTTAGACGTTTATTGGGTGTCTGAAATTTAGTAATTTGAAATATAACAAAAATATTGTTTAATCACATACTATGCAGCTCACATGTCAAAATAATTGACAATTTAATTTACACCTTTCATATCTTTTTGAGTTGTCTTTAGTAGGTTGAGAAAACAGTAGCTCTTCTCATATTTCCATATACTTGCAATAGTTGATAACGTCTCATGTAAAACCATGTGGAACATCAAAATAGTGTGTTACTATGACTAGTAGAGTGGCCATTTAACATCCAAGCCTTTAAATTTAATAGTTGAAAGCTAGAGTTAGAAGGAATAGATTATGTTGATTATTCTTATATTGACTATGTATAACAAAGTTCTGGATTAGCTATATGCTGCCTAAAATAAGAATCCTACACAGAGAAAATTGAGACCCAGTGCATCATCAGTTTTATTGTTGTACTTGTCAAATAAATTAGAGATGAATATTAACCATAGTCACAACTTCACTATTCCAGTCCTGTGGAAAATTTTCATTTATCTCATGCAGTTTCAAACTACATTTACAGCCTACATTTATCTTTAATTTAGCAATGACTAAACTCAGAATGAATTCATTGTCCAAGGGCCCAAGAAAATTTTAGCAAACCACGTATTTAGTAAAAATTTAATGATCATCAATGTCCATTATCTGGCAACATGAATTATTTATTGTAATATGACAAACTTCACAGAATCTTCGTATAACATTCTGAAAAGTGAGTTAGAAATTACAACTTGAATTGCTTAACTAGTTCATGTACGGTAGTGAACTACCACCTCGTAGTTCATTTTCAATTGCTTTTCATTTTCAATTTTCATCCTGATTCCAGATTAATTCTCATGGCATAAGGAAGTTGAGTGTGTTATAGATGAATGATCAGTGTACCTGAAAATAGTCCCAAAAGTACTAAGCCTTCTCTTCAGAGACCAAAATTCTGTGCTTCTCTGGACTCGCTGCTAAAATAGTCTTGAGTTCATGCTAACCAAAGTGACTCACAGAGAGGGAATGATAGACATTTGATGTCTATTTTCTGATTGGCATTGTAAAATTAAAACATATTCTTAGGGTGTTGAATGTGTTAATTAAAGATTTTCTTATCCATAACATTAGTGAATAGATTAGATGGTGAAACCATGTCATAAAACAGGTACAATATTGAGGCTAGAACACATCTATTTTTCCCATAAGATTATTATTATAAAAATAAAGCATTTTACATTAAGCCCTACACTCACACAGACATGAAGAAAACAGCTCCTGTATGCTTTTCTATAAGGCAATATCTAAACAAGGGGATTTATATGGGTGGCATATTTGTGCTTTCATACAGTTTATTGTGGGTCATTACAGATGCAATATCTGGTTTCATCACATACAAGCTGTTAATCTTTTCTCTTGCCTTGATCTCACCATCAACTAAATAATTATTGAACTGACTAGTTTGGTATTATTATTAATAGATACACTTAAATAAGAATAAGTGATATGGCAAGTTCAATTTTTGAAGTTACAAGAGCAAATTCTGGGGCCAGGGATTTAGCTCAGTGGTTCTGGCACCTGCCTTGCAAGCGCAAGGTCCTGAGTTCAATCTCTGGTATCAAAAAAAAATAGTAAATTCTGTAAGCAATATACAAGAAATTGTGTGTATCCTCTATATGTAAATGTCTAGAAAAGAGGAAGACAAAGAAAACTGATTTATTTGTTATGGTGATGGTATTTGGATTGTTTTTCATCAATACATTAAATATTAATGTTATACATCACAATTTTTAAAGGAAGCCTTTAATAATTAGCTAAAGGATTAAAATGTTAAGACTTTTTAATCCAAGTATAGAAAAATTTCCCCTGAACCAGAGTTAATTAATTGTAAATAAAATCTCTACTAAGAAGTAGTCACTGAAAGACAGGTAGGCCCAATTTTAGGAAACCTTAATGATATCAAATGAAAATCCCTCTTTAAACATTAGGAGAGAAAGGGCGAGTCTGAGGAAATGTAACAAGTAGTATTTGAATATGATCTAGGTTGTGGAATGTCTCCATCAGCACCAGGCTGTCACAAAGTAACATGGGCCTAGATGCTTGCAGTTGTTAAAATGCAACATTATTTTAAGTGCCCTGTGGGAATAGACGCTAAATTTTCATAGTATAAAAATCCTTCATTGAAGTTCCCGCCTTTCCCCATGTTGTGTGGCTTCCTAGTTCCAAAAGCTAATGTTTAGGTGAATTTTGATCTTAAATATTAGAGAAATGATGGAAAGATGATCTGCTCTTACAAAAAAAAAAAGGACACATGTGTAATATCTTTTTCAAAATATGTTGTAATTGTTTGCAATTATTTTTTCTAATTGGTTACATTTTTCAACAAAGTGGTAGAGAACAGGCTCTGTCTTACCTTGTTAAATTACTGATAGATATCCAGGCTGACATTTTGCAATGAGAAGAATATCCTGAGGCGTATACAAGTCATCGTTTTCCCGGGGTTACCTAGTACAAGTCTAAATGATGCATTATTTATAGAGGTATTTGCATTTTCTGCAGTCTCTTAGTGTTCAATCTCTTAGTGTCTGGCACTCAGAGGAAAGCACTCTCATCCTTGTACACCCAAACTTTCTTCACATAAACCAACCACTTTCTCTGTGTTCTTTACTATTTATCCATTATCTTTTACTTCCCCTGTTTTTTTGCACAAAAAATTATGCTTTATAATTTTTCATATTTTTGGAAATTTTTACATCTTATTCTTACCTTACAAATTGGTATATAGGATGTTTCTTAAATTATTCTCTAAAAATAATATAATAAAGTAAACCTCACTTTTTGTGGCCTTGGTATGAGGACAATATTTATAGATTCTGATGTTTTTATTGTGTTAATTACTATATCAGTCAAAAAGATCAACATACTGCCTCTAAACTTTGAATAACTGTTTCAAGAGGATGAATATCCCATATCATTCATTTAGGAAAATGCCAGAATTTTTAATTAAACAGTGTGCATTCTACATGGACCTGTAGTGATACTGTAATAGGAACCTAGTTTCACCTTTCCATTGAGAAATAACCTGCAAGATGGAAAGAGAAGTATTTACTGAATATGATGCCTGGTCATTAAACACAGATAAATTATAGCTTTACAAGCCTTTCCTAGATAGTGAAAATGTAATTAATGTTGAAAAGTATAGAGGAAATACTGTGCTAAGGGAAAAGCCTCAAAAAACTGGAGGTATCATTATTTGCTTTTAATAGAAGACCTCAAGAAGTAGTAAAATAGCTTTCACTCTGTGCTCTGTGAGGCTCCGCTGCAGGTAACAGTACACAAGGAGTGTCTATGTTTGCAGGGCCAGCAAATATTGAGAACCACACATCTGCTTTCCAAGACTATTCGCTGCTTGTCTGCTGGTGTTTACAGAGCGAAATGGATAGGATGTCAGGAGATAACTCAAAGTATCTCCCTGGTTAGAGCACTGCACATTAATTCTCCTGAAGTTTACACAGCAATTGAAATAGCCTCTTCTATAAATAATGCCATGATTGCTGAGACTTCTATCATTTACAGCTGAGAATAGCAAGAGAAGCCACAGCACAGTATTATTTAACCTCTCTCCCTAAATGCCTTATCTGTGTGTAAATCACCTGAGTTCTGCCAGAATCTTTTATTGACCCTGTAAGACTTTTATTACTATGTTGTTCCTTTTTTATTGCCTCTTCTTTCTTCTTTTTTTTAATTCCCAAACCCATGAGCTAAAAAAGGGGTTACAGTTTTCTAGTAAAAAAAAAAAAATATATATATATATATATATATAGAGAGAGAGAGAGAGAGAGAGAGAGAGAGAGAGAGAGGGAGGGAGGGAGGGAGGGAGGGAGTTTCTTCCCCATCACAATATCAGGGTTGTAGGAAAGCAAAGCTTCCCTGTTATGAAAAGCCACCCTAAGAAAATGAATCACCAAGCAGATGAAAGCTCTGTCAGGCACAGTCAGTCCCTTCACTCTCAGCTGTCAATTAACAATGACACCTAATCCTCAGCATTCACTGAATGCAGGACAAACATCACTTACTATTTTATTACCAGTACTTTCATCCCTAAAGGCATCCCTACCCCTGGCTTTCTATTCACTCCTCTCTTCCTGTTTCTTCTTTGTTTATCTTGGTAATTACTCAAACCTCTACTGAGTCCTTCTGAGGTGGAATTTTTTTTCTAGGTCCTCAGGACACAAAGATGCCTATATCATTTTTTCCTGCAATTAAGAAACTAACAGTCTGCTAAGGAGATACAGGGAAGAATGGTAATAATCTGTGAATGTGAGAAATGATGGAGGCATGAAGGATAGCCAACCGAAAAGGAACCATTTAGTCAAGCTAGAAGAATAAAGACTTTAGAGAAGGTAAAAAATTTAAGCTTGGTCTTAGAGCTTGAATAGAAATTTTGCAAGGAAATAGAGATGTCAATGATTGCAAAGAGATAAAGGCTTTTCAGGCAATGGCAGATAGAATACTCAGTCTAGAAAATCAGAGTGAAAAAGTGAGATTAGGATTGATAGGGAACAGGATTGCTAAGTGCTTCTGTGCCTCTTCACTGGGGACTTTATTGACCAGTGATGGATTGCTATTAAAGATTTTAAGCAGAGGAATTATCAAGTTTAATATATGGCAATACCATGTAAAATTCACTAGGACTGAGACTTTATTTTTTTAACTTCTAAATCTCTGGAACACAGTAAGAACCACTAAGTATTTGTATAACACATGAATATTCTAAAATTTCATGAAGTCAATGGAGCAATGGTGGAATTGCTGGTGGAAGACACAAAAGCAGGAGGCCCCAAGAGAAAACAGTTATAGTCAGCCGAGTGAGCGATAAGATAACCTGAACTGAGGCAGTGGACATCAGTTTGTTCAGAGGTATAAGCTGGAGAGAGATTTTTGGATAATGAACTAATAGGGCTACGTGACTAATTAAGTCTGGGACTTAAGGGAGAAAATAAAATTTTCCACACTGGGACTTTAGTAATTTTCAAACAAGATATGAAAATACCAGAGAAAATGAAGATTGGTGTGGGGAATGATGATCTTTATTTGAGGATAGTTTACCTTTGAAATTAATGTATGAGTTGTGATCAAATATGTGATGAATGTTTAAATTTTTAAACAGTAAAAGATACATGAATCCCCATGACACTCGCCTTTTCTTTGAACACATATATCCTATTATTGTTGCCACTTTCTGAAGCAGCTCTGGGAGTCCTTTATAATAAGTGTCTTTACAAGTGTGATTAAAAAATACAATGAATGCCACTGCAGAGTGACAACCAATGGAAAAGTAGGTATATTAAAAACATCACAGTGTGTCCTCATCTACTGTATCCACTGGATCTGGAATTATGTGAATTCTGACTCTTCCCCAAAGTCAAAATGACCATGAAAGGTAGATGGGTTTTAATCAACTCAGGCCTTCAAGGTAGTTATGACAGTGGAACTAAAGACACTAATGATAGAGGATTACCAGAACTGCTTCAGATAGTGGGAATAATGTTGGGATAAGTGTGTTCAAAGTTAGACGGAGTTTTCTGAGAGGGATTAATGGCCATGCATCGTTTACTGTAATAATTTTCTAATTTATACATTTACCAAGTTTTTTGATCATACCACCTAATATTACTTGATGGCAACAATACTGAGATGGAGATGGAGACATCAAAATAGAAACCAAGATGCCAGGGTCTGTAGCCAAGCTTACTGGAAGGTCACACAAGAAAAAGGTAACTATTTATGAGATGACACAGAAAGATTGGCCAAAGAAAAGAATAAGGAAAAGTCACAGAAATAAAGAGGTACTCAGGAAGAGGGTATGTATGTCTCTTCTCTTTTCCTCCTCCATGACCTACATTCTTTTGTGAAGGTACAGAAGGCTTGTCCAGAACAGACACGATTAGCAGTGGAACTGTTTTATTTTTGTCAATTCTAAGTAAAATTGAATCACTTAGGAGTGTAAATAATGCTGATAGACCAAATGCCATTATTCATTAGACTATTTAGTAAGCAAGAAATAAAACTGAAAATTAGTAAAGGAACCAAGATATAGGACATAATTCACTTATTGTTTGCTTCCAGTTTCTGCAGCTCTCCATGGGGAATTTCACACTGAAGAGTTTAGAACACAATAAGGCACAGCCTGGCCAGTTTATCTACGCTCTGGCCAGTTTCTCATGTTGGAAGCATGAGTTCCAAGTAGATCACCTGGGCTCCTGCCAGCAGGACCCTAATGAGACACACATACAAATGATCATGGCATTTGTTCCATGCAACCTAAGCAGCCGGGTTTTTCATCTTTTATGTTTATTTTCCTGAGGGGGGAGAAATCCTCTTTTACAACGTGTTTTGGGATTGTCGACATCAATAATTTTTAGGGCAGAATTCATAATTCTGATTTCAAATACCTTGGAGGTATATCCACTCTGATTTTTATCTATACCACTTTTGAAATCAGAGGTGACTCTTGATAGAAATGGTAAAGTATGTAGTCAAAGGCTATTTTGGGGAAATTTACTTAAGTAGCAAATGAAAGGAAGACTAATAATCAAGAGACTAACTTCCATCAGATTAGTGCTAGACCATTTCTGTGTTATTTCTTAGCATTTTGATGTCGTTTCTAGCTTGCCTACCTAAAAATACAGAAATTTAATGCCAGTTCCCAAAATGTCCCTGAAAAGCCATTAGACATCTCGGAGATTGTTTTTTATGTCTCACAACACTTAGTGATCAATTATCTTAATTCCCTGGCAGAATACTTAAATATAAAGTTTTTGGCTTCTGGAACTTAAATATAAGAATATTTACTCTATTGAAACAAAAAAGCAAGAATAGAAAGAGCTGCCACTCTTTGGAAAACATATACTTCTCCATATCACATACAACTAAACAAATAGAATATTCAGCGGATTCAGTGAGCAATTTAAACCACATTTCTAAGTCTTAATGAAATGATGCAGTTGTAACAGAAGTATCTACTGGAGTTTATTTATTTCATTGATTTTAGGGGGTCAACATCATTTTGCAATCTATCAAATTAATAGTACCTTTTTATGTTTATGATTAGTTTTAATTAACTTCCCAGTGTCTTTTAAAAAAATATTTCTGAGTCTTCCACATATTGCCATCAATTTCTCTTGTAGCCATTCGCTACCCAGAAAACAATATTTCTCTGTTTTGAAAACTCTCAAGCCATGCTGGTAATTCTAGCTTCCCTGGGCTCCTCTTAACAGTGTTAGAGAATTTCTCTGTAGAAGTGGCATGAGTAGAATGCATTTAAGATGCTGCCACATCCCCCTTCTCCACCTTTGATTTGCATAGTAAACACTTTATGCCCATTGAGTTGTTTCTTTGAGACAGAGGGATAAGCTCCTGTTTCACAAGTTGTTTTGCCCCCTTTTCTGCCTCTTTCTTCTGCTGCTCAGGGTCACAGCAGTATTTCCTCCTTGTTCCCCACCTGTCCTCTCAAATCTTTATGTTGCAATTGTCAATGTCTATTTCTGCTCAGAGAGCTCTGTTGAACATCACGTAAGTGTGACATTCTATCTCTTGTCTCTATGCACACACGTCAGTGTGGATTGCTGCATAACACGTGGTGTCCTCTTTGTGACCCATCCTGCTTCAGTAGCACAGCAAACACTTTGCATCCCATGAGCTCTGGCCATACAGTACAGGTGTTGGGACTCTCAAAAGCTTTCAAGGGGCTTGGTTTAAAAATCATTCTGTTTCTATTCCCCTTTCACCTTAGACATTGCCTATCTACCATTTGAGGACAGGATGGATCAAAGACATCCTCTCCTCATCCCCAGTTCCTGATTCCCAACAGACTTGAGCATCTCAGTCCTCATTCCCAGGAGGAGCTGTCTTGAAAGACCAAGGTGACACATCAAGTCCAGCTCAGCCCCTCATGGTCTCAGCCAGAACGCTGACATGAACCCTGCCTGGTACTCAAGCAGGAGCTCCACCTACCTCAAGTAACTGCTAACTCCAAAACAAATGTGAGGCAAATCACTCCCCAAACTGCACACGAATGGATAACAGTTCCTTTATTTTAAAAGAATGTACTCCTTAAAAGATCATGTATGTACTGAATTTCCTACACATGTAAATTAATACTCATCATATTAAATATGACCCAAATAAATGATCTGGCCCAGTCCTATGTTGGTAGATCAATGTAAAGAAATTATTTATTTATTATTATTATTGCTTTTAAAGAGAAAGAAATTCACATTCTGATAGAAGTAAGACAGGTATAAGTATTCAAATCTCTAAAGAAATGGGGACCAAAAAGAGGATCACAAAAAATCAAAAGACTGTGTTAACTCATTCTAAAGCGGCCAGCTTTCTATTTGTCCTCTCTTCCCGGAGATGGATTCTTGCTGTCTTCCTTACTCTTTTATTTTTTCTCTCCACCCTATTTTTATCTATCCTTTTTCATTTATCTTCTTATCCTTTATTTATGGCATTTTCCCATTGTTTACAGCTTCTGTCTATATTTTTCCAGTTTTCCTCTGTAATTTTTCAATATCTTGAGCAGTTAAATTGAGAGCAGAGACAAGTGATGAAAAAAAGAAGAGAAAAGAAAAGAAGTGTGTGTGTGTGTGTGTGTGTGTGTGCGCGCGCATAATCATAACTATTGTGGTTTGAGTGGAAGGTAAGGATGGAGCAGACAGACACTTCCTATACTGTCAGTTTATGCCTGACATTATTTCTCTTTTTTTAATTTTATGAAAAATCTCTAAAGGAAGTTGTGACAAAAATATTAAAATACAACTATTCCCCTTGAAATACTTTCTTATTACTTTTTTTTCACTGCTATTTTTATTATTAAGCCAATGTTTTTACTCTTGTTTGAAAATGGGAAAACAGAGCCAGAGCTGCCTCCTTCTCACACACAGAGTAGGTCAGCTCAAGGGAGTGTCAGCAACTCCCTGATAAAACTTCAGCACAATTTGCTTGACTTGACCACAGAATGTTTTTCCCCTGCCCTTTGCACCAATCACTAACAGCTCTGTGCACAAACATGTGCGCACACATCTCAGAGAATTGTTTATATCCACATGGCCTGACACTCTTTCTTGATTAAAGAACGAGATGGCTGACTGCAGCTGGAATTCATGAAATGCCCATTCTAAATTGAGTTAGTCTAGGATACATTTCTTTTAAGATCAAAAAAAGATGCATTGGGTAAATGATCCAAAAAAAAAAAAAATGTCGGGCTATGGACATGAATAAAGACTGACATATTAAAAGAAATTGAGCCAGAAGAGCTGGAGAGCTGGCAGAGCTGGAACCTCGGTGACTGACCACTTCTCTTATGTAAAGACAAATACTCAGAGATAAATTAAACAGTTTTCCTGATCCAAGTTGGAGTGATTTAATACTTGTATAAAGTTTTAGTGGCTAAAGATACAACTGTGCTGAATTCTGCAGTTAAAAATGATTAACCAGGTAGCTTTGCTTCTGGGAATTTTAACACAAGCATATTAGTAACCTGTCCAAGAGTCAAACATCTCTTCACTTTTCTTTTTGAACCTTAATTTTAAAAAAAGAAAAACTGAGGAAATGGGGTCTACCCTAGATAGAATAGAAGGAATCTTTTACAAAGCAAATAGAAAGCAAACAAAATCCTACAGGTTACTAAAATACATTTTCACCTCCCATGCACTTGGGACAAGGTCAGTTAATCAGTAAATGGCTTTGGCTGGGCCACAAGCAGTACTCAGCGGTCTCTTTCAGTTCTATCATCACCTTAGCCTATAGTTGCAGGGGTCACCAGTTTTTATTTGCTGTTTAAATGACTATTTCGATTATGTAGAAAAAGAAAAGATGGATAAATTATTTTTAACAGATAAAGGGTGTTGAATAGTATCCAAGGATTAAAAGAACAAGACTTTTTATGCAGCAAAAATAATAAGCTCTGCAGACAAAATATACTTTGAGATATTATCTGGTCAAATCCCCTGGTAAAATTAAATCTAAAATGAACACTAAATTTATAAGTTTAGCTTCTTTCCAATGCTGTTCAAGATCCTAGAATATTCTTGAAATTCAGGATTGTCACTTGTAATATACAATTTATATTTATTTCATATTGGTCGATAGTACAAAAATATGATACACCTCAGATAGTAAAGATATTCACAGAATAATTAAGATGATAAAGATATTAGTGAAAATATGAACTAAGTTATACAGCATTAAAATGACTAACATACCAAAGACACCAGATGACTAAAGTAATATGTATATTTAAATGTTTATCATGTCAACCTATGGTGCAAAGTAAAATTGGAGCAGCCAGAGAAAATTATCAAATAGAAAATGTGGTCTGTAATGATGTTTAAACAATGTCTCCCTGTTTGTACTCACACTCTTAATATCAAATGTTTCCTTCCTTTCAGTATGTTTTCTCCTTGTTCTTAATATCAAATATTTCCTTCCTTTCTCAAGATAAATATGTGATATGAAGAGCGCTAATCCTTTCATCCAACACTTTGGGAAAGAATAAAGTGTTCAGCAATCAGAAGCAGCATACATTTACATGAAAATCTAAGTGAAGTGCAGAATTTAAAGTTGCTATGTCCTGCAGATCATTTTTGATACAATACCTTCTTGAGACGGCAGTGTCCCTAGCACCAGGAGGTTAATGGATTCTCCTAGGGATCAAAATGGCTGAGTCTGGGATTCCAGGGCTGGTGTCTTTGGATGAATGAAGTCAGTCTTTCAAATTCCACTCACATTTGAGCACCATACGATTTTTTTTTTTTTTTTTTGCCATAGCAGAAAAGGCCATTTTTCTTAAGAAGGATAAGCTCCTATAACTTCATACCCACACAGCTGAAGCCATTAATCACCACTTCTAGATATTCATTTAATTAGCCCATTTAAAAATTGGTTGAATTTGGAGAAGTGTGAAATTATATATACACAATGTAGATGATTTTATATTAATTTAAAACATTTAAGCGAATATGCACTTGCCAATTTTGATGTGAGACCAAGCTTTTTTCTTTAAGTAGAGGTCAAACGATTGATTTTCTCCTTGCCTTTTTTTGGCATACATTTATCCCATAATTCATTACCTATAATTTCTAGACTCAGCTTATGCACTGAATTTATGAAGCAGTGTGAGCTCAAAATCCTCCTAGTTTGCCTGTTTTTAAAGTCATTTTTATTGAGGTGTGATTTTTAAACCAAGAATTACTGTTGTCTTACCCACAACTTATTTTATTCAATAGTAATTTTATGTAACTTTTTGATTAGTGTATGAATGTAGCACACTTATCGTGGGGAGTTGGTACATGTACATAACACATCTTAATTCTTTTTTCATCTCCTACCCTTCCCATCCCTCCTGGCCCCTTCCCACTCTTGGACCCCTTCCCATTTGCAAAGCTCTATTTCAAGTTTTTTTCTTCAATTCTTTCCTTTTTCTATCCCCTTTCCTTCCCCTCTCTCTCCCTCACCCTTTGCATCCACCTCTTTCTAAACTATTTTTTACAGAAACACCAAACATCGTTATTTTGTGGCCATATTTAAATGCTTTCTATTGTATGTACCACAAAATGTTAGTATTTATGAAACTGAGTACCTCACATAAATTTTCTGATGGTATAAAAGGGAAGTAACTGCCTTAGATCTAATAAATTTAGGAAATGGTGATGTATACTACTTAGTTTTTCACTGAATAACTTTTCAGTGTTTTAAATGTGCTGTTATGCCCTGTGTTTTCTCCAAGGGAATAGATAGAATGTTATGTATTCCCAGTTTACTTCCTTTGAGATCTTCTTTTTTCTTGAATTACCTATTCACATTTTTAGAAATAAGAAAAACTCAAGGCATACAAACAGTTGACTAAGTAGAAAGGAGGGATGAGTGAAAGTAGGTTAGCTGGCAGCAAGCAATGTTTCTTTTGGTTTGTTTGTTTTTTGGGTTTTTTTGGTAACAGGGATGGAACTTGGGACCTTGCACTTTTGAGGCAGGCGGCGGAACCACTGAGCTAAATTCTTGGCCCAAGCTATGTTTTCATGTCTGAGAAACAGGAAGGAAGGAAGAAAGGGCACAGGTCTTAAAGGGGACCTTTATGGCATTTAAAATGAGTTGGAGAACCAAACAAAAATGGCCTGAATAAAATTAAGTTGCTTCAACATTTCTTGAAATACACTGTTATTAATTATTACCTCCACCACAAAGAGCCCTGTGATTTGTCTGGACCTCTTTATAGACCTTACCACATACTTAAAACAAGCAGACTGAAAAATACTAGTGTAATCCTTGATCCTGGAGAAATGGACCACTGTGTGACAATAAATTACTCCATATTTCTCAATTTCAGTTACCTCATCTGTAGGAAGATTATAAAACCTACATTCCAAGATTACTGCCAAGAGTTGGGGGTTGGCTATGACCAAAGTGTATTATATGTATGCATGAAAATGTCACAATAAGACTCATTATTCTGTGTAAGTAATATGTGCTGATATAATTTTTTAAAATAAATTTCAAAACGGGAAAAATGAATAAAATAAATTATGTGGCATACCAACCACAATGCTTGGCATATAGTGACCATACAATAAATGCTCTCCTCCCATTTATACTCCTAGTACATCTTCTCAGTTACAAACGTGCCCTGCACCCTGGAAGGCACAGTGAATTCTTTGCCAGCTGAGTACCTTAACTTGCTAAGTACAGCCACCTGGTTTTCTTTCAGGGGCAGTTATCTTCATTTCTTCTAGGTAGATCATACTTTCCAGTTTTTAGTTCTAGAAATATACTGTAAAAATTAAAGAAATAAATGACTTACCAGTTGGAAAGAGACCTGCCTTGAAATTAATTTGCTGTTATTGCATTATGTTGAAGAACAAGAAGTAGGAAGGCAGTTTGGGTGATTTCTTTCATACCAGGTTCCATTATGGAAGCCCAGTGAAAATAACTGACAAGTACTTTAAACCCATAGTAAATTTTCTTCTTCACGTTCCAGGTATCTATCATAAAGTACACTAGCAAGACATCTGATGGGTGGCCAGATTTTCACATCGTACTTTTGGATTTCAGATATTACAAAGTCCTGAAAACTTGCATGTGATCAGCAACATTCTTAGGCCGCAGTTTGCCTTTTGTGTGGTGCATTTTATTTATTCAGCAAAGAATTTGAGATCACATATGAGAAAGTTATTGCTCCGACTAACTTACCAATAGGTTTAAAGAATTTATTGCAATACTGCTCCTCCAGGAATGTTCAGCTTGCAGCCAATAGGCAATTTATTTGCCAAAAGGAAAGAAAATATTTATTGTAGCTGGACTAATCAGAACAGATGACTCATTTTGTTGGTAATCCATCTACTAAACTGTCAATAGGACATATTGACTGAATCCCATTTTTCAGAGCACCTTTGATATGTGACACTTGCATTGCAGTAGAGACCCCTGAAGATCTTCAAAATCTCTGTAAATCTTAGATGGTGAATATACCAGTTAACCACTGCAGCCTACTTACCGGTCTGTCTAGTTAGAGATTATGATACTTTCTTTCTCAGGAAGTTTTGTTTCCAAATGGTCATACTGAGCAGATCCAAGCCCTTTACACTTCCACATTCCAGTGTAGGTTGATACAACACCATAGCTCCCCTTCTCATGTAGCCGTCCAGCTTTAAACTGGCCACTCAGTTTTAAGGTTGCCTGAGAGAAGAAAATAAAACCTCCATGCTCTGGTAATCACATGGCTTGTCCTTATTCGCAGTGCATTCCCCTTAGGCTGGATCACAAATCTGTTTTCAAAGAGACGGTCAGTACTGTCTGAAATGGAGTGAGCAAAGCCAATCAGATGTGACCAAAGTTTTGAAATTTGATAAAAACTTAAAACTTTCCAGTTGAAACTGATCTGAGATTTGGTGATGGGTTTAATTGTTCTGTCCCATATTCCAGTTTTCTTTTTTGTGTTTCTCACTAACAAACAGGTTACTTTCCTATATGCTTTAAGAATAGTTAACTAAGGATAGGAATGAGCTGTGTGTGTGTGTGTGTGTGTGTGTGTGTGTGTTTCTCCTAAATTACTGATAAGACCAAAAATTCTGTATTTAATGTCTTTCTTAAATAAGAAATTTTGTACACTTTTATATTCCATATTCAGAGAAATGCTAGGTCAAATAATTTTTCCAGTTAACTAAACACTTTGCTATTTGGCCAAAAGCATCTAAAAATCTAAAAGTCTCTGATAAGTGCTGGACTGTTTCAAGTTGGTTTTACTGTAGCTTGGCTATTACAGTATAAAACTAAACTCTTAATTGTTGTTTTTATTTCTAAAAAATCTTATGGTTTTTTCCCCCTAAGACTCTTAAGATGATTCACAAAGTTTCCCTAATCCAGTATACAAGAGAGCTTGCATATACTATTCTCTCTTGGTATGACTGCTAATCATGATCTCAATCTGATTGTATTAAGAAACCCCGAGCAGATTAGTAAAGCACACTTGTGGATGTGTCTGGGTGGGTCCTGGATTCATGACCTTGGGTGCTACATGTGGTTCCTGGGTTCTTCTCTCTGGGTTGCTCCCCTCTCTGTTTCACAGTCACCATAAACTAAGCAACTTTGCTCTGCCATGCCCTTTTGCCATGCTTCTGCCTTGGAGCCTGCTGGCCTTGAACTAAATTCCTTGAAACCATGACCCAAATGAAACCTCTCCATTTTTAAGTTCTAAGTGTTGAGCATTGCATCCCGGTGATGGAAAAGCTAACTGAAACACTAAGAATTTTTTTTTTTTTTTGGTACCAGGGATAGAACTCAGGTCCTTGCACTTGTGGGGCAGGCAGCAGAACCACTGAGCTAAATCCCCGGCTATAATAAGAATTTTATAGAACACTTCTAAATAAGACTGGAAAGTTCTAAGGAATACAACACAAAACTTGTTAACCTGTAACCTGTATTTTCTCAGATGTATTTGATTCTGGCTAACTTTTTCCCATATGGAATCTCTAACTGAACCATAAAGACTATTTGAGAAATACTACTAAAGAAAATTTGACAGAATTTAAATTGTTATTTACACCAGTACTGATTTTTATTGCAATATAATGCCTCTAATGATGTGCAAATTTAAAAACTGAGAAATATTTTTCCTTTGCTTGGACTAATGAATGAAATATACCTATTGTTTAACTTGGCACTTAAAATTAAATATTAAAGCTTCATACTATTTTTATGTGGTTTATTTTCTCAACGCAAAAAATAATCAGGAAGAAAGCAAAGCTATTCAAAATAAGTGATTAGTTTCAGTGGCTTAAGTGGCTATTCCCTGACATGACTATTAGTCCTGTGAAAATAAACTACTAAAAGTGCTCTTGTCACAATATTATTAAATAGCTGCTGACTTAAAATTTTCAGGTAATTGCATTTTGTTGATGAGTGAACTTTTATATCACATGACTCAAAAACAGACCAGTGAGGGAAAAAATCAAATTACAGATGCTTAGCTGTTGCCCTTAATTGTAGAAGCAAACCCAAAATTATGCTCAAGTGACAGAAGACCTTCTAAAACTAGTCGCTTGATTTTTATTAAACTTAATTACCCAAAGCTGCTTAAATTAAAATTGATTTGCTTTTGGCTTCTATTAGGAAAAATTTTAGAGATATTCTGGGTGCTGTAGTAGGGATAAGGGCCATAATTATTTAAAATAATTTTCATGGAATTGTAAAATACCAAGAAAAGAAGGTGAAGGATCCAGTTTTACCTTACTGAAAAAGGGAAAAGGAAGGGGGGTCATTTGGATCTTCTTCCGGCTGTGTGGTCAGCCACCAATTTGGACACATTATACCAGTTACGTACTTCATGTGGGATTTTTTTCAAATCCTCTTATCCCTGCAGAAAAGATTCAGAGTGATTACAAAATACTGTATGTCTCCATTCATGCTCCTTTTCCCTTTTCTTCCTCCTTTTCCCCTTTCTCTCTTGTTGCCAATTTTTCTTCCTCTTTAGCAACAGCCACTGTGTGATGCGCTTATTAATTCTGGTTGAAAATGGAGAAATAAAGAACCACCCTTGCATGTGCTCCGTGTGGAAAGAGGATTCTCCTGCAGCTGGCTTCCTCTGCACCTCAGTCTTCTTCCCAAACTCACGTTGCACATTAGCTTGTTGTTGCACATTATTACTAAATACAGATGAAGGGCTTTTTACCTTAACACGTAATAAATCATGATAGCAGGACTGCCAGAATCAGTATCCCCCACCTCCACATTTCACAAAGCAAAAGGAAGACTTTGTATGCCTGGTTTCAAGTACGCAGATGATGTGAATTGTGTATGTATACAGGTCACTTTGCTCATTTGATTCACCTTGGTATCTGCATGGCACTGTCACCTGTGTGCCAATTAGAACACTGGACATCTGCCAAGAAGGAGGTGAAATTAGCTCATCAGCTCACTTCATCTCAGCACCATGGTTACTGCTAAGCTGTATTTATCCCAGTGGTAGAAGTCAACCACATCACATTAAGGAACTGAATTACATGCAGGAGCCATATGATAAAGAGAGAATATGCAAGCCGTCTCTCATTTTCATCCTTCTCACAAAAGAAAGATACTGAAGTGCTATCACAGATATTACAGAATTATAGTGCTAACTTAAGCATACAAAGCACACATTATAGACTTTTCCAGCATAATAAAAGTCATCATTCATGTAAGAAAGCTGCTTACAGTGCTCTGTATCACTTCTTGTACTCAAATAAATGGTGACAGCCATGTCATCTGGCAAGAAGTGATGTGCTCAGTAGACAGAATGGCCCTCAGAAAGAAGGTACCAATTGGTGTTGATGGTATTCAAACCACTAGGACCAGGATCACTTTATGTTGGAGCATAAAGCAAAAGGGAAAATCAGTAGTAGGGATTCTGTCTTTATTTTGATATTGTTTTCATTATGGATATTCTATATTAACTTTTTAAAAATATATTATTAAAATATCACTTATCCTGCTTACTGGGTACTTTGGTGCCCCTTAAATTTTGTACCATCCTAGCCTTAGCTTTACAAACCGACATAAGCTGAAAACCAGAAAGATCTATGAAAATTGCACCACACTGACTCCGTATTTCATGTACATAAATACTAAGTCTCCAAGTTTTGTCCTTACTAGTTTTGAGATTTGTTAGTGTGTAAGATTGGGTACTACAGTCATCAGCATAATTGGAGGTAGTAGATTGGTTCATTGATTCTTAAAGAGAAAGATGGGGAATGAAAAAACAGTGGCTCTCTATATTTAATCAGAAGCTCATATCCAAGGAAAATTTCCTCACTCATTAATTTATTCTATACTCTATAAACAGGGAGATAGTTTTGTTATTTCTTCTAGGAAGAGTGAGAATGTTAAGGTTAGGGCAGGAGGGCACATATTGGTAAAAATAGAGACTGACTATGCAAGGAACTGATGATTCTTTTGGTGTTAATTAAAAACAAAATGAATAGAGAATTACATCTGATTTGCATGAACTCTTGCTTACTCAGACACCTAGCCATTAAATAAGAACTTGCCTTAACTAAACTCTTAGCTCCTATATTGGATTTTCAAATTGCAACTTTTCTCCTTTGTAGTCGTTAATATGTTCCCAGTGTTAATATATTCAGAGGTGGCAAGAAAAAGGAAAGCCCTCCTGTGACTAAGTTATCATTTGCTATCCCTGCAACTGCCAACTAAAAATGGATACCCAAACAAATCTAGCTCATTCTCTTTAATGTTTTACATATATTTAAATTTTTAACATATTTTTCTCCCCTGCATTGCTACATGAAACCTAAGTAAATATAGCCAAAAAAGTATGTCTTAATAATTGTCAAGCCTCATGCACTTTATCCTCTTTTTGAAACTGATTTCTTGTATGACTCCAACTTTATATGTTTTCTTTTTTAATTATCTCACCTACAAATGAATTTCTGCCTGATACATAATTACTGGCAATGATGTATATTCTTACGTGCGCATACATGAGAGTGTGGGTGTATGAGTTGGTGTGTGGGTGTATTTGCATTGATGCTGAATGCCTTTGTTCTTATTAGGATTAGAAATTGGAGATGTGTATCTTTATGTTTTTCTTTGAGGAGACAGCATGCTATTTAGGAACAACTATGTCTTAATCATCTTAGTCAACTATGTCTTTGTATCCATGGTTCTTAATTAGTTTAGGACCTGCCTCCTACAGCTGTCCCTTTTTATCTGCATGTCCATTTTCCAGGGTTTCAGTTACATGTGGTCAACCTCCATTCAAAAATATTAAATGGAAAATTCCACAAATAATTCATAAGTTTTAAATTTCATCCCGTCTAAGTAGAGTGATAAAATCTCACACAATCCCACTCCATCCTGCCCGGGAGTGGTATAGCTCCCAGCCCACAGTCCCTTAATAGCCATTTCAGTTATCAGATCAACTTATCAGCAAATCGCAGTACTTGCATTCAAGCAACTCTCATTTAACTTAATCATTGGCCCCAAATGTAAGAGGAGTGATACCGGCAAAATGGATATGCCAAAGACAAGGTGTCAAATGCTTCCTTTAAGTAAAAAGGTGAAAGTTTATCATAATAGGGAAAACATAGTGCAGGTAGGGCTCAGTACTGCCAGTGGTTTCAGGTGTCCACTGGTAGTCCCCGGATGAGGGGGATACTCTGGGGTTACTCAAAGTGAACTCATCTCAGAAGTGATGCTTTGCAGCTGCTCTCTCCATCTCGGAGATCCTCTGCAATGGGGAAGTCACCTGAACCATGAGCCTGTTTGGCCACGAGGACCCTGTCCTGAGCTGGGCCTTCACATGCACTCACATTCCTCCCCCATTCTCAGCACCACCCTGACTCTGGGAATATTTCTCCAAACACTTTTTTAAGTTCCCTTTCTTTTAGAAATCCTTCCTGGTGACATAGTCAATGTTTATTTCTTTTTTTAAAATTAATTTGTTTTTAAACATACACAAAAACCATCAAATTTGAGGAGTACTGCAGGATGTTTCTTACTTGCTTAATGAGGGATATTTCTTTTTGTATCATAAATGATGGTTTCTGACTGTGTTCAGTTCATGCTTTTTTATCATTTCCCTCAATTCATGCTTTGCCCCTTTGATAAGATCATAACGTTCTGGTGGATATTAAGCATCATAAATTCTTTTTTCACCCATCTTAGTACCTTGGCAATCGGAAAGTATATAAAATGTACATAGGTGTGGTATTAAATTAAGAGTAAGATTGCCATGGTCTTCCTTTTTAGAGAAGTTGTTAGATTGTCTGGCTTTTAAGGGTGAGGTGAAGGTTGTGATGTAAAGGATGCCAAATGTATCCCATGCACAAACTTAACTGTATCAGACTCCTCACTGAAAAAGGTGACAGACTCAAAGCAGGATAAATTAAGGAGATTCCTACAGAAAAGGATTATTTACAAAAGTGTGGGTGGGCTGTAAGGGAATCACCACAAAATAGTGAAGTAATCCTGGCTTTCATATTAGGGAAGATACATTTCCAGTCCAAGAGACAATGGCAGGAAGTTCTCCATAGAGCTCTAAGTAGGAGCTGTGTTGAAAACATGTAAAGAAGGGTAGTAAACTTTGGCCAAGAGCCAGACAACAGACAACAGAGGAAGGGAAGGGGGAAACCAGAACAGGTAGTGCTGAGGAGTGTTTGATAGTCTAAAGCCCTCTCAAATAACTTTTTAAAAATCTTAATAAACAAATTAGTTTTAATGCTCTTTTGTAAACCACTGAGAGGTGTTCCTTACATGAGCTTCAGTATGTTGCTGTAGACATCCTAAAGAACTATAAGTAGTGACTTCTAATGCGTGGAGCAATGTATTCTCCAAATTTGTATTCACTTATTCATGAAATATAATTAAACAAACATATTACAACTGACTGAAATTCCAGATCTGATTTTGAAGTTAAAGGTTTAAATGTTTGTTTCCTTCAGATCTTCCAAATAGGGTCCATCTTTTCCTACTATATGAATTATTGAGATTTCTAACATTGAGACATTTATATAACCCACTGAAGAGAAATCCAGTGACCTTCATTTAGTCTTGCTTTCAACTACAAAACATTCTTCAGCAAATAACTGGCTTTATATGGCTTTTCTTTTTCTATCTTGGGATATATGAATATACAGGTCAGCAAAGACAGCACATATCTGTTACCCCTTTAGTGGCTTTCTTTTTTTTATTTTGGTACCGGGAATCGAACTCAGGACCTTGCACTTGTGAGGCAGGTGCTGGAACCACTGAGCTAAATCTCCCAGCCTACTGGCTTCCTAATATTTGAAAAAAAATACTCTAGTGTTTCTCATTTGGGTGTTTTTAACGAATCTTGCTTTTAGTTTAATAATATGACTGTTTGGCAATCTCTGTTTAAATTTAGCCAGATTTAGGTTGATAATTTCCTATGATCCAAATGAGATGCCCCAAACTATGGCTGATTTGCTGACTTCTAATACTACCACATATACCCATGGGTGTTCATTAAGTGTTAATTAATGATTATATGCTGAGTTGAATCATTGTAGATTCTCACTAATTACACTTCAATTTAAAATTATGAGGTGCATAGCATCAATCTATCAACAGAAAAGATCAAATTTTAATTTATTGCAGATGCTTAGAAAATGGTTTAGCTCTAGGAATTCAAAGATATATTTGTACTAGATATGAAAGATTATGTGTGACAAAAAATGAATGTAATGTAAAAATTCTGGAGGCATTTCCTAGGAGCTTTTCCTACACTTTCTTTTTAAAATTCTTATTTGGCTTCAGTTATACTACCTTCCTCTAAAAACTAGACAATTTAAAAATTTTTATTGTTTCTTTGATAATAGATTGGTAATTATGAGACTTTGAAGACCCTGTTGTTCTCAGTAAACGCTCTTTGTCACTTTCTTAGGGGCAGGGATCACAGCTTAAGGGTTTGGAAGTAGTTTTGGAGAGGTGGAAATGATCTAAGATTAATTTATATGTATTTATATAAAGAAGCACATACAGAACAGTATTCTTTGTAGGAACTCCTGTGTTGACAGTCAATTTGGGTATAACAAGTGACTTTCAGCCCCTAATCTTTTTGAGGGGTCTTGGTATTATTTTATTAGAGTGGAATAATGAGGTGAAACTCTTAACTTTAAGCATAAATTGAAGATTTAATGAGATGAACATAGAGAATCTTTTTAATATTTCTCAGTGAGAGAATAGCTTACATTTAATGAAAACATAGAGTTAACTTGTAGTATATTTATGACAAGTGAGTTAGGAAAACACTCCCAGGTGCCTTAATAGTGGCAAGGATTTGGTCCCAAAACACCAGTGTTCTCATCCCTTTTAGATGGTGACATGTTATATAAATGTCATGTACTCTCTGAGTTCAGGTTCCTGGCCCCTGAGGCAAGTTTTACATCCAGCCTTCCCAAATGTCTGCACCAGAGCTCAGGAAAACCAGAGAGCCAGACACAAACTGAGGGACACAAGGGTAATGGAAAGTTGAGCTATTCTGATTACAAAGCTAATTTTAGTTGCAAAAAGAATAAAATTCAAACCCAAATTAAAGGTTTTTCTTAATTTTAAATTTAAATTTTAAATACCGTAGTATTTAATTTAAATTATTAGTTCTTTTGTAGACCTAAACACATTCTATAAAGATGCTGCTATGTAAAACTAGATAATTAGCAGCTGTGAAAATTAAAACTAAGAGACATTACATGAAGAAAATGGTTCCTGTTTAACTTAGTTGCCCCAAAACCCTTATTGAATAGACACTGAAAATTATGATTCAGTAAAAATAGGAAAATTTAACTTTAAAAACTGATTTATGGCTCTAACCCCTTTCTATTTTTATTTTGCCCCCAGACAGAGCTATGAACCACTACCTCAAAGTTGCTTCCTTTTCTTTCAGTGATTGTCCTCCAGATGTTTCACATATTTTAAAGGAACAAACTTTGGGGGAAAATTGATGGTATTAATTATGAATCCTTATTAAAGATTCTTGGAAAGTAAGAAATATTGTGCGTGGTTTTAAAGAAATATGAATGAATCTCAAAACCTCCTGTCCTCTACATCATCAATTTTTCCCCCTACGGAATACTTCCTAATGCACGTTAACATTCTGGAGTGTTTCTCATTTCACCTTGGTAGCACAGTTCACCCACTGCTGCCCTGATTCTCTGCTCTGCTGTCCACGGAAGCACGGAGGGAATGGGTTATACTGGCTGTTTCTGTTCTCTCTCCTCCATAATCCTATGAACACTCTCCAATCAGAATTTTACTCGTGGTGGCCTGATGGATTGAAACAGCTGCTTTGAAGTCATCAGCAATTTTGAAGTGGCCTAACCTGGTGATTTAGGTGTTGGGCATCCAGTGACCGCAGTTTTTCTTAGTTTAGTAGTCTACACTCAACTCACTAGGTCTTCCTCTTATTTCACCTCTCAAGAGGATTTGACTCATACAATCGCTTTCTTCCCTCACCCTTTCCTATTTCTCTTCCTACCTTGCTATGTTTTGTCTATTGGATCCACAGTCTTCTTTGAGGACCTCGTTCAGATCATTGTCTTTAAATATCCTCATGGTGGTGACTTCCAAATCACAATCTTTTGTCCAGACTCCTGAACTGTGGGTTGATTTTGCTCACTGTTGTGTCCCCAGAGCCTAGAAGAGTCACCAGAACAATAGCAGATCCCCTGTAGATGTGTTCAGTGCAAGAATACATGCTCTGCTTCCCCTCCCAGGGCCACTGTGAAAACCAAACAGGTCAAGGCTATGGAGATCATTTGTAAACTGTAGATCACCCTGCAATTGTCAACTGATAAATACTATTAGTCTTGCAGATTGATAATACTAAAAAACAAAGGAGTGGATATGAGGGAATTTTAAAAATAGATTTCAGCATTTTAATCTAGATCTTTAAATGTGGTGTGTCTTTCCAAATTCATATTGTTTTATTTGACTCATTAAGCCCCCTGCACCAGGGACAAAAGAATAATGAATCAGTATTCAAATGCAAAAAGAAATGCCTGAATGTTATTTTTATAAAAATAAGTTATCTTTAATACATGAGTCTCAGAAATTTCCCAGACTCTCTAAAATCAACTTCAATGGCATTGTCCTTGCAAAACTAGTTGCACTGTTAAATCATTTACAATGCAAATAAGCAATTAGAAAAGTTATTGGAGCCACAGCTTTAACACAGTACTTTTGACTGAATGGCTGTCACTGCAAGGATAAGACATGGATACAAATGGACAGGGTGAGTGTGGTTGAAATCCTGCATTCTAAAATTTACAGGCTCTACCTGCGACATGGCAGCAAATTCTCTTACAACATGAGTGGTTCTCAAACTTTCTGATACATCAGAATCTCAGGGCAGGCATCTTCAAGCACATATGTCTGGGTTTCACATGTCAGTTTTTATTTCAGTTGGTTTTGAGTGGGACCCAAGAACTCCCATTTTTAACATGCTCCCTTCGATTGTTACGGCCTTTCTGATTCTCCTGGACATATACACAAATACTGCTGCAGACAGTTTATCACCATGTTTCTGGGGAATATAAAGTTCAAAATAATCTTTCTCCCCATATATAAGGGCTCTTTTATCCTTTTATCAATTTCTTCAGGGCTTCCTATTTTAATTTCTTAGCCTGTTAGAAATTCTTGCATTCCGCACCAATTTTTCTCCTATTTATCGTTCCCTTAAGGGACCTGCTGATAGAGTTATGCTTTTTATTCTCAGTTCATGATCATCAGCAAACCCCCTGCCTCACTTCTGTGACCCCAACTGCTCTTTTCTTTGCTCCAAGTTATAGGCTAGTATATCATTACGGCCTCTGGGACTGTGTCTGTCTCATAATTGTTGGAGTGACACTGCCCTGAATATAAGTGCTATCTATTCTGTCTTCCTCCTATGCCTATCAGGTATTTGAATTCATCAGCCTCCCAACTTGAGCTAAACTAAGTTAGTGAAGGACATAAATTCTATACCAAGAATGAGCTCCACCAAGGAAATTCTCTACCTGTATATCCTGGAGATTTCAGTCAGAAGATTTTAATTAGATACTGAGAAGAGAGTGACTAGATTTTAATCCTCTGAAAAAAGTGCAAGTCAAAAATATATTGTTGAATTTAAATTGAGATCTTGTAGATTTCCCAGTATATTCTGGGAATCAAATACCCAAAACATAATAAATTACATCATTCCTACCATTGATATGCCTAACACAAACACTATGCTTTTTGAAAGGCTGAATTTCAGATACATAAAAATAAGTAGAAATATAAAATTAAGCCTATTCTAAAATTTTTAAGTTTCACTAATCACTTAAAAATAAACATACCAGAGCTGCCTCCGGAGCCACATGGGCAGAGCCCAATGGGCAGAGTGCCCCGGCCTGAGCCCAGCTCTGTCCGGCAGGCCATGCCCACTTGCAACCAGGAGCCCGTGAGAAACTCTTAGCTGTACAGCTACCTGGTTCCACACTATGGAGGCACAGGGGGACATAAAGGCTATTGTCCTGAGCTGTAGAAGTGAACAATAGAGAGAGGGTCTCTCTCAGGCTCCCTGATGAAAATTGAAGCCCACTAGAAAAGTGAAGAGAATCTCTGCAATAAAGGCACACCAGACCACCATGCTTGGTAAGTTGGAGGGATCATCACCTCCCATTGGAACCTGGACTATCTTCAGGGGAAAGGCAGCTGGAACCTGCAATAGAACCTTGCACAGTTCAACCCTGCAGGAGGTCAGGGAGCTCAGCTTGGAACTTGCAGCCAGAAATCTGCCTGAATCTCACAGGACTGTAACTGGCTTACTGAGCCTCATTGACTTATAACTGCACACTGCTGCCCATGTTGTCTATTGTGACAGCAGAGACATACCCTGAAGGAGTCCCTTCAATTTTATCTTTTATTTGTTATTTGCAAAATTACCACTATTTTTTTGCTCTTATTTTTAATCTTTTTTCTTCTTTTTCTACTCTTTTAAAATTTTTGTTTTTCCTTTTTTTCTTTTTTTTCTCTTTTCTTTCTCTCTCTCTCTCCCTCACTCCCTTGCTGTCCCACATTGTACTTCATCTACCTTTGTGTTCCTGTTCTGGGCCTAATTTATATTTCTTCTTTATTTTTCTTTTCTTCTCTTTCCTTCTCTCACCTGTGTCCTCAGGCCTCACTGCTAACCTTCCGCTATCCTTCTACCTACCTATCGCTCCCTCGCCAACTCCTTCTAACTCCCTATTCCAGAGGGTAAAGATGTTATATTGAAAAGTTTATTCACTATAAACATATGTTGGGTTGGTCCTTGATTTTCATCTAATTCACACAGTTAAAGGTGCTAAATTAATAACTACCACAAATTGTCATTTTCTAAGAGGTACTTGATGCTATTATGTTGCTGATTGTATCACTTGGGCTAAGGTGTTGTGATTGATCTGATCAGTTGTCCTTCCTGGTATAATGGAAATGAGATAACCACAGAGCCATTAGAGACTCAAATTCTAAAGACCAGCTACACCTGGAAGATACCTTTGAGAAGCAGTCATTCCATAAGGGTTCTAAATACATCAACAAAGATACTTACAGTAAGTAACTTCAAAGTATCAACCCAGGAACTAAACCAAGGACAGTACCAGAAACAAAAATGAGAAGACATTTAAGTAAGGCACAAACTCAGACTTCCATCCCACAAAAGGCAAATTCTGAAGGAAAAGAGGTGGAAAAGTCTGATAATCAACCACCTGGACACCCTGAACTGATACCACAGAAAATAAGAAAACCGATGAATGAGGCTCTAGAAAAATTCAAAGCAGAAATAATCTCCCAGATAACTACAGAGATGGTGAGCAGAGTGAAAGACATGATTAGAGGCTCTAGAACAGAAACAAATAAAAAAAAGTTGAGCTCAGAAACATTCTGGAAGCTATGAATGCCCAGCATAAGAAAGAAATGGAAACCATGAAACAGATTCAAACAGATATTCAAAAGATTAAAAACTCCATTGAAAGCATGCATTGTAGATTAAGGGAATCTGAAGAAAGAATATCAGATACAGGAGATAGGATTGTGATTAAGGACCATGAAAATGGAGATTTCTTAAAAATAGTAAAGGACTATGAGAAATCAATCCAGCAGCTGCTGGATGATGCAAAGAAGAATAACATAAGACTGATAGGAGTCCACAAAAAAACAGGAGAAAGTAAAACTGACATCAAAAAACTGTTCACAGAAGTAATACTAGAAAACTTCCCAGATAGAGGTGGAGAATCAGAAATACAGATAAGTGAGGCATATAGAACTCCAACTAGCCATGATCAAAAAAATTCTACAACTAGACATATAATAGTCAAGATCCCAGAAACCCAACAGAAGAACAAAATCTGACAGGCAATTAGAGAAAGGAAACAAATCACTTACAAAGGAAAGCCCATCAGAATAATGACAGATTTCTCAACACAAACCTTCAAATCAAGGAGAGCCTGGAGTGAAGGATTACAAAGCCTAAAAGAAAATAACTTCCAACCTAGACTGTTGTATCCGGCAAAATTATCTTTCAAAATTGATGGGGAAATTACACACTTCCACAACAAAGAACACCTAAGAAATTTCATGAACACCAAACCAGCACTCCAAACAATTCTAAGCAATATCCTCTAGGATAATTGCTAAAAGACAATGAAGGTCACAACTTCATGAGGCGCAACAGAGGGAAGCCACCAGGCAAGGTAAGGCACTAAAGGGAAAGGGGAAAAAATAAGAAATAAAAGAGCCAACAACAGTAAAACATCATGACAAGGATGAGGCAATATCTATCAATTATAACTATCAATGTTAATGGCCTCAATTCACCAATCAAAAGAAATAGACTGACAATAAATTAAGAAGCAAAATCCAGCAATAGCAATATGCTGTATACAAGAAACACACCAAACTGAAAGAAAATTCATAGACTGAAAGTAAAAGGATAGAAAACATTTCTTCATGCTACAGGAACCCAGAAAAAAACAGGTGTAGCAATCTTATTTGCAGACAAAGTAGATTTCAAACCAAAACTAATTAAGAGAGACAAAGATGGTCACTACATCCTTGTGAAGGGAACAATCCAAGAAGATGAGATGACAATCATAAATATATATGCACCAAATATGAATGCCCCCAACTATACAAAACAAATATTAATGGATATGAAAAATCAAATAAGCACTAAGAAAATTGTAGTGGAGGACCTCAATACCCCACTGTCACAAATAGACAGATCATCTAGACAAAAAATTAACAAGAAAATTCTAGAACTGAACTAAGCTATTGAGCAAATGGACTTAATAGATGGTTACAGAGCGTTCCACCACACAAAATCAGAATACACATTCTTTTCAGCTGTACATGGGTCATTCTCCAAAACAGACCACATGCTAGCTCATAGGACATGTCTAAGTAAATGTAAAAGAATTGACGTTACCCCCTGTATATTATCAGGCCATAGTGCAATAAAATTGGAGATTAATAACATACGAAACCTCAAAACTCCCACAAACACCTGGAAATTGAATAACACCCTCCTGAACAACCAATGGGTCACAGAGGAAATTAAAGAAGAAATTACACAGTTTCTACAAGTAAATGATAATGACAGTACAACATACAGGAATCTATGGGACACAATGAAAGCAGTTCTATGTAGGAAATTCATAGCAGTGAATGCCTATATTAGGAAAACAGAGAGAACTCAGATAAATAACCTAATGCAGAACCTCAAGCTCCTAGAAAAAGAAGAGCATAACAAACCCAAAGCTCGTACAAAAGAGAAAATTATAAGGATCAGAGCAGAAATCAATGCAATGGAGATTAAGAGAACAATACAGAAAATTAATGAGTCAAAGAGTTGGTTTTTTGAAAGAATAAATAAAATCAATAAACCTTTAGCCAACCTTATCAAAAAAAGGAAAGAAAAGGCTCAAATCCATGCAACTAAGAATGAAAAAGGCGAAGTCAACACAGACCCAGCAGAAAACAGGATCATCAATACCTACTTCGAGAACCTGTACTCTAATAAAATGGAAAACACAGAAGAAATAGACAGATTCCTAGATACATATGAACTGGCCAAGTTAAATGAAGAAGATATAGAAATTCCAAACACCCCAATTACAATAAGTGAAATTGAAAATGTAATAAAATTTTACCAACAAAGTAAAGCCCAGGTCCTAATGGCATCACTGCTGAATTCTACAACACATTTGAAGAAGAACTATAGCCATTACTCTCTAAACTCTTCAAGGAAATTGAAAGGGAAGCAAGGCTTCCAAATTCATTCCTGGAAGCAAGTGTTACTTTGATTGCAAAACCAGGGAGAGACCCAACCCGAAAAGAGAACTACAGGCCAATCTCCCTAATGAACATAGATGTAAAAATCCTCAACAAGATACTGCCAAACAGAATACAGAGTGTCATCAAGAAGATCATACACCCTGACCAAGTTGGATTTATCCCAGGGATGCAAGGATGTTTCAACATTCATAAATCAATAAATGTAATACACTATATTAACATAGCCAAGGACAAAAAACATATGATCATCTCAATAGATGCAGAAAAGGCATTTGACAAAATCCAACACCCATTCATGATAAAAACCCTACATAAAATTGGAATAGAAGGTCTTTATCTCAACCTAATTAAAGCTATCTATGAAAAACCAACAGCCAACATCATACTAAATGGTCAAAAACTGAAAACTAGGGCTGGGGATTTAGCTCAGTGGCTCCACTGCCTGCCCTGCAAGCTCAAGGACTGGAGTTTGATCCCTGGTACCAAAAAAAAAAACCTGAAAACTTTCACACTAAAATCAGGAACAAGCTAAAGATGCCCACTATCACCACTCTTGTTCAATATAGTTCTGGAAAAATTAGCCACAGCAATTAAAAAAGAGAAAGAAATAAAAGAAATAAAGATAGGAAAGGAAGAAGTTAATCTGTCGTTATTTGCTGGTGATATGATACTTTACATAGAAGACCCAAAATACTTGGCCAAAAGACTTCTAGACTTAATTGACAGATTCAGTAGAGTAGCTGGATATAAGGTTAACACTCAAAAAACAATAGCCTTCTTATGCACAAATAGCAGACTCACCGAAAGAGAAATTAGGGAAACAATTCCTTTTACAATAGCACCCAAAACAATGAAATATCTAGGAATCAACCTAATAAAGGAAGCAAATGACCTCTACACTGAAAACTACAGCACTCTGAAAAAGGAGATCAAGGAAGATATAAGAAAATGGAAAGACATCCCTTGCTTCTGGGTAGGAAGAACCAATATAATGAAAATGGCCATACTTTGAAAACTACTGTAATTTAATGGAATGCCAATTGAAATGCCAAAAATATACTTCACAGAACTAGAGAAAACAATCCAAAAATTCATGTGGAACCAGAAGAGGCCTAGAATAGCAAAAGCAATTCTAGGCAACAGAGACATGGCTGGGGGTCTTAAATTCCCCAACTTGAAATTATCCTACAAAGCTACTGTGATAAAAACAGCATGGAGAGCCAGGGATTTAGCTCAGTGGTTTCACCTCCTGCTGTGCAAGTGCAAGGACCTGAGTTCGATCCCTGGTACCAATCAATCAATCAATCATTCAATAAGTTAAATTTTTAAAATCCAGCATGGTACTGGCAAAGAAACAGACTGAGGATCAGTGGAATAGATTAGAAAACACAGAAACAACTCCAGACATACTCAGCCACCTCATCTTTGACAAAGGAGCCAACCACCCTCATTGTAGGAAAGATAGCCTCTTTAATAAATGGTGTTGGAAAAACTGGAGTTCAACCTGCCAACGATTAAAACTAGACCCATACCTATCACCATACATTAAACTAAGATCAAAGTTGATTAAAGATCTAAATATTAAGATAGAAACACTAAACTTGCTGGAAGATAGGTTAGGTAGAACTCTTGAAGACATTGGCATAGGAAAAGACTTTATGAACAAAACCTCAGTAGCACAGGAACTGGCAGAAAGAATCAACAACTGGGATCTCATCTCATTAAAAACTTCTACACTGCAAGAGAAACCAGTAACAGAGCTAAGAGACAATCTACAATGTGGGAAAAAAATTTTAGCAGCTGTACCTTAGACAAAGTACTACTATCTAGAATATATAAAGAACTGAAAAAAATCAGACCCCCCAAATTCAAAAACCCCAATCAAAAATGGGCATCTGAAATGAACAGATATTTCTCAGACAAAGAAGTAAAAGCAGAAAATAAACATAGGACAAAAGGTTCAACATCACTGGTCATTCGAGAGATGAAGAAGAAAACAACACTGAGATTCCACCTCACCCCAGAAAGAATGGCTGCTATCAAGAAATCAACCAATAACAAATGCTGGCTGGGGTATGGGAAGAAAGGAACCCTTTTCCATTGTTGGTGGGAGTGCAGACTGGTGGAACCACTGTGGAAATCAGTATGGAGATACCTCATAGAACTAGGGATAGAGGTCCCATTTGACCCAGCTATTCCCCTGCTGGGGATCTTCCCAAAAGAATTAAAAGAATCATACCACAGAAATATATGTGCACCCATGGTTATAGCAGCACTATTTCTAATAGCTAAAGGTTGGAAACAGCCCAAGTGCCCATCAACTGGAAAATGGATAAAGAAGATGTGGGGGTTTTTTATAAAATGGAGTACTACTCAGCCATAAAGAACGTGAAACTAGAGACATTTATACCTAAATGGATGCATATTGAGGCCAGACACATAAGTGAAATAAATAGGACACACATGTGTAAATACCGAATATTTTCTCTAGTGTGAGAAACTGAAGGTGTAAATAAGAATTAAAATGATTAAAATGAATAATTGATAATTTGAAATGAGAAGAAAAGCTCCAAAGGGGTAGGGGTGGTAGGAGGGGAAGGGGAAAGGAAAGGAGGGAAAAGAAAAATTATGAGAAAAGAAAAAAATGGAAACAAAGTCTATGTAAATAGGAAAGGGTGGAGGGAGTGAAGGGCACACAGGTAATGGGGAAAAAATAACAACCAAGATACAGGTACAACCACTCAATGATAAATGTAAATGTATTGTTTACCTAAAATGTACCAATAAAAGATCTTAAGGGAAAAAAATAAATAAATGTACCAGAAATAACAAATTAAAAGAAAATATATTACAGTGGTACTTTTTAAAACATAACCAATATAAACATCAATATTTACTTGAAAAATAAATTATTTAAAAAGTTCTATTTACAAACATATTCAGAATAGTATTTCTCCAAAAGTTAGCTACCTTCTTGCAGTTTTAAAAGATTCCATTTATATAAATTTAGTTTTTTAAAAAAAATTTAGGATTAAAATTATTATATAAGGCAATAATGGCATAGCAACATACTTCCCAAGCCTATTGGGCTGGAGATTTAGCTCAGTGGTTCCCGTGCCTGCTGCGCAAGCACAAGGTCCTGAGTTCAATCTCCAGTACCAAAAAAACACAGAAAAACAACAACAACAAAAAACAACCAAGCCTATTCAAAGTGTTTATGGTATTTTCATTCTGTTAATCCACAATAATATTCTACAGGAGGTGCTACATTACCCTCACTGGGAGATAACAGACTTCCCAGCTAGTAAATGACTATTTGAACCCAGGAGTCTGGGCTCCCTGTTGTAACCCTTAATCATTTCTCAAACTTCCTTTTAATCACCTGTTTGTATTTGCAGTTTGATCAAGGCAATACTTCGGCTCTAAGATTCACGATTTTGGACATTTGTATTGTAAAGTTTGAGAAAAGGCAAATCAGAAGCAATTTGGATAGCACAGAACTTTCAGGTCAGTTGTCAGCATATCTGTAGAAAGATTTCCAACATAACATTCTGAGATTTACTTCTTAGAAACCTCCAAAAGTAATTCGCTAGCAATTGTTCACTTCCAGCTGCTTTAAAGAAACATTAGCTAACTAAATACTGTAGACTGATTCCTTCTTACCAAAATATTATGAACTAGTAGGGGACTGATGAATATGTATGCAAACGGTATAATAAAGTGCTCAAGACATTACAATTTACCATTATTTATATTTTAATGCAGAGAACATTTAATAATGTTATTTCTTGTACAGTACTGACCACAGATGTAATGATAGTTACTGCCAACTAGATCCTTTATTAATTCATATATTTTCTTTTTAAAATTTTAAAATATTAAAAATTCTTGCTGTAGAATTATTCCAGTTTCTGTTTCCAAAGCCTTTAATTCTCATTTCCTGGTTTATGGATTTTATATTTAATATTTCAAAGTCTTATTGTAGAATTATGCAACGTTTCTGTTGACAAAATGCATTGAAATTTGCCCTTCTGCTCTTTTTCAAATGACATTTGGAGACGAAATACTTGGAAAAACTTAATCAGCAAGACATACCAGAATTTTTAATGTGTAGGTCATAAAATCTCTGTAATACACAAAATTTCATGAAGAAAATAAATATTAAATGTGAGTCCAATTTGTCTTTGGCTTCATTTTGTGAATTATGTGCTGATGCATTTTTATTGTTATTTATTAATAGATGATAGCCTCCATAGAAGCCCATAATTTGTTGTTTGCATCTCCTACCTACTTGGTTTTTCAGTCTCCATAAAAGGGGAAGAATGTTTTTCCATATCAGGTTTCCTCCAGTATACTTTAATATTTGAAATCTTGCAATTCATCTTTAGAATTTCACCAACAATAAAGAACCAAACTACAGCAATGCTTCATTTCACGAATACTTGTGTTATCAAACAATTCAGTTTGTGAACAGAAATGTTTGGCAAAATTTTGCTTCTGTTCACAAACTCCCCAATGGGTGATGAACACAACCTCGGCCATCCTCCCCACTCTGACACGTGGTTGTGGCCTCCTCTAGTTGAGATTGCAGTTGCTGACAAACTTGTGCACACTTGCTGTGTAGCTTTTTTATGAGCTTTTAGCATACACAGTACTGTAAAGTATTACTGAATCCAACATGGCACCAAAGAAAGTGCAGAGCACACATGGTGGTAAAAAGAAAGTGCAGAGCCGTAATGACATTGACAAGAAAGAGCAGAGCAAGAATGGTAAGAAGGTTTTGAAGAAAAAAATCATTGAATTGAAGAAGGAAATTATAAAAAAAAAGAATGTGGTATTTGTGTGACTGAACCAGCCTCAGAGAACAAGATCTTGAATATTTTGAGGAATAAAGATGCCATCAAAAGAGCTGGTGTGGCAAAAGGAGTAATGATGTTAACCAAGAGAGGACACAAGTGCTGGAGGAAGTGGAAAAACTTTTGTCAGTGTGGTTGAATGAGAAACAGCTGGCAGGTAATAGCGATAGTGAAGGTAAGATCTGTGAAAGAGCCAAGAAATTGCACAATGATTTACTGCAGGAAAACCCCTCTACAAGTACAATGAGTGTTGAATTTAAAGCCAGTAGAGGGTGATTTGATAAATTCTACAAGAGAAAGGGCATCCACAGTATGTTAAGACAAGGTGAGGCTTCCAGTTCTGACAAGGCCACTGCAGAAGCCTATGAGAAAGAATTCGTGGAATTCATGAAAACAAAAGGATACATCTATGTCACACAATAAGTGTTCAACCGTGATGAAACAGGGCTTTTCTAGAAGACGATGCTGAACAGAATTTATATTACACAGGAGGAAAAGGCACTGCCAGCACACAAGCCCATGAAGGACAGGTTTGCTGTGTGGGAACCCAAGCATCCATCTGAAGATTAAACCACTACTGGTGTACCATTCCCAGACCCCTAATGCATTCAAGGAACAGAATGTGAACAAGGCCAGACTGCCTGCCATGTGGAGGGCCAATGCGAAAGCTTGGCTCATGCACAACTGTTCATAGAATGGCTGCACAAGGTCTTCACACCCAAGGTTAAGAAATATCTTTCTGACAACCAACCACCTGAAAGATGCCTTCTTCTGCTGGACAGTGCCTTGGCATACCATCCAGCCTTGGTGGATGATATGGACATGGACGCTGAGTATGACCTCATAAAGGTCAAGTTTCTCTCCCCCAACATACCTCTTCTGCAGCCCATGGACCGTCAAGTGACTTGCAACATTAAGAAGCTATACACAAAGGTGCTCTTCACCAGGTGTTTTAATGTAACTGAAGAGACATCCTTGACTCTGAAACAGTTCTGGAGAAACATTTCAATGTCCTCCACTTTATCCACCTCACTGACAAAGTCTGAGAACTTGTCACATATCAGACCTTAAACTCACCCTAGAGGAAACTGTGATAGGAATGTGTTACTGGACATGACTTTGAAGTGTCTGATGCGCAGGTAGTGGAGGAGATTATGTCCGCAGGAAAGAGTGTGGGTCTGGATGTCAATGGTGCAGACACAGGGGAGCTTGTTGAGGACCACAAGGAGGAGCTGCTAACAAAAGAATTTGCTGAACTCAAGTGAGCAGCAGAAGGTGCTTGGTGAGGAGCACTCCATTGAGGAAGAGGAAGACAAGAGGAGGTTAGCAGCGATGGGATAAAATCCATTATGGAAAAATCGCATGAGTGCCAGGATTTCCTTGAGAAGCATCACACCAACATAACTGTAATGAATCGAGTGTTGAATCTGATTCATGATAATGTGATCTCTCATTTGCAGAGGTTTAAGCAAAGCAAGATAAAACAAGTGACATTAGACAGACTTTTAATGAAAATTGACCCTGCAGCTAAGAAACTGCAGGTAAAAGAAAAAGATCAGAAACCCTGAAGGAGATCTCCGAGATGACCTTACGAAGGGGGACTCTCCCTCCAAACCATAACCTCCTCCTACCCACCTTCCTCTTCTCCATGACAGAAGTCTCCTCAAGCAAGATTAGTGTTCTCTCTCTTCATATTGCACTGTACTCTACTTTGTTTCATATTTTTGTGGTTTAAAAAAATACCTATTTTCAGAATGGATTGACTTTATTTACATTGAACTTTATGAGGAAATTTGATTCAGTTCATGACCAATCTGGTTTGTAGCCAGAATCCTAGAATGAATTAAGTTGGTAAACTGAGGCACCATTGTAGGTTTGTGAGCAAAGTAATGCTTTTTTAAAAAAACCAAACTTTCAGCTATACAAGTAAAAACAAATTGCTCTACTTAAAGCATTACTTTTTGGTAAGCTATAATAAAATGGACAGTATAATAGTCTAGTTTTGGCTTAATTTGCAAGTAGGAAGGAGGAAACATTTCACCCTTAAAATTATTATTAACAGCATTGAAAGCATTCCTTGAATGGCCTCAGATCTGTACTGGGTTTTATGTTAGAAGCTAACTCAAATGTCTGTGAGGGCAGTTTCCTTGGGGTAACTTGATTTAAAATAAAATTAAAAGCGAATTCATTGAATATCTTTAAAAGTTTGTTTACTGGAGCAGACATGCATATAAATATATCACTTCTGAGAAATTGTTTTACTTTTTCATTCACAATCTTAATGACGACTTACAAGTATTTCCTTACCAGGAAGAGTGGCAAGTCTACTTTGTGACTGTATTATTCAGGTTTCTGTCATTGTGGCAAAATATCCAAGACACCCAAGTTATAAAGAGAAAAAAAATATTTTGGTTCATGCTTTCAGAGATTTCAGAGAGTCTGTCACTTGGACCTCTGGAGGCACAGAACATCACTGTGGGGACCATGTGGTGGATGAAACTGCTCATCTCTTGGAGACCAGGAAGTAAGAAACAGGAAGGGGTGGGAGGAACAATTCTCCCTGCCAGGCCTGTCCAAGTGACCTAACTTCCTTCTTCTAGGTTCCACCTCCTGAAGATTTCCTTCATCCCAGTAGTGCCACTGGCTGGTGATTGAGCCTTCAACACTCAGCCTTTCAAGTCTTGAGACATTTAAGATCCAATCCATAACAGTCAAGATTTCTGGAACTTTCCACACAATAAGTTCAGTAAAACTGTTTCTGGAGCTATAACTCTTAGAAGCATTTACACACAATAGTATGGGTCCCTTTGGTCACTGAGTTTCATGATGTAGTGTGTACTTTGAGCAGTGCTGGTCTCCTGTCCAAACCTCTCACTGAACACAAGTAACCAAGGAGACAAAATAGATTGTTTGTTAAAGTTGGGAATTTTTCTTTGGGAAATGGGCTGCTCCTCCAAATTTCTTATGCCACAAGTGTAAACTGCTACCCTTCCTCTCTCTGCTCAGATAAATAGACACAAAAGTAATCTTTCTGTTTAAGAGAAACGTGACAATGCTGGCCTGTCACTTATCAACTGTGATAGAAGTTCCACAGGTAGGGCGGTGGGCAATTGAAGAAGAGGTAAAGAAACGGTTGGCAAATTTGATATCTTTATTTCCAGCTGTCAAGCAGCTGTGCCTCCACATGGGCATCTGGGCATATATGGGAGCATAGACAAAGATGGCTATGTGCCAGCAAAAGCGTATTAGCTCTATAAATTATTTACACTAATCAGAAAATGGCCTTGGCTACAGAAGTTATTTACATTGGAGTACAGGGAGATGCACCTGTGCCATAGTTTTGTTGACACAGAATTCACTGCCTACCAGATCCCCTTTCCCTTCAAAGGGCCACTATCTTGCACCTTCATATTTCCCTACAAGGCCCCGGAGGTGGGAGTCCAGTTTCCTTTCCAGAAGGGAGGGAAGGTGTTAAAAAGGTCCTGCATGGGGGGCTATGAGAAGGTCTTATCTATCTTCTCATTGTATTTCTCTCCTCTCCTCCTCACTGGAAGGCCCTTGCATACCTGAACACTGTAGATGGTAAGCTGAGGCAGTAAGGGGGCCCCATCAGCTTCAGAGATAGCTTTACATGAAGGCTTTCTCCTTCCTCCCGAAAGATTGTCTCTGTGTTTGCAGGGAGCAGTGAGCAGCAGGTAACAGAGGCACTCAGGGATAGTAGCTGGGGAAATAGGAAGATGTTATATATAAATAATGAGAATTGACATTGAGCAAGCTAAAACTGCACCACTTAGTGACCATTACCTTCCAGCTTCCTTTGGCTTCTTAAGGTCCTTACAATCTTATCACCTGTTCTCGATAATTTTTTTCTGATCATAAAATAATACCTGGTAGAGCTATGACTGAACACAGAAGGCTCACCTCTGCGTAAGTGCAAGGCTGATGATGAGCATCATCAGGAGCTGAGAGAGTTGAGAAGGATTGTGTTACTGGCAGCAAGTAAGGAGAGAGCATGGGAGAAAATTCTCAAGTCTCTGTGAGCAAAAAGCACAGAGACTTATCCATGTCAGACAGGAAAGACTTGTCACAGGTAGAGACAGGCACCCTCCTAAGCATCCTCAGCTTAAAGTCACACTGATTTATACATCACACGTTCAAAAACTGGCAGGCAAGGATGACCTAGGCAGAAAATTTTTTATTAAAATGACCAAAGTTTACTGTATCTCAACTGAAGGGGCTGGGTCAGTGACTGAGCAATTTGGGCTGATTCCTTGTACCTTTCTCTGGAGGGCTTCATATGAAACAAAACCAACTGGGCAGGCTCCACCAGGACAGTCATTTAAAAGGGCACCTGCCACACACACACACACACACACACACACACGCACACATAGGTGATTGTTCTTAGAATAACACATGTATCTTAAAAAAGTATGTGGTTGAACATCAGAAAAGTATGTACATAAATGTTCAAAAGTAGAACAATAAAAATAAACCCAGCATTCAGAGATAGCCATTGTTAAAATTATTGTGTATTTCAGTATTTTTACCTAAATGAAAATTGAGATGTCATATAAGATTTGTATATTTATTTTTGTGTAATAAATTCATATTAATAAGCTTCAAAATTCTATTTTAATAGCTGTATCATAAGGAATATTATGCATTCTCCTGTAAAGAAAGGATATGTCTTAGCATACAACTTACAGTACTTCTGTAAAACAGTTTTTAAAACTGTTTGCAAATTTATTTGAAAGTGTTAAATTGTATTGTAATTACTAATGAAATTTCAGTTTTCATAGAGTTGTTGGATATTTGAACTTTCTTTATAAACTATGAATTTTCCTTTACATAGGTTTCTTTCACATGCTTTTAATTTCAGATTAAGAGCTTCTTTGTCTATTAAGTTAATTACATTGTTTTTAGTCTACGTTTTGATTTTTGCAAATGTTAATCATGTCAAGTATTTATTTTACTTTAGAGAATCTATTTTACTTCTAAAAAAGAAAATCAAATGCAAATATACAAAGGTAAAAATAAATGTGTATCAAATACAAATATACAGAAGAGCTTGATAAAATATACAAATACATTCTATTATATATTAACAAGTAAAATAAAAAGACGTGACCTACTTTGTTTACTTAAAATCACAAATGCTTGAAGTTTTAACACGAGTACCAAACCATTGTTACCAACCGAAGTTATCATCTAAAACTCAATATAGTGTGTCATTTAAAAATGTGTACAAACCTATTATCATTTAAAATGGTACTTAAAAACTGAAACTGCATAGTTATTTATGTTTAAGCAAACTTGAATAATGGAGAATGTCCACTGGCTTATGTGATATGATACAATGCACACACATATAAGGTATAGACTGAAGATGACTAAAAGGCTAACCCCACTGTTAATTAGAAGTCAATGGTTTGTTTTGTTTTGTTTTGTTTTTAAGATTTTACCTCTTGAATGAGTTTTTGGTTCTAAAATGGTTAAGGGAAACACTGAATACCATAAAGCTGCAGGGTTGAAAGTTAAAATTCCAAGTGTATTTATTTATCAAATCATGTATTTGAAAAATTGTTTGTGAGTCCCTTTACTTACAAGGCCTAGTACCAGGCTCTTAGAAGTAAAGGGTTACACATTGGCACAGGTGACATCTTCAGTTAGAAACCCCCTATTTTTAGTGAGTGTCTGGTTTTGTCTTTTCAGTAACCCCACTTTGTTCCCAAGCAGATTCATTCCCCTAGTGGATGCCTGAAACACCCTCATATGTACTATATCTTCTCCTATATATACCTACCTATGCTAAATGTATAAGTTAGGTATAGTAACAGATTAACAACAATAATGTGAAAATGTATAATGATTTGCCAGGGGGGCAGTTATTTAAGATATATGAATTTTTCATTTCTGGAATTTTCCATTTAATATGTTCAATATTCCATTGATTGAGAATTAACTAAAACCTCAAAGAGCAAAACTGTGGATAAGGGGGGAAGATGTTATGCATCTATATAAATGTTGCAGTCTCGCTCTTTGTAATGAGTCTGTGTTTCCACCAAACTCATAGAAAATATCTCTCTAATTCTATTTTCTTGCTGCTACCATGAAGGTTGGAGATCTATAACTATGGGTGAAATTTCCATGGGGGATTTCATCTCCGTGATTGGCAGTCCAAATGAGATTCAAGGTCAGACACATAGCATGATGGGCAGAGATAAAAAATCAAATGGAAAGTCGGAGGATAATGGCCAGTTGTGCCTATCATTCTCTTTTTCCTCTGCTTTCAAGCAAAAAAGGCTCTAGAGGCTGTCACTCATCTTCATTACGAGGGCCATTTCTGCCTAGGCTAGGAGTGACACAGCAGGATATTGCTGTCTGAATTGCTAAGATCCTTCAGCCAAAGGCAGTAATTAAAATATTCTGATTTCAAAATGGTAATTTTTTTTGCTCAGTACTGTGGAGAGTAGTGGATCAGAATACAGAACAGAATCTAAGTACTTAGTGCTCTGACAAATGGAGCATCTTTTTATTTTGTTATTTAATTATTTTTACCACTTATATCATGTACAGCCATGAATATGCATCTTAATGTGCAGTGGATTTATAAACACAGGCAGCAGCATCTAATATTAATGTGATTTTTATGTACACATATATCAAAGAAATATAACATTTTCTAAAAATCCCTGTTACTATTGACTAACCATTGCCAAGTATTCATTAGATGTAATACCTCTGAGGAGGCAGTTAAATGAGGTGGAACTAATACTTACAGAATTTTTATCCTAACACAGTACTACTACTTTTGTACGCTTTATTTCATTCACCTCTGACAAACACTGGCTACATAGGGATGTTACTCCCAATGTATGATTAAAGACACGACTTCACAGAAGGTATGTAATTCCTTGAAGGTCAAACAGCTGTGCCAAGAGACAATGGTGAAGCTGGGTTTTCCCTGAGTCCCTAGTCTATGCTTTTGAGATTCAAGTTGCTCAAGTGGTGAATGACCTTCCTGGAGCTGTGCCAACTCTGGGAAACCTGTGCAATCGGGGGCCTTTGGATCCTTCCCCTGCTCCATCCACTTATATTATAATACAAAACACCAATTCTAGTTGCTCACCTGGTTGGCTTCGAGTTATTGCATTTCTCTGACCTTTTACTTGATTTATAAATTTACCTTAATGTCAGAATAGTTGTCCTTCTCAACCAAGGGAAATAAATCAAGAAGGCTCTATAGAGCTGGGCGTGGTGGCACCTTGGGAGGCTCAAGCAGGAGGAGGCAAGTTTAAGCCCAGCAACTTAGATTTAGCAAGAACCTGTCTCAAAATGAGAGAGAGAGAGAGAGAGAGAGAAAGAGAAGAAGAAAGAAAGAAAGAAAGGAAGGAAGGAATAAAGAAAGAAAGAAAGAAAGAAAGAAAGAAAGAAAGAAAGAAAAAGAAGAGCAGGCAGGCAGGCTGAGGTGCAGCTAAGTAGCTTATGCAAAAGCCTAGGGTTCAATATTTACCCCCGACCCCTTCCCCCTAAAATGGCCCAATAGAATTCAGGTACAAACTCAAATGCCTATACCTTTCAAAGCAGTGTGTGATGGTTTCTTGGCCTTTTGGCTAAGATCAAGTGTGGTGTCAAAGCAATGTGTGAATTAGGGTGAGTGTGAGAGGGTAAAGAGTGTGTATGGTAAGTGTGACCCTGCAAGCCCCACACAGAGGTATTCAGATCCACGTACAAACACACAGCATCTAACAAAACAAACCATTAATATGAATTAATTCAACCCAAGCCTGTAAGTTTAAAGCATTTACTGAAAATTAAATGTTGATAGATATTTGAGCACCTGAAAAGTTGGTTTAATATTAACATATGGTCAAAATGCAGTGAAGTATCATTCAATTTCTTCAATTATTCCTTCTATGAAAACACTATTTTCCAAGAGAGAGAAAAAGTGCATTCCCTGAGAGTTGTCTGCAGATATATTCCTCCTATCCATATGAAGAAGGTGTGAGACTACCACGCCACAAGAACTCTTTCAAGGTCAAGGGCGTTTGTCCTTGTTTTGTAAATGGCAAAGTTAAGTCACCAGGGAAACTTAATTGCACTATAAAAGATTTCTGAGGAATTAAATTACACGCTTGAGAAGTCTAGCACTTCAAATTTGCTAGTAGGAATTATAAAGGATTTTAAGTTTATGGTTTATATTTTGGTTTTTGTTTTTTTGAGAAAAATGTAAAAGAAACCATTAACCTTCTATAGGAGACACCCGTGGGGTTTGCTAAAGTTCGCTTTTAGAGGTCAGGGCTGTGGGAGGGTTAGTTGGCCTGCATGGCTGGCCCTGCACACGTCTTCTTTCCCTTCTTTTTGTGCCTTTCTGGAAATGTGACCTGGGACAACGAGGTTCCTTGTCCAGAAAGCAGGCATAGAGGGGAAGCTCAAGGTCAGAAGTGAACTTCATGGAGGTCCACCCTCTTCCTGGGTCTCACACCCCATGTCCTGGGACATCCTGGGCATTTGGTGTGTGACACTAAGCAGGGTTCAGCACTTGCTTCACATTAAAATGGTGTACACTAGGGTTCCACCTTCTATGCCTCTCATGCTGTCTCTGGTTTTCTGCCTGCTCAGCAGCTGCACTTGAATGGTCTGGATTATGAGTTAATGCAGGCCTATGGGCTGTTGCTAGGACAAAAAATCCCAGGCTTTGTGAGGAATGAAATTTGATTTCCAGCCTTCTCCTTGACACATAAGCCCTTCCTTTTTAAGCAGTTTTCCCCTCATTCAGAAGCTATGATAAATCTTTCCAGTTCATTGGGTAGGACCTAGTGCTGACTGCATTAGCCCAGTCTGTGTTTCAGGGACACTGTGGGGCGCTGGTGAGATTTCCTCTGAATGTGCCCATGTGCTTTACAGGAGGCGACCGTGATCGGATGACTGCCAATCATGAGAGCTACCTCCTCATGGCGAGCACCCAGAATGATATGGAAGACTGGGTGAAGTCCATCCGCCGAGTCATATGGGGACCTTTTGGAGGAGGTAAGGGTTAAAAATCATGAAAAAGCAGAAAGGTAGAACAAATCCATTCACTTCTTCTTTCCAGTTAATGATACTATCATCTGCTATATTCAAATGGATGAATATTGAAAGGTATAGTAAACTGTTCAACACTATTGGCACCTAAGTCACTCCTAGAGGCATACAATAGAGCATACCAGAAATGTATATTGGTTAGAAATATCTGTATATTACAGCAAAACATACCTGACTGGTAAGTTTGGAGGGGATATGAGTTCTCAGTCACTCAATGTTATCAAAAGGAAATACCCAAACTTTTGATGAAAATTAAATCATTATTACAGTTTGAAAAACAAGTGCTGTAGATCAGGTAAGTGCATGTAGATTCAATATCAAGTTTTTCTAAAGAGTGGTTGAAAATGCATGATATGAAGAATAGGCCAAAAAGCCCTATGAGTAGAATAGAAGGGAGAAAAGAAGATGTGATTTTGATTTACTAAGAAATATAATAGGGAATGACATAAACAGAATAAATGTTTAAAGAAAAAATTCAACAAATGGAACCCAAAAATAAAGATCCAAAAATTTTTATCTACAACCAACATACATGGTAACATAAAAAAATGCACCAAATGCTTAAATTTTTAAAAATGTATCACAATGAAAGACACATTATCATTACTACCTCTCAAAATCCTCCCTCTTGTGTGAAACGCGTGGATCACATCATTAATGCCACTTTCTGAAGCAATTCTGGAAGTCCTTTTTCCTGAGTATCTTTAGTTGGGCTGTCAGGGCTCCCTTGATGTCCTGAATCCATTCAAAACATTTTTCTTTCATGGCATTTTGGCTTTGGGGAAGACCCAGAAGGTGCACAATTCCAGATCTGGATAAAGTGGATGAGGACACACTGTAATTTTTTATTTTGCAGGAATTAAACACTGAATTTTTTTTATTTTATAGGAATTCCCATAAATATTTGATCAATGCAGGGTGATCAAAACATAGAGAATGTTTCAGTTAAAATATGTATTAGAGTAAATGATAACATTGCTATTAACCCCCTTCAAAATAACTCCCTTCCTTTCCAACACATTTATTCCATCACTCTTGGCGATGTCTCTTTATTGTACCAAGATTTTTTCAACTTGAACATTCACCATATCTTTCGATCACCTTTTTTATATTTCTAAGAGTATAAAGGCTAATTTTTTCATGTTGCTGTAGTGAAAGTAAATTGTATTAAATCAAATTCATACTTAATAAACCAGTTATAATTCTGGTATTTATATTACATTCTCTTTTGTATAGTATTAGTGCTGTGAATTCACAAGGTGAATTTTTCCCCCAAACAGGTGCTTCTTAAGCTGACTGACCATTTTATATTTCAGAGTAATTTTGAAAACTTAGTTTTAAAAGTTGTAAGGTTAGATTAAGTTAAGATAGTTAATATTAGGCTGGAGAGGTAGCTTAGTGGGCAAGTGTATGCGTAACATGTGAGAGGCCCTGGGTTCAACTCCCAGCACCAAAAAGGGGTTGGAGGAACTTAAGCAGTCAAGATTCATTGGAGACATGTTGATATCTTACTAGATATATGATTCATGTCTGTAAATTATCTACTTTTTAGTTATATCTTCTATCAGAGAAGAGGAGAGTTTCTTAAACAGGTGACCACTCACTCCAGCTTACCTGATAACAATCTGGTTTGCAATTATTGTGCTAAGCTAAGAATTGATGGTGCTATTTTTTAGCTCTCATGGTGTTGTAGTTTGTGTGGCAGTTTATATGGCTACTCTTTCCATAGCCCTAAATGGCAAGTAAGGATGTAGAACATTAGAAAAACCCACAGGGTGAGCCCCCAACCCTGTGCCTTAGTAAATAGAAGGCTCTTCATCCTCCTCATGGAGGAAGTGAAGATACACACTGAAGAGGGAGGAGTTTGCTGGCACTTCCAGGACCAAAGATCCAGAAATCTGAGGATGTGTCTCAAAGTTCCTGATGTTTCTGTAGGGCCTCTTTTCCCCCTTCTTCCTGAAGACAGGGATCTGTCTTCAGATTCCTGGGGCTCAGGAACTCAGGGGTAGCCTTAATTTCTGCTGAGCCAGGTGTTTTGGTTAAAGGATTATTTCCATCAAGTGTGCTATTTTCCTCCTTTCCACCTCTTCCATCTGTTCTTTCCTCCAGAAAAATAAATGAGATCCAGTGAGCTTCTCCAGAATCACAGGTAGTCCCACCAATCCAGAGTTCTCACAAATAATCCCAATGAGACTTGCAAGAACTAAGTATAAACCTTCAATCTATGAACCTGGAAGAGTTGCTCTAGTAGTTGATTAGTTTATATACTGTATCCTATGGAATGTGCTCCTAGAATTTTACATAAATTCATGATTCAAGTATATTTTAAAATAGAAATAATGCTCCAAACAATAAATTTCACCTGGCCTCTTTGTTTAATTGGAAAGTGTTATGAGATTGCAAGGCAAGCTTTTAAAGTACTCACTTAATTTGCAAGAACTCTTTTGTGATTCCTCTGAGTATCAGAATTTTCTGAAGTTAATGCAGAACACAAAGCCAAACTGAATATTGAATGTAATAGATTATAACCGTCACCCAAAATCTTTGATATCAAGCACTCATATTAATATTAATTAATTCTATTCTCACTGTTGGATTTTTTTCTAAAATGTTATAAATTTGGATTTTAAATAATAAATTTATATGGCTGAAAAAACTTTATCATATATATTAAATTTCTACTTAATGTTTCACTGAAAATAACCTTTCCACTGATTTAAATATTTTAAAGTCACTATTTAAGTTCTGTCCTACATTTTGTGATTAGGTCATTAAATCCTCATATAGAATAGAAGTGTCATACAGTAAGTAACAGAACCAGGAAGAAAATCTGTGCCTCCTCTCCTTCATAGCATACTAGTTTAACATTTTTCTTAACTATGGTAGTAAAAAGTTCAGAATTACAAATCTATGTCTTTTTTTTTTTTTTTTGGTACCGGGGATCAAACTCAGGTCCTTAGCTTGCGAGGCAGGCAGTGGAACCACTGAGCTAAATCCTCGGCCCAAATCTATGTCTTTTGATAGTGTAGTTTTCAGTATATGAAAAACAAAGCTGTTTGAATGTTTGATACTAGAATTAATATAGAATTTTTGTATCTTTCAAAAAATCTGAATCAACAACATCAAAAAAGGCATAAAAAATGGAAGCAGCCCAAATGCCCATCCATGGATGAATGCATAGACAGAATGGATAAAAAGAATGTGGTATGTCATATTCAACATAACAAAGTTTTGGTCAAGAATGGGCCACATGTATTATGGTGGCCCCATGAGATTGTGTCACTTTGTGACATTGTAGTCATCTTAGTCTAAGTATACTCCGTGATGACTGCCTGAGAACATGATTCTCTAAATATGTCTCCATTGTCGAGTGATGCATGACTGTAGATCCATCCATAGGGTGGATTATTATTCAGCATGAAAAGGATTGAAGCGCTAATACATGCTACAACACCAAGGAGTCTAGAAAACATCATTCTAAGTGGAAAAGGCCACTCATAAAAGACCACACATTACATGATTCCCTTCATGTGAAAGTATAGAACAGGCTGTCCATCTATATATACAGAAAATAGAGTAGTGGTTGCTTAGAGCTGGAATAGAGAGCTGAGGGGAAATGGAACAATAGCCAAAATATATGAGGGATTTTTTTAAAAGATAAAAATGCTCTAGAATTGACTGTAGTAGTGATTGTATACTATAAATATACTGAAAACCACTGAATTGTGTATTTTAAATAAGTGGCTTCTATGATATATAAATTACATCTCAATACAACTATTAAAAATATCTGAATTGCCATAAGAGAACACATTTCCTTATCTGTCTTAGTTATGAACCTCAGACTTCATTAATCCTAAATAAAGATGTCTTGGTTTCCACCCACCATCCCAACACTCACAATAGTGGTTGTTGATTAGGCAGAATCTGTAAAGATATTTCGAAGAGAAAGTGATGTTATCACCCTGATTCAAACTCTGTGCTATCTGGGTACATTTTAAATACAGCTATTATAGAGCTGGCAATTATGACACTATGGCAGTTTCATTAGTTATGTTATTAAAAATCCTCTGTAATACACTTAAGTTTATCTTGCTTTAGCTTATACATGTAAAATACTCCCTCTTTGGCATTACAGTAATGGACATTTGATTAAATTATAGGAAACATCTGAAGTGCTTGCCAAGAAATTAAAAACTGTATAGAGAAAATTATAAAATCCAAGACTATAGAGTTCTAAATCTTTTCTTTTTATCAAATAAGGCAAATTTATGACAAAAAATTTAAATGGGGAAGCGAACCAATGGAAACATGAAAAGTAGTCTTTGTCTTTTAACTTGTTGGGCTGCTAACAAAATTCAGTATTGAATCTAGATAGCATAACTTTGTGCTGTCTGCTTAAAAACACCCATAACGGGTTTTTTCCCCGGTTAACAATTCTGAGAAGTACATGGTGTTTACTTAACAAGTAAATCCAAAAATTAGAATGTCAAAACATTTACTTAGTTTTGGGAAAACTTAGCTTGCTTTCTTTCTTTCTCTTTCTTTCTTTCTTTCTTTCTTTCTTTCTTTCTTTCTTTCTTTCTTTTTCTTTCTTTTGTCCTTTCATCCTTTCTGCCATTGTTTCTGTTTTGTGTTTGTTTTTACACTGGGTTTCTTCCCAATTGTTTCTGAGGCAGTGTTCATGGAAGTGCCTAGCCCAGGCTCAAAGGAGTGTGAGAACCCATTAATTTTCCATTAGCTCTGAGTGCTTAGCCTTACTTAGCTACTCACAAAATTGGGTTCCTCATATATTTATCTCTATACCAAAAGAATTGAGTCAGAGAGCCAGAGAGACAGTAAAATCCTTGGTGAATAATCCTTATGCATAATCAGCAGTGGGCAAGCAGAGGTCTATTGCTGAGACCATGTGGCCTTCCTTAGACACAGATCAGATGTGTGATGTTGCCTGTCTGCACTTTTTTCCTTCGCCTTTGGTTTCCCTGCTTGTAAAATTAGAAAATTGGACAAAATTGTTTAACTTCCTAGCTCCAAAACTCTGAGATCAGCCAAATCCTGTCCACCCTCCATGCACCCGGCAGTCAGCTCAGGTGGCTCCTAGTGACACTGGGTCTCTCTTGGTGGTGCCAGGGTACAATTTGGAGGCCTTTGTCTTCCCAGTAGTGTGCTGTGGAAGCAGCATTGGCCCCACAGGGTGGCAGCAGCTGGTGGTGAACCTTTCTCTGAAATTGTCTGACCCATCAGGGCTGCAGTGCTAGGGGCTCTGGCTAAGGGCTGGCAGGGACACAGGGGCTTTCGGGGTCAGCTGGGATGAAAGCACTAGCATTCTAGATCTGCTGATGGAACAGCCGGTGGGTGAATGATTAACCCAAGGAGTAAATTATTTGGAGAGGGGGACTGAAAGGGGTGGGGGCCTGAGAGCTGGGGTACAGAAGCTGCATAGCCAGAAAAACACGTATGTGGTTCAGCGTACACATGCAGGGCTGGCTTGTCCCGTGGTTATAATTGCAGACCCTTTGCTGCTGGATTGAATATTTTTATTTTACAGACATGCACATACATATATGTGACATACGTGTTTTAAGGGTCTGCACATTAAATTATCACTTCCAAATGAGTTCGACTGCATAGATCAGGGGGAAAAAACAAGTCTTGGACAAGAAGAGAACAAATGGGCAAGCCTGGGGGCAGAGAGTTGACCCTGGGCCGGTGCTGTGACACCCTGTGGCTTGCAGGAGGGGCTGAGCCAGGGCCGTGAAGGTGCTGCCCAAGACGACCGCCCAGGTCGGGCACAATCAGGAGAGGCAAGGGCTTCACCCGCGGTCGGCACTCGGGTTGTGACTGCACCTGCTGCATGTGACCAGCGGGCAGAGGCAGCCGCAGCCGCAGCTGTGAAGAGGCAGCCACAACCTTGCCGGCTTCCGCCCGCTCTCACTGAGGAAAGGAGCACGGCAGAGGAGGGGCGGGAGTCTCCGCACCGCACCGCCGGCGCCTCCCGAATGGGCTCTCCGCTGCTCTGACGTGGGACTCCAGGCAGAGCTGGAAGACAAGGAAGCTCACGGAGAGAATCAAGGGATGCGGGCGCTGTGAGAGAGACAGGGCAGGCCTTGGCGAGGAATCCCTCCCGCACTGAAATGCTTTCTGAACCAGGTGCCGCGATTCTCCTCCCGCTTTGCTCAGATGAGAGGAGCCAGCAAGGACTTCTCCTGAACAGTTCCTGAGGGGCCTTTCTGTCATTGTTCCTCTTTCCAGTGCACGGGGCTGTTTGCTGACCTTTCCAGAGGAATGTCAGCCCAGCTGAGGAGATAGTTCTTAGTAAAACAGAACAAACCAAACAAGTCCTGCAGTTTGAATGGGTGGTGTCTCTCGCTGGCTGCAGTTCTTTGCCTGTGATATTTTGGAGTGTCTGCAGAAACTTGACTACCTTAAAATCTCCCTGGATTAGGCCAAAGAAAAAGAAGTTTTCTGCCAGAAAGTAGGAAAGGAGAGCTGGTGAAAGGAGATCAGGACCTGGCTGATCAACATCTTGGAGCTGTAGGAATCAGCACTTCAGATGTAACACATAAACCAAAATGAGGAGAGACTGCCGGGTTCCGCGCAGAGGCGGAGTGTAAAAGCACCGGCAGCGCTTCAGAGCACAGGGCCTGAATGATGCCTGAAGACCGGAACTCTGGGGGACGCCCCTCGGGTGCCCTAGCTCCGACTGCCTTCATCCCCAAAACTACCTACCGAAGAATCAAACGGTGTTTTAGTTTTCGAAAAGGTAGGTAGCTGACATTTTCACGTCCTGTTAGAAGTATACCTGTATCCTTTCATGCTCTTAAATCTGTGTATGCTCAGATGAACCAGGAGTTTGGAAATTTAAAACTGTGCAAGAGGGATTTGAGTGTGTTCTTGGCATCTGCACTTATTTTTCAGGGTTATTATTGATCTATTACGGTCTGTAAATGGGCAGAGTGGGTGGGGCTTAAGATATGGTGGTCCTCTAGCGATCATCTTGATGGACAGGGAACTGAGCAAGTGGAGCTGAATCTTGAAAGTAGGGGCCACGCCTCCCTGGGGCTCTTCCCAGACCCCTACCCAGCAGCTGAGTCCTGACCCCTTGGACAAGTCCACCGCGAGTCTCTGCTCCGTGTCCCATTGCTTTGGTTTGGGTTCTGGCTACCTGTGCTAACCTCACCTCTCCTGTGGAGACGGTTTTGAGACTCCGATTATCTCTGGGGACCCTGTGAGGAGACTTGCATTAACATTGGCTAGAATTAAGAAATCCCTTGACTGTCCAAATACATCATGAAATGCCATTGGGAAAACACAGAGATATGAACTACTATCAGGAACCGGGGGTGGGATAATATAAGAACTTTTGATTAATAAAACAAACTAACATTTCTGAATTGGCTTATTTTGAAGGAATTAAAAAAAACAGCCTAAGTAAAATGCATTGTTTCCAGAAAATGTTTATGTATGAAGACATTTTAAAGTTTCCTTTTGCTTTAAAATGAGAATAAATGGAATGTCTGTTTAAGTGCAAACTAGGTCATTATAATCTCAATGTCACGCACTGAAAGGCAATAATTTAGTCAGGGGCGGAATTGAATAACATCTGGGATTGCTCCCTTCTTCCTTTTTTCTTTGCTTTTCCACCTTCTAAGTAACCTTCCCTACTTAGTAGCCAACAAAAGAATGAGAAAAAAACAAGACTAAGAAAAATTAAATGAAAATTAAATGCACAAAATATAGGGAAATTTTTAACGATTCTTTCTGAGTCTTTTTCTTTGAAAAAGTTATGATCTAGCTAGGACCACTGTCACGTTATCAGCCAGAAATTCAGAAATTAACTCACATTCCTATCTCATTCATAAAGGAAATTAAATAAGAGATACATAGTTTTAACCTCATATTTTATAAATCTTTGGGGATCTCTCATGGATGCTGTCAGATTATAGCAGTGATAGAGAAACTGAAAATGACAAATATCAAGAAAAGCACAAGGACTAATTGCTTGAAGGACACTTCCCTTTCTTTGAGTTTCCTGCCCTTTAGAAGTGACAGGGCATGTTTGCAGGGTCATCTCTGAGGACAGGGCTTGGCCCGTTTTACCATCTTACCTTGCCTGCTCCAATGTGGGGTATGGTGGATTTGTGAGGATGCCTGGGAAAGCAGCTGTTCCCCAGCCTCCTTCCTTCCTCCTTAACCCCAGGAGGGGACCGGAACTACCCCCTCCTTCACCGAGGGGCTGCAGACACCGGGAAGATCTTCCATCGCTCAGCTCCTGGGGGCTCTTTTTACAGTGCTATCTTTCCTAGGCAAATCTTAGTTTGGGGAATGTTCAGCATTTGAAAGAAGGATTAAGAGATGTTGCCTTTGCAAGGCTGTATTCTGCTTTCTGTGATGAGAGGGTGCCAGAAGCCTTGGCTGCCCCTGCCTGATCCCCTGCTTCTGGGCTGTTAGCACGGAGGGCCTGGGGGAGCTCAGGTGCCTAGCTGCCCCCCAACTGCTCCCCTGCCTGCTCTCCAAAACCATGCTGCCCTGAGAAGGGGGTGGTTTATGTGCATTCTTAAATCTCCTGGGTGCTCAAATATTTCTAGAAGTGGACCTGGTTTCTGAGCTTGCCTGGCACCAGTGGAAGCCATCTGAAGCAACACAGCAAGGCAGCAAGGAGCACTTGTGAAACTAGCAAAAGTGTCAAGAAGAAAAAAAATGTGGACATAGCTGTTTTTCCTGATGTACATTATATATATATATATATTTTTTTTTTCCCCCGACAGAAACGGAGACTCTAAAGTCTCCAGGCTTCAGAAAAGCTGCCCAACAGCACGGTGGAGTTGGGTAAAAGTTCCCAGGGGCCTGGTGGGAGCAGAGCTTGCATGCTAGGTAACCACCACTCCTTTTGCACAGTGCCTTTCTTTTCCAGACCTCTTCTGCCCTTTACTGCCCTTTTCATCTCTTTCTTTGTTCTGGTACTAATTAAGGTCACTGAAAAATTTTTCCCAGTGGTTTTAGAAACCCAGAAACTAAGAAACATCTATTAGGCAGGAAGCTGGGGAATGTGGTACTTCACATTTAAGTTGTGGTGAGAAAAAGATTACAATGTATTTTTACTCTGTGGATTTTGAAACTATGTATTTTCATTACTTCTGTAACACTAATATCAGGAGCATAACCTATGCTTTGATTACCTGGGAATGTATACATGTTGGGTCTTGAGCACTTGGTCTAACTAGAATGGTCTAGATTACTTGATTGTTGTGTCCCAGGAAACAACATTTTTCAACTCTGACTTTGCTTCATTTTTCCCATGAATTTCTTTTTCTTGGATATAAATCACCATCCACTCCCCAGTAGCTTTTCACACACTATAACCACTTAGTGGTCATGCACAGCTGCTTGTCCTTCCTTGCAGACTTTGAGCCCATTTCTGTTCCCATCACCCTGGTTGTCTGTGCCTTTATTACTTCCTGCATGAAATTTATCTTAAGTAGTATCTATGCAAGACAACATCCATCTTCACTCTGTCCACCACCAGTGTTCTTCACAGAGTCCTGACACCCATAGTCTACTTTTTAAAGCTGAATATGTATTCCTAAAACATGCTGTCAAGCAATATCCCACAGCTCAAGAAGGTTTTATGAGCTCCTGTGGCCCGCAGGGAAAAGTCTTCTTTCACATAATTATCAATGCCTTTTAAGTGATCCCACCTACTACCTACTGTACAAACTCCCTAGTTCCTTAGATTGATCTACATTTTCTCCCTAAACACATGTCCTGCCCCACCTATCTATCTCTGCTCACTGTTTCTTCTGCTGTGATGCTTTCTCCTCCATTTCCCATCCAGATTTTAGCCTTTGAACAAGATTTCTTTGGCTCCCACTTCTTCATCAAACCAGTAATGTTCCTATCACCCTTATGTTTTATTGAAGCTGTCACTTGGCTGTGATATCCTTGTAGCCACCTTAAGCAACTATGCACACTTGTATATACACACACACACACACACACTTACTTCCTCCCAAAGTAAGGTTTAGCAATAGGTCTATTCAATTAGGGATTCAAGATTGATTGCAAGATGGTAAAGTATGATATTACTACCTACCATTTCCTGCTATTCCATGGGCTAATGAGTTGAAATAGAACACTTCATAGTAGTGGTAGATAACGCCAACTTTCTCTTTGGAATGTATTGTTTGTTATTTATGTTGTAATCATACTTTCAAAATTAATTTTTCTAACAAAAGTTACTATCCAAATCTATATCACTTTAAATTATAAACAAGTAGTTCATATATCAAAGTTTTTTGGATTCTCTACCAAGCCATGTTAGGAATGAGAATGTAAACAGAAGAGGCTGTCCAAAATCCATGAAATCACAGGCTCCTTGGGGCTAGTAAATAAGTAATAACCTGTGATAAACACTAAAGCAAATTTTGTACACAGTCCTGGATGACTATGAACAAAAGACTGATCATAGGCTCATCTGAAAAGGCAGTGAGTTGCCTAAACTGCATGAAATCATATTTTCTCCTATATAACCCTAAAAGAATGGTCAGAATTATGCCTAAATTAAGGAAACAGAATATAGTGGGGAAAAGATGACTTTAAAATAATACATACTTGTATTTGTAACCCAGATCTGCTATTTTGTGGATGTATGGCCTCAGACAGGTCATGTAGCATCTTTGAGTCAAGTTTTGTTTGTAGAAGAAAGGCTGCCTTAAACAAGGTCTGTGGGTACTCAATAAAGAAAGGCATGTAAATTTCACAGCTTAGTACTTGGCTGTAAGGGATTTCTGTCATTGCTCCACTGGTTTAGGCATAGGCCACTAGATCACTGTGTTAACCTTATAACAGTTTCTTCATATTCCTATGCAGTTATCTTTCTTCTTCTTCCTCATTCTAACTGTGAAGTAGTCAAAGTTCTACTAAGCATTCTTGACTCATTAGGACTCCTAGCTCCTTGAATTAAAGGGTTTATAGTTACGTAAGATTTTTTTTGGCTATTGAGAAAGCTGCTGACAGGTTGAAGTAAATTTTGGCTAGCTTTGCTTCTTAGTTTTGTGCTCAAATGGTGTCTTTATTTTGATTTGTCCATTTACCAAAAGCAAATGTTCATTGAAAACTCTTACAATTCTGGTGATGGCTGGATCTCTCCGGCTGGCAGAGTTGCATTCAGCAGCAGGAAAAGCAAAGCCAGTTCCCTCTGTGGCTAAGCATGAGACCTACAGACAAGAAGAGGTAGAAAACTCTAAGCACAGATACCACGGCATGTGGATTGCAACTATATTTTTAAACTTCTGTCTTCTCACTAGCAAATGAAGGACACTTCTGCTCTTAGGTTTTTATGGAAATTAATGTCATCTAAGAACTACCGAAGAGTCCATTTTACAATGGAATGACTCATTTATTGTCTATCATCAGGGAGGTTTTATTCTCATACATGCAATTATTCCTCACATGTTTGCAGAGCAGTTCTGACTCACCCATCTTGATACTCTGCTCCAGGGATGTAAAGCTGAGGGCCTCCCTACAGCAGAATAGAGTACACGTTGAACATCCCAAATCTAAAAGTCCAAAACCCCAAATCAGAAACTTTTTGGGTGCTAACATGATGACCCCATATGAAATTCCACACCATGAAAATTTGTTTCATGAAGGAAATTATTTAAAATATGGCATACAGTTACCCACAGGCTATGTGCATAGGGTCTATATAAAATAGAAGTGAATTTTGTGCTTAGACTTAGGTCCTATTGCCAAGATATATCATTGTATATATTCAAATATTCCAAAATCTGAAACACATTTCCAGTCCCCTGCATTTCAGATAATGAGTATTCAACCTGCATGATCGTTGGTGTCCTTTAGACCTGGGACCAATGCCAGTTCAACCGTTGTGCCTGTGGTACTTTGGGAAATTTCCTGAAACTGCTCTGTAGTTCACAGGATATATTTGTAATATAGAGCTACTTTCCAATATTATTTATAGTAATCATAACAGATGTAAAATAATTATTTTACTCTAATAATTACAAAAGTGCAATATTCTTTTGATGACTGAGACCTAGTCCAGTACAGGTGGGCATTTAAAAAAATAATTACAGAGAAATACATTAAGGAATCAAGAAATATATCACAATTTGACTCTAGGTTGGGGTTTGTGGGAATGTTAGCAAAGACTCAACCCAAATGATGTGTGTTGAACCTTGCAGCATACGTTCTCCTCCTCTGACTCATGAAGTAGGACCTGCCTCCTAATCGTGCTCCATTTAGGAAAACAGCCAATGGTCCAGTATGGTTTGAGGACATGGTGTCTGAGATTTCAGGAGGAATGAGAGGGGAGATGCTGTGATGCTTGGTACACAGTCAGTGCTACCAAAATATCTGTTGAATAAAGGGTGGATAAAGAGGCAGAGATCAGATTGTGAGAACTTTCATGTGTGAAAATGAGTTTGATTACAAAGATAGACCAGTGGGCACCATTGGAAGATATGAAGTCAAAGAGTGGAATGATCTGATTGAAATATTATGGGAATCTGTACCTCATTTGGGAGCTCTACTCTCCAAAAAGTCATGTGAGAAATATTGAGTAAGTAAGCTAATGCAACCACAAGTTTGGAGGCAGCCAATGTGGTAGTTGAACAAATAACATGAAGCAAGGGGGGAAGCTAGCTTGACTTCCGTGATGCGGGGGAATGACTGGTATCAGTAGCCAAATTAAGACTACAGGAAGTAGGAAGGATTTCAAAGAAAAGATGATTTAGCTCATTTAAAAGTTTTGACTTTGCGAATGTTTTCAGATTATCCATACTGAAGATATAAGGGGCAATTAGAAATCTAATCACAATAACCTAAATTAGGGTACAAATCTGGGAATAATTGATAGGCTGTTAAATTGGATGGTATCCAGCAGAGAAATTGTATTAAATAAAGGAAAAATAAGACTGAGGGCAGAATTCAAACAACCAATAAACTTGGAAAAAGGAGTAATAGGTTACATGGTCAAGAAAGAGATTGAGGCCTTCCAAGATGCAAAAATCATACAAATGGGAAGTGTCAGGAAGAACAAGATTGGTAGTTTTAAAGGGAGCTAAGCATAAAATAATACAAAAACCAAACATGGCTGCCAGTGGTTTGACAACCAGGAAGTTGGTGGTGGTGTTAGAAAATGCCTTTCCAGTGGAATGGCAGGGCCAGAAGTCAAATTGCAATAGGTTTCAGGTAGATAGGAAGTTATGAAATGGAGTCATGCTTAATGGAATCAAGGAAGGAAAAAGATACATAGTTACAGGGCACAGAGTTCAAGAAGGCTGGCTTGGCATTTACTTATTATTAGGGAGGTTGGGATTTGAATATATGAATCTGAAGACATGCATGAATTGGATGGGTTGCTCCTGGCCATTGGTCATATAAATCACTAGCAAAGAAGAGGACTCACAAGCCCTGCAGGAGTTCAGATTTCTCTTTCACACATTCCAGTTGAAACTTCCTCCCTCACATGTAATCAACTCACCTGTGCAATTTGCTTTCTCCATCTGGTGAAAAGTCCTCTCCTGGTGGTATTTTATGGCAGCATCAGAGTACTGCAGGGAAATAAGCGTGGCATACCAATGTCACCCAGAAATTCCAGGGATAGTATTGTCAGGCACTGTGGGACCACATTGAGAATTAAATGGGGATAGCTGGGATTGTTTGCCTGACCCACACCAGAGGGAGTAGCCTGGTTAATAATCTACTAATCAGTGGGTTCTTTCCCCATGCTGCTAGTTAGAGGCAGCATGTGACCTTTATGTTTTCTTTTTTTGTTGTTGTTAATTTTAAAATTTGAAATCTCACTGCTTCCCTCAAGGAAACTTTAAATGAAATGTTTTTTAAATTACTTTTTACTCCATTAGTGATTTTCCTCAAAAAAATATTCCTACACAGGAGGTTAATCCACATCTAACATTTTACACTACGATGCTTGGCATATTGTCATTTCTAATGCCACAGAATAGGGAGTATACACCTATTAGAAGTCTGTATTAATTCTTCACAAGGCCAGTTCCACAGCAGAAAACTATCATATTTCCACAGGAATTTATACGTATATGTACATGATATCTACATGCTTTATCTTTCTTACCTTTTACATGGCTAAACAAGCTTAAGCTTTAAATGAAGAAAACTGTCTTTCAGAGAGCATGCTCACTGAAGTGCCAGTTTGTTTCTTCTCCAATTTTAGATGGTATTTTTCCACCCAATTTACATTTTCTCTGCATAAACCCTCACCCCTGCCTTGTAATTCTGAGAGGAACCCAGGTCAGGATGCTCCTTAGTAAGTGGTAGGATTCTTCCTCCACCTCTGCCTTCAGCTGTGATGCAGCCTACCCAGTATTGTATGACAGACTTGCAGGGAAGCCCTGAACGCATTTCAGCTCAGCAGTTTACTACAGTACCTGAGTTGCTTGCCCCTTTAGGGTTTCAAACTCCTTGTACACAGGATAAGAGTAGAGAAGGTACCTACCTCATGGGGTGCTATAGGTTTTGAATAAGAGAAATGCAGATAAACTGCTGATCACATGTCTAGCATATATAAGTATAGCTTGGCTAGTATCACTTTTTAAAACATAAAAGTACACTATTTTACTCACTTTAGAATATACTAACATTTTAAATGACTAGAAAATGAGGACTCATGACAATTTAGATTCAATAAAAAGGAAGAAGACTCAAAACTTTTGAAGCTGCCTGTCCTGACATGGACTTCCATTCTGGCACTTGGTGCTCTGTAACTAACTGTGGGCAAATTATTCAGGCTCTGTAAGTCCCAATTTCCTCAGCTGTGAATAGGGAGAATGGTAGCAACTTTATATGTTTCTGATACAATGTAGAAGGATATATGTCAAGGGCTTAGTACATAATAGTACATACATAATAAATTTTGGAATCTTGCTATACTTTCCAGGTAAATTCTTATTTTATAACAAAGGCAAATCTTCATGTATAAAGAAAAAAAAGGAAGACAAAAAATATCTCTGAAGCAAACCTTATCCCTTCTTTTATCATCTCCTAAGTTGTTTGCCAAAAAGAAATCCTAAGAGTTTTCAGAAAAGTATATTTGACTGCTTTTCATTATTGTATAAAATTAAATCTTAGAAGCTTAGTTCTTATTTGTAGTGTATGTAGAAGTGAAATTGGAATGTTTGTACTAGATTTTCTCCTGGAAATGGAGAGAAACTTTAAATAGATAGATAGATAGATAGATAATATCCAAAATATAAAAATTGTACATATATATAATTTATTCTTGAATGCCATCATGTTATTATTAAATGACTTCTAAGTGCCTTATAAAATTATTTTCTTAATTTTGGTGAGATGGAATGGAAACATTGTAGCCAAATAAGCATTTGTTTCCAAATAACTCAGAAAAAGAATCAGTGTTCTCCATTCGTAAAACCAATTTTTAAGCCTTGTTTTTAAACACTAGGCTGTCAGCCAATATCAGTATCACCACAGAATGGGCTAGAATTTTGTTTTGCTACAAGTAACAGAAAAGCCAAGGTAATAAGGCTTAAATACAGAAAGGCTTATTTTTCTCACATTAAAAACCTATCTGAGTAAAGTGCTGCTGGTATTTGGCTCATTTCAGTCCCAGTACCCCTGTTAGTTGCTTTCCCTTGTGATCAGTGTAAGGGTTAAAGATGATCATTACAAGGACCAGTATCATCCCCAACTCAAGAAAGGAAAAAGGTCCCATTTAAAATAGCTATAAAAACAAATATATAAATTTAAAAGTGAATTTGGTCCACTAAAGAGGTGGAGGATCTCTACAATGACACATTGATGAAAGAAACTGAAGAAGATATTTTTTAAATGGAGACATGTATGGTCATAGATTGGAAGAATTAATGTGTTTAAAATGTCTATCCTCCCCAAAGTGTTCCCAGGAAATGGGAACAACCTAAGGGACCATCAACTGATGAACAAGTTAAGAAAATGTTTTTCATATATGCAGTAGAATGCTTTTCAGGCATAAAAGAATGAAATTCTGTCCTTTGCACAATATGGATGTAACCAGAGATCATTATGTGAAGCACTGAGTGGCCATACTCATAGGTAGACTTTAAAATTTTCACCTCATGAAAGCTGAGATAGAATGGTGGGTACCAGAGGCTGAGGGCAGAGGGAAGAAGGAAGGGATGGAAAGAGCTTATTCCAGCAGCACTAAGCTACAGTTAGATAGGAGCAAGGAGTTGTGGTATGCTTTGCAAGTAGGATGAGTATAGGTAACAATAAATACATTTTTCCCAAAAAGCTAAAACAAAGGATTGTTAATGTTTTCACCATAAAAATGATGAATGTTTGAGGAAATAGATATGCTTAATCTTATTTAAACACTACACAGTGCATACAGGTGCATAGGCAACTCCTCGCCCAATAAATATATGCATGACTTTTATGTTTTTGTGTATCAGTTAAAATATTTTTAAAATTTTTTTTAAATCCAAGTGATAACTCCAAACCCAGAAGAGCAAATGAGAACCAGTTCCTGTACTTCTTAAAGTTATTCCTGCTGGGGATTTAGCTCAGTGGTGCCACTGCCTGCCCAGCAAGTCCAAGGTCCTGAGTTCGATCCCTGGTACAAAAAAAACCCAAAAAGTTATTCCTGGTGCCTCTTGGTCTCTTAGGATAAATAAATGTCACTGCCTTTTGTGGTAGACAAGGGCATGCTTTTCCCGTTCATAGTGCATTAGAAAAGGAAAAGCACAGCAAAAAATAAAAAATGAAAAATAAAAGGCAAGGAAAAGAGTGATTGGAGCTCCAGATATCATTCTAATCCACAAAACGAGTCTTCCTCTGGTCTCCATGAGACTTCTCAGCCAGCGATCCGCCATGTGGCCACCTCACTGCAAGAGAAGTGAAACATTTAATTTTTCATCTAAAAAAGTAGAGATAACAAGAGAAAATATCAGGGGAATGGCTGGTGAATTACTTGTTCTAAAGTCTCCAAACTAAGGTAAATGGACCTGTTACCTGCTTTAACCTTTACTGGCTTTACAAAATTCCATTTTCTAATTCTATTTGGTATGTCTTGGATCACCGAACCTTATTTTCTAAAAGGAATACATGAAGTCCACAGTGCTAGGTTTGATATCAAGTGTGGGATCATTTTGTATGAATCTTCTCTTTAATAGCAAGTCTCTATTGCTGGAATGTGATAGTTTCATATTGCTGAATCCATAGATAAATGATTTTACAGGTGTGAGGAGGCCAAAACATCTGTTGTTATTATCAAATATTAACCCAGTGGTTGTTAAATAATTCCTCAAATGCCTTGGAGTCTTATGTAATTTTAACAGACATTTATTTTCCTTCCCCTTTTATGAAACTTACCAGGCCATTAAAACCATTTAATGGTATACATTTCCTCTGAGGAGGTTGGGGTCATATGTGACTTGACTTTATTTTCCCTTCTTTTCTCATCAGTTGATCATATTTACCAAGCTACTATCTAGTATGAATATATGTGAGAAGTTGTCTCTTCTCCATGGAGCACCAAGGATGGAGTACTTGGGTGCTCAGTCTGTCCCCGGGGACATACAACGAGGAATGTGTGCTTGGGCATATTTTAAAGGCAGTAATAAAACTGACTAAAAGTTGTGCTACTCTTTATTACCACTAAGTGCTGGCAACTGTAGGGCCCTATCTGGCAAGCCAGAACACCCATGACCCACCCGCCTCACTTTTAGAATTCACTGCTTACTAATTTAATTTTTCTGTTTCAAGTAAGTCAGTAGATTAAGGTTTTAAAGGGAAAATGATGTTGGAAATATTTTTAATTTTATTTTTTCATTTTAGTTTATTAGTACATGTGTGCAGCACATAATGTTCACATTCCTTGGGTGGAATTGGTCCATGAACACAACACACCCTACTTCCCTTTTTCATCCCCTTTCCCTCCCCTTCCTCCCCTGGCCACTATCTCTTGTTCCCCTTTCTTTTTTAAAACATGTCTTATTTTCCTGGCTTTATCATCTTAATCACGGTCATGACATCATGAATGAAAACAAAGGGGAAAGTAGAAATGAACAGAATTTAAACTAAGTGTAAATTGTATAAAGCATAAGAAAATTAAAATTTGACTGTTCTGAGAATATTTCTACCTTTATCTTCTGAATTCAGTTCCTTTCCCAGAAAAAAAATGTGAGAAATTAAAACTAAAATTATACTTGTTATGATATTTTTCTACTTCAAATTCAATATTGCAAACCCAATATTTCTAAATTGGTTTTGAGCTAAGCATAGGCTAGAAGGGAAGGGGGCAGCATCAGGTAAACTCTTTTCCCTTTGAAGAATTATATATAATGAATTTGATGATATAAGAATGGGAAATACCAAATATCAAGTGCTTGCTAATATTTTAATCTTGCTTTTTCCTTTACATTGACTTTGAAAACTAAGCAATGAAGTCTGAAGAGATAGGTTTCTCAAATGCTCTTATTTTTCCAGGTATTTTTGGGCAGAAACTGGAAGACACTGTGCGCTATGAGAAAAGATATGGGAACCGCCTAGCCCCGATGTTGGTGGAGCAGTGTGTGGACTTCATCCGACAGAGGGGGCTGAAGGAAGAGGGTCTCTTCCGGCTGCCAGGCCAGGCTAATCTGGTCAAGGAGCTACAGGATGCCTTTGACTGTGGGGAGAAACCGTCATTTGACAGGTATGTGTCCAGGTCCTCCTCACCATCCTTCACTGAGAAAGCCACACTGAACTGAAAAAATGCAGGGAGCAGGAATGCACAAGTTTGATTGCTGTGGTCACAGGTTAGAGCATGGATTATTTGTCCACACAAGTCTGGATTGTTGCAGTTAGGCTACAAAGTAAAAGATGTGGCACTTTAGATGTCCTTTCTTTTTTTTTTTTTTTTTTTTTTTTTTTGGTACCGGGGATCAAACTTGGGACCTTGCACTTGCAAGGCAGGCACCAGAACCACTGAGCTAAATCCCTGGCCCTAGATGTCCTTTTTTCATTGTTCTCTCTCCTTCTCCTCCCTCTCCTCCTCCTTTTCCTTCTCCTTTTTCTTCTCCTTCTCCTCCTCCTCCTCCTCCTCCTCCCTAGCTTGAACCCAGAGCCTTTGCAATGAACTATATCTTCATTCATTCCTTTTAAAAAATGTTTAATTTTGAGGTGAAGTCTCACTAATTCACTAAGTTCCTCCAGCTGGACTCAAACTTACAGTCCTCCTGCCTCAGAGAGTTCTGAGATTTCACGATGCCCAGCCCTTTTTCTCTACCTTAAAACATTGTAGCTTGTTCTTTTCGTTTGATCCTAACCACTCTGAAGGTTTTGGGTTTAAAACAACAACTTTTTCAGAGTCTGCTTTTGGACAGAGCCCCATGGAGACAATCTCTGTGCATGTGGTGCTGGTTGCCATGATTTAGTGCACCTGCCGTGGCCAAGACTGTTTCCCTCCCGATTCTGGCCCCTAAGATGGGCTGCCCAGAGTGGCTGATGGCTGGCTGGGCCTCTCTCTCTTTGAGGCCTTACACCTTTTAGAGATTTACACTTTAGCCAACTCTTGGAACTTTTTTTAAGGCAGTTCAGGATTCAAAGATAGCAACAGTAGAAGCTCCAAGACCCATTAAAAGTTAGCTTAGCCAGGTGGAGTATCACATTCACTGAACACCGACAGTCAAAGGCAAATCACAAGGCCAGCTTAAATTAGAAGGGATAGAAAATCAACTTTGCTTCTTTATAGTAGTAACATGGGTATACAGTGGTTTGGTTTAAAACAACTTTTAAATCACAATTTCTGTGGAGATTATCCATTGTCATCTTTGGAAACAATCTACTTCATTCATTCATCCATTCATTCATTCAACAGATAGCTCTGAAGTGTTTCATATGCCTCATGCAATGTTTTCGGTGAAAGAAGATAAGGCCCATTCTCTTCCAGGGTTTGCATGCTGAGTGGTGGGTAGGTAGCCAGTGAACAGTGAATATATAAATAATTTCAGAGTGTTGAGGGTGATGTACTAATATGTTGTGAGTGCAGTGGTGGAGGCACTCACCTCCCTCCTGAGGACATAAACTTTAGGTTTAGATTTGAGTGACAAGAAGCCTGCCCTCACCATAGGTGGGGACATAGTCCAGTGGAGAGCAATGAGAGGCCAGCCTGGATCCAGGCACTGACCCCTGGGTTGCAGGTCATGAGGAAAGCAAGGGCAGGATGTTCTCTGCTGAGGGGAGCTGGAGGAGGTTCATTTTGTAGGCCCTGTAACTATGATATGAAATTTGCTCTTATTCAAAGTGAAATAGACATCTGTGGATTTTTAGCAAGTAAATAAAATATCACTCTGGCAACCTGAATGTCCTCCTTTTGATAAATAAATTCCCAAGCTTCAGTCTCGAGATCTCAGGAAGGCAGATAAGCAAATTCCTGGATTCTTCTGATAAAAAAGGGAGAGAGGATTCCAAGATCCATAAACTGTGAGGTCTAAAGGAAGAGGGTAACATATAGTGTTTGCCGCAAAATATAATTAAGACTTATATGAATAGGGGAATGGAAAACCCATAATTTCCCAGAGGATGATGAGGTTATGTTCAGAAACTTGTCCAAGTATAATGTTCTACCCAATCTACTTTTTAGTTAATTGGTAGATGTTGATATTTCACATATTTGAATTTACAGAGATTGCAAGTTCAAATTAGGTTTCAATCTTCAGGAGGTAGAGATAAACTGACCAAAATTAGTCTGGCCAATGTTCACCATAATAATGATAATGTGTGTGCTCATGCTTATTGGTTTGTGAGTGTGTGTGTGCATTCAAAAACAGATTTTTGCCTGGTACTTTAACTAGATACAAGAATATTTTAAAAACTACAGAACTTTTTCATTGTAAAACATATTAATGAAAAGGAATAAAGGCTTTTCTTTGTTTATTCCTTTCATGCTTGTTCTCAGAAAGAATAGATAGGATTTATCTTTCATCTTCACTTGTTAAAATATATTTATTAAAATTTGGAAAGAAGTCCCCACAGAAGATTAATTTCTTCAAAATTAATCTTTAGTCACTGATATCAAAGCTCTAATAGTAAGACCTGAAATATGGCTTTTAAAATAGACTTTTTAAATAATATATATATATTTTGGTACCAGGGATCGAACTTGACTCCTTGAGCTTGCAGTGCAGGCAGCAGAACAACTGAGCTAAATCCCTGGCCCCTCAAATAATATTTTAAAATATTTAAATTTTAACAGTTTTGGCTGTTTTATATTTTTATTTAAATATTATTAAATTTATATTCCACTGTGTAACATTTTGTATACAACTTAGAATATAGAAGAACATAAGAAAGAAAGATTATATTTCAAAATTCCACAACCCTGCAGCTCTGGCTATAGATAGGATGTAAGCAAGTATAGTAAAAGAGACATAAAACTATATTAAAATATATATATATATGTCCTTATAAAAAGTATTTGAATCATACAGTTTTTGCATTTTGCCTTTTCTCCTTAATATTAGATCATGAGTACTTTCCCAAGTCACTAAGTAGTTTCACAAAGGTGATCACAAGGACTACGTGATAATTCACCATATCAGTACTTCCACTTAATTCTGCTTCTGTTGTTCTCAACATTTTACACATAGCAACCTTCTGTTGAAGAGCATCTGTGTCTACAAATCCACCTGTGCCTTTGAAGCTATGGGTCCATTTGGGGTTGGAAAATAATCTTTCACATTTGAGTGAGAAGTATTTTGTCCTACAGGGGGAAAATGGTATTTTTTTAAAAAAGATATTTGGAACAGATACTTGAATTTACAGGTATTGCAAGTACATGCACCACCTTTTTCAGACCATGTACTTTCTGCTCTTCCTTAATTGCATCAAATGACACTTTTCCAGTTCTAAGTTTCAAGTTTGAGATACGTTGCTGCAGTTGTGACATGTGTCCACAGACTTCAGACCAAAATGCATGTTGTGAGAAAGGACATTCTCACTGACCTGAAAGAATTTGTATTTTATCTGTTCCTATCAATTGTTAAAAACAAAACAAACAAAAAACATGTATCATATTTCTTGGCCTTTTTTGCCCTTATTCTTTATATTTAGGAATGAAAGCAAATTAAGACATCGCATTTCATATTAAACTTCCTCACTTTTGAAGTGACAAAAATGAAAAGCAAGAGCTGTAAAATCAAAGGAGAAACCGAGTGCTGTTCTGTTGCCAAGCTCTCCAGATGGTACCAGCTGTCGGAGGAGGCACATTCTGGAAGTGCTGGGGGGTCAGGTCAACAGTGGCACTGTGTGTGTGTCCCCATCAGAGCACTAACTGGTCGGCGACAAAATAGCTGCATGCTCAGACACGGCTCAGGAGCAAGGACAGAGGCTGCACCAGGCCAAGGATTTTTCCCATTCTGTCTCAAATTCTGTGAGGCAGCTGCTGGCCACAGTACCCAGCTGCCCACCCCAACCCTGGTCACCATTCCTTCCTCCCTCTTGCCTCTCTTCTCCTTATTTATTTCTTTACCTATTTATTTATTTTTCCTTTAGTTTGGCAACTAAACACACAGAAATGAAAAAACAATAACAGCCCTTAAAATGTAGAAGTCAGAAAAGCCAGACATTTTAATTTAGTCCTCTGGGAAGCAGTGTAGCTATGGGCTTTACTGATCTGTGTTATAAAAAGTTGGCCTTGATAGTGGGGACTCTCAAATATTACCTTGCATGAGAATAACTTAGAGGAACATCTTTAGATTCACTTGTTCAGGCCCCATTTGCTCATATTCCAATTGAAATGGCTGGGGAATGCCTAGGAATCTGCATTTTCAGCAAATGTCTAGATATTTTGCTTTTACATTCATGATGCTAAAATCATAACTTGGAAAATATTAGCTGGACTGTAGGAGGCAGGAGTATAGGGGAAAGGGATGTCATTAGTTAACAGTTATCTCCTAAGAGATAGGAGAATCAGCCTCACAGATTTATTCGGAGCAACAAAGTATTTTTGACTAGCTAGGCAAGTCTTATACTACTATGAAAGATGAATTATTTTCTGAAGTTTAAAATTGCATAAAATATATGATTTCCCATCTGCTAAAAAGAGTCTAAAATTTTAGGACAGCCTGAGAGACACATCTTGCACCTTTATGCTTTGATCCTTGTGGAAACTCAAACACTGCTGAGTTCAGCAGCAAACTATGCAGTTACAAAGCCTTTGTCTCTTAGTGTTAATAGAGGATCTAAGGATAGGCTTTGATGGAGGAAAGTGGAGAAACTAAGTGGTCCTTGAGGGCATGTGGATAAGTAAAAGGATGAATTTGCATCACTAAAGAGTTGGAGAAGTGAGGAGCAGGCTCCTAGTAGTTAGCCTCAGGCAACCCTTAATGTGTAGAGGGTAAACTTGCTACTTGCTTCCAGCACCCTGAATGATTCTTAGAAGTCAAGAGAGAGGCCAGCCCTTCAAAGTCCTGAACAACAGTTCAGTTCTGGTAATGCTTAACTTTCCTATTTTTAAGCAGATTTTAAATGATGGTGTAACAAGATTTGATAACCATTGTCTTGAGTATTTCTCATACTTCTGGCTTTCATATTCTACCATCTTGATTTTAGCCATATCTGTCTAATATTTATAGTAGGTTTACTGATATTTTTCCTTAAATGTATTCACTGTTTATCAGTTTTGTTGTACAGAGAAATTTTCATTGTCATTTTCAGTCAAAAACTAATACCACTTCATAAATATAAGGTCAATGTAGCATAGATGAAATGACAGCCAAAGCCTGTCACTGAACACCCCCAGGTCCAGCTGCTTCCCAAGCCACTCACCCTAAGGCTGTCTGTTTATCTGATGAAAATGAGCTTGGCAAGTGCTGGTACCACTTTCACATGCCTTACATTCACAGCTGGTACTTCTTCTTTGATGTAATCTGGAGATGTGAAGAGAATCAAAAAAGCACTAATGTTCCTCTGTGTGATTTGATGTCAATATCCTGTTGTTGTAGTACAATTGCTTGGAATAGTCACACTTTGGGAAAAACACCCAGATCACTCTTTGCTAGCACCAGTGGGCTTCATTCCCTTGAATACTTGGCCTCTGTATTGTTCAGGTTTCCCATCGCTGAGGCCAGATACCTGACTCAGCAACTTAAAGAAAGAGCAGTTTTATTTGGCCCAAGGTTTCAGAGGTTTCAGTCCATGGTTGGCTGACTCCAAGGCAGAAACATCATGGCGGGATAGCTGTTCAGGTCATGGCCCCTGGGAAGCCAAGCAGGGGATCAGTACAGCAAGAGACGCACCCACCAAGGGCACACCCAGGACCCACCTCCACCTGGGCCACCCCTGCTGACAGCACATTGAGCTGTGAGCATCAGTGGATGAATCCACTGAGGGATAAAGTGACTCCAGGCTCCAGTCACCTCTCCAGAGTCTCTCATTCCACTTAAATTGACATGATTAACTGGCAGTGTCTTATCACATCTGAACCATGGTTGTATCTCACAATGATTCTGTGAAACCCTCTTGTAAACACACCAAGCTCTGAAAATTTAATGGGCTTTATGGGGAAATATTCTGCATGTGGAAAATACTCACGTGAGTGTTTATTAAATATTTTATATGGCACAGGTTGTAAACTAGAAATCTGTCATGTTTTATCAGGTTCTGCTCTCCTTGTCTTATATCCAAAAATCTGTGCATCTGAAGCATGGAACATGAGCTCTGCTTTCTTTTCAGTTCATCTGCAGAATTTGGGCTGACTTCACTGACACCTAACAGTGTTATAAATTTAAAAACCTAGGTAATCATGAAGTTTCTAGTATTTAACATATTTGGCATTGGTGTTTGTCTTCTTATGCAGAGGAAACAGTGTTGAAATTAAAGAGTTCAGCCTTTGGTGACAGGCAGATATGGAACTCAATTCCGTGCCCACTGCTTCCTACCTATGCCAGTGACTAGGGACTGCTTACTTCTCGAAACTCCTAGTTTCCTCATATAAAATGGAAATGAACCCCAAAGCATTGTTGCATTTAGTCACTTAAAAATAAAGCAAAATGGAACAAAAACACTAGGAGTAAACGGTAAAATGGGAGTAAAGCACATACCACAGATCCCTGCATATCCTAGGCCACTTTTTTTTGCCATTATTATAGTCACTTATTTATCCCCACTGTAAACATGATCATGTCATTTTGTATGAAAGGGTAAATCAGTACACTTGTATCTATGTGAGACAGAAACTAATGCTTGACTATAAACTCTATATTGTTCTTGACCCAGAAAGGCTTCATTACTGTTTTGAAATCTCCATGGCAACACCTACAGAAAGAAATAAGATACCTATAACATTTTATGTTTTAAAAATGTGTGTTTTTGTGTTTTATAATTTAGATGATAAATTTTTGCATGAATGTACATTCCTTATATATTTTTATAGAAATTTATTAAGTTATATATTTAATATAATTCATCTATTTCAAGGTCCAATTCAAAGATTTTTAACAAATTTACCAAGATACGCAGTCATTATCATAATTTTCAGAACATTTTTACAACCCAAATAAGATTCCAACTGCCCATTTACAGTGATCTCCTGCCCTTCTTTCTTAGACAACAATTGATCTAATTTCTAGACATTTCATATAACTTGAATTAATCAATATTGTCTTGCATTCAACTTCTTTCAGTTAGCATAGGGCTTTTCAGTTTTGTCCAAGCTATGCCATGCATCAATAGTTTAGTCCTTTTTTGCTGATGAGAATTTCATTTAATAGACATACTGTATTTTGTTTATCCATTCAGTAGATGGTATCTATGTCATTTCCTCTTTTTGAGTTATTATGAATAATCCTTCTGAAAACATTTATGTACATGATTTGTGTAATATAATTTCATTTCTTTTTAGTGTATAACTAAATGTGGAACTACTGGGTCCTATCTATGTTTGCTATTTAAGAAATTGCTAAATTACTTTCCAAAGTGGTTTATGTTTTTACTAGTAATGCATGAGTATCCTATATTTTTATTCTAGCCATTCTCATAAAATGAGAAAATAAAATCACATCTCACTTTAGTTTTAGCATGTGTTTCTCTGATGAACTGATGTTGAAAATCTTTTTTGTTCTCAGCCATTTGTATGCCCTCTTAAGAAGACATGTGGTCCCCCCACCCCCGCCCCACCTTTGGGAATTGTACCTTTATATAATGCATCTTGGTTCTTATTTTTTCCCCATTTCTAGCCCTCCCTTCACACCCTCCACCCTTCCCTATTTCCAAAGACTTTATTTCCATTTTTTCCATTTCTCATCATTTTTCCTTTCCATTCTTTCCTTTCCCCTGCCCCTCCCACTACCCCTACCCCTTTGGACCTTTTCTTCCTATTTTACATTTGCGATTATTCATTCTAATAATTGGTACATTTTAGATATACAATATAATGTCATTCATCAGTGGAAATTTGCACCTTTACATAGTCTCTCTTGGTTCTTATTTATCACCCTTGCCCAGCCCTCCCTTCAACCCCTGCAGTCCTCCCTATTTACAAAGATTTTGTTCCTATTTTTCCATTTTCTCATATTAATCTCATTCCCTTCTATCCTTTCTCCTAGCCCTCCCACTTCCTTCCCCTTTGCCCCTTTTCTTCCTATTTCACATTACCTATCATACATTTAGTCCTTATTTACACTTTCAATTTCTCACACCAGAGAAACTATTCTGTATTTACACATGTGTGTCCTATTTATTTCACTTAAGAGTATTGCCTCAATGTGCATCCACTTAGCTATAAATGTCTCTAATTTCTCATTTTTTAAGGCTGAGTAGTACTCCATATTATTAAAAAACCACATTTTCTTTATCCAGTCTCCAGTTGATGGGCATTTGGGCTGTTTCCAAGTTTTAGCTATTACAAATTGCACTGCTATGAACATGGGTGCACATATATCACTGTGGTATGATTCTTTTAATTCTTTGGGGAAGATCCCCAGCAGTGGAATAGTGGGGTCAAATGGGACTTCCAGTCCTAGTTCTTTGATGTATCTCCATACTGATTTCCACAGTGGTTGCACCAGTCTACACTCCCACCAGCAGTGGAGCAGGGTTCCTCTTTCCCCACAGTCCCGCCAGCATTTGTTATTGGTTGATTTCATGATAGCAGCCATTCTTTCTGGAGTGAAGTGGAATCTCAGCATTGTTTTCATTTGCATCTCTCGAATGACCAGTGATGTTGAACATTTTTTCATGTATTCATTTGCTATTTCTACTTCTTTGTCTGAGAAATGTCTGCTCATTTCAGATGCCCATTTTTGGGTTGGGTCTTTAAATTTGGGAGGTCTGATCGTTTTAAATTCTTTATAGATTCGAGATAGTAGACCTTTGTCTGAGGAAGAGCAGGTGAAGATTTTTTTTCCACATTGTGGATTGTCTCTTCACATTGCTGGTGGTTTCTCTTGCTGTGCAGAAGCTTTTTAATAAGAAGAGATCCCACTTCTTGATTGTACTAGTTCACAGGCAACTGAGGTTTTGTTCATAAAATCTTTTCCTACACCGATGTCTTCAAGAGTTCTACCTAACCTCTGTTCCAACTGGTTCAGTGTTTTTATTTTAATGTTTAGATCTTTAATCCATTTTGACTTTAGTTTAGTACATGGTGAGAGATACAGGTCTAGTTTTAATCTTTGGCAAGTTGAAGCCCAGTTTTTCCAGCACCATTTATTAAAGAGGCTATCTTTCCTCCAGTGAAGATGTTTGGCTCCTTTATCGAAGATGAGATGGCTGAGTGTGTCTGGTGTTGTTTCTGCATCTTCTAATCTGTTCCACTGGTCCTCAGGTCTGTTTCTTTGCCAGTACCATGCTGTTTTTTATCACAGTAGCTTTGTAGTATAGTTGCAGGTGGGGATTGTGATACCCCCTGCCATGTCTCTGTTACCTAAAATTGCTTTTGCTATTCTGGGTCTCTTCTTGTTCCAAATGAATTTTTGGTTTGTTTTCTCAAGGTCCATGAAGTATGCTGCTGGGATCTCAATTGGAATTGCATTCAATCTATATAGCAGTTTTGGAAGTATGGCCATTTTCACTATATTAATCCTTCCTACCCAGGAGCAGGGGATGTCTGTCCATTTTCTGATATCATCATCAATCTCTCTTTTCAGAGTGCTATTGTTTTCAGAGAAGAGGTCTTTGATTTCTTTCATTAGATTGATTCCTAGGTATTTCAGTTTTTTGGATGCTATTGTGAAAGGAATTATTTGCCCTATTTCTCTCTCAGTGAATCTGTCGTTCATGTAGAGGAAAGCTATTGATTTTTGTATGTTGACCTTGTAACCAGCTACTTGACTGAATTTGGTTATTAAGTCTAGAAGACTTTTGGTGGTGTTCTTGGGGTCTTCTATATAGAGTATCATGTCATCTGCAAATAATGACAATTTGACTTCTTCATTTCCTATCTTTATTCCTTTTATTGCTTTCTCTTGTCTAATTGCCATGGCTAATGTGTCCAGAACTATATTGAACAAGAGTGGTGATAGTGGATATCCTTGTCCCTGATTTTAGTGTGAAGGATTTCAGTTTTTGACCATTTAGTATGATTTTGGCTGTTGGTTTTTCATAGATGGCTTTTATCAGGTTAAGGTAGAGACCATCTATTCCAATTTTTTATAGGGTTTTTATCATCAATCCATGTTGGATTTTGTCAAATGCTTTTTCTGCATCTATGGAGATAATCATATGGTTTTTGTCCTTGGCTCTATTGATATAGTGTATTACATTGATTGATTTGCGTATGTTGAACCATCCCTGCATCCCTGGGATGAATCCCAATTGATCAGGGTGTATGATCTTCTTGACGATCTTCTACATTCTGTTTGCCACTACCGTATTAAAGATTCTTGCATCTATGTTTATTAGTGAGATTGGCCTATAGTTCTCCTTTTTGGTTGGGTCTTTCTCTGTTTTGGGGATCAAGGTGATGCGTGCTTCCAGGAATGAATTTGGGAGTATTGCTTCCCTTTCAATTTCATTGAAGAGTTCCAACAGTAGTGGCAGTAGTTCCTCTCTAAATGTCTTGTAGAATTCAGCAGTGAAGCCATCAGGGCCTGGGCTTTTCTTAGTTGATAAGTTTTTAATTATGTTTTCAATTTCATTGGTTGATACTGGGTTGTTTAGAATTTTTAGGTCTTCTTCATTCAACTTTGGTAATTCATATGTATCTAAGAATCTGTCCATTTCTTCTCTATTTTCCATCTTATTGGCATATAGGTTCTGGAAGTAGGTATTGATGATCATCTGGATTTCTGCTGGATCTGTTGTCATTTCACCCTTTTTATTCCTAATTGCATGGATTTGGGCCTTTTCTTTCCTTTTTCTGATAAGGTTGGCAAAGGGTTTGTCGATTTTGTTAATTCTTTCAAAGAACCAACTCTTGGCTTCATTGATTTTTTGTATCATTCTCTTAGTCTCCATTGCATTGATTTCTCCTCTGATCTTTATAATTTCCTCCCTTGTATGAGCTTAAGGGTTGTCCTGCTCTTCTTTTTCTAGAAGCTTGAGGTTCAGCATCAGGTTGTTTAATTAGGCTCGTTCTGTTTTCCTAATATGTATATTCACTGCTATGAATTTCCCTCATAAGACTGCTTTCATTGTGTCCCATAGATTCTGATATGTTGTATTGTCATTGTCATTTAATTGAAGGAACTGTCTGATTTCTTCTTTAATTTCCTCTGTGACACATTGGTTATTCAGAAGTGTGTTGTTCAGTTTCCATGTGTTTGTGAAATTTTTCCAGTTTCTTTTGCTATGGATCTCCAATTTCATCCCACTATGGTCTGATAATATATAGGGGATAACTTCAATTCCTTTGCACTTACTTAAACATGTTCTATGTGTGAGTATGTGGTCTATTTTGGAGAATGACCCATGTGCAGCTGAGAAGAATGTGTATTCTGATTTTGTGGGGTGGAAGACTCTGTAAACATCTGTTAAGTTCATTTGTTCAAGAGTTCAATTGAGTTCTTGTATTTCATTACTTATTTTTAGTCTAGTTGATCTATCTATTTGTGACAGTGGGGTGTTGAGGTCCCCCACTACAATTGTATTAGTGCATATATGACTTTTCATGTCTGTTAGTATTTGTTTTATATAGTTGGGTGCACTAGTGTTTGGTGCATAGATATTTATGATTGTCATCTCTTCCTCTTGGATTCTTCCCTTTACAAGGATATAGTGTCCTTCTTCATCTCTCTTAATCAGTGTTGGCTTGAAATCTACTTGATCTGCAAAGAGGATAGCTACTCCTGCTTTTTTTCAGGTTCCTATCGCATGGAGTATTGTTTTCCACCCTTTAACTTTCAGTCTATGAGTTTCATTTTGAATTAAGTGAGTTTCTTGTATGCAGCATATTGTTGGATTTTGCTTCTTGACCCATTCTGCCAGTTGATTTCTTTTGATTGGTGAATTGAGACCATTAACATTGATGGTTATAACTGAAACATGTTGACTTGTCACTGCCATGACTTTTTCTTTTTGTTGGGTTCTCCCCCTTTACATTTAATTTCTGGTCATGCCAGATGGGTTCATTATGCTTTGCCTCCTGGGGTTGTGATCCTCAATGTCTGTTCCTAGGATACTGTGTAAAATTCTTTGGAGTGCTGGTTTGGTATTCACAAAGTTCCTAAGGTGCTCTTTGTCATGAAAGTATCTTATTTCTCCATCCATTTTGAAAGATAATTTTGCAAGGTACATCAATCTGTGTTGGAGGCTGTTTTCTTTTAGGGCTTGGAATATGTCACTCCAAGCTCTTCTTGCCTTGATGGTTTGTGTTGAGAAGTCTGCTGTGATTCTGATGGGCTTTCCTTTGTATGTGATTTGTTTCTTTTCTCTGACTGCTTGTAGAACTTTGTTCTTCTGTTGTGTTTCTGGAATCTTAACAATTATATGCCTATGTGTACATTTTTTTTGATCAAGGCTATTTGGAGTCCTATATGCCTCACTTATCTTTATGTCAAGCTCTTTTCCCCTGCTTGGGAAGTTTTCTGCCATTATTTCTGTGAAGAGATTTTTTTATGTCATCTGCACTCTCTCCTGTTTCTTCATTGAGCCCAATCAGTCTTATGTTATTCTTTTTTGCATCATCTAGCAGCTGCTGGATTGATTTCTTGTGTCCCCTTATAATTTTGAAGCAATTTTTCTTTTCCTGGTCATTAATTGCAATCCTATCTTCTATATCTGAAATTCTGTCCTCACATTGGCTCATTCTGCTGTGTAGACTTTCAAAGGTGTTTTTCATCTCCTGGAAATCTATTTGCATCTGTTTTATGGATTCCATTTGTTTCTTATGTTGGGATTCCATCATGTTCCTGAGCTCCTCTCTAGATTTATTAATCATGTCTTGCACTAGGGGCACAATTTCTCCTGTTATCTGAGAAATTATTTCTGATTTCATTTTTTCCAGATCCCCTTTTGTTGCCAGTTCAGTGGGTCCAGGTGGTTGAGTATCAGAGTGTTCCATCTCATTTCCCTTTGGGGTTGCTGTAGGTGATCTGGAAGTCTGGTTTTGAGACTTATTTATGTGTTTTGTCATTTCAACTGGGGCAGGGGGCTGTTAGCGCCTGCAGGGATTATCTCCTCTGAGCTGGGTGAGGTGGGATGGGGGCCGGGAGCAGTGGTAGGGATGGTGACCCAAAAGCCCTTTCCTGTGGGCTGTGAGCAGCGGGAGGGATGGTGGCCAGGAAACCCGTTCCTCTGGACCAGGAGCACTGGGATGGTGGCTCAGAAGCCCCTCCCCCTGGGCTGGGAGTGGTGGGAGGGATGGTGGCCCAGAAGCCCCTTCCTCTGGGCCAGGAGCAGCGGGACAGAAGGTGGCCCAAAGCCCTTTCCTCTGGGCTGGGAGCAGCGGGAGGCATGGTGACCGGGAAGCCCCTTCCTCTGGACCAGGAGCAGTGGGACGACGGCTCAGAAACCCCTACCTCTGGGCTGGGAACAGTGGGACTCAGTACCTTGGTCTGGTGGTCTGGTGTCCTCTGCGTCTTTGTAGTGTGGAATCAGGTGGCTCCCTGTCTGCAGAGGGGTGATTCGGTGTCTTCCATGTGACTCAGGACCTCAGTAGGGCTTGCACAGACCTGCCTGTCTGCAGCGGGCTGATTTCGACATATGGTTTTTGAATGTTTGATTTTTCGGATTGTCTTGACAATTCTTGGTAAAAGAATGGTTTAAAAATCTCTGCAGAATTAATAATAATATTGTGAAAATATCTGTTCACAGTTGAGAAAATATCTACAACATCATGAAATGTGCGTCTTTGTCCCCACATGGGTTTATTTTGCCTATTCACTTAAAACTCTATTCATAAAATAAGAGCTAGAATCTGAATCCAAAAAGGTAGACACCTTTGTGAATCTTGTTCTCCTTTATTATCCCTGACACCTGGCACAATATAAGCACTTCATAAGCTTTTTAAAAAAATAAATGAATAGAGGGAATATATTTTAAGTATGTTTGCTGAATAAAAGAATGACAATGTTTCTGATATCTCAAAAAGTAGAAAATTCATTTGCTTAGTTTCATAGATCAGAACTTAGAAAGCTTGAAATTTTTACATTTCAAAGTAACTTGTAGAATCCCATTAAAATATAATTTTAATCATCTAAGGTACAATGCTTACCTGAGTCAATGTACAAAGCCATAATTCTATGCATGGATTTATAAATTCATAAAGACCATAGCTCTTAATTAGGAATATTACTGTATTCGCCAATGGGACACAATGCTCAACATGTACAACTTACAGGAGAGGTTTGTTTTGGCTCATGGTCTGGGGGATTCAGTCCATGGTTAGTTAGCTCTAAGGCAAAAACATTGTGGTGGAAGAGCATGGTAGAGGAAAGTGGCTCACCTCATGATAGTCAGAAACAGAGAAAAGTTGAGCTGGAGACAAGAATACATTCCTCCAGGTCATATTCCAGTGACCCACCTCCAGCCAGCTCCAACTTCCTAACAGCACATTCAGCAATAAACTCATCAATGGATTAATCCGCTGAGGAGTATAGTGTCTCCATGATCCAATCGGTTTCTAAAAGTCAGATCTACACGATCTTTTGGGGGTACATTTTAGATCTAAGCCATAGCAAGAAACTTTGTTTTCTAACTCTAAAATGCTCTTATGAATATGGATACATTATGTTCCCAAAATAAACTAGATTTTGACTTAAAACAATACAGTAACAACAAAGTAAACAAAAATCAAACCAAAATGAAACAAAACAAAAACTTGCTCATCTCAATAAAATCAGGTTCACCACTTTCTCCCCTTATTCTGATTTCTCTTCAAAATGGTTCAAATAGAAAACACTAATATAATACATAATCTGTATGTGTGGTGAGAAAGTGTCCCACCTAACAAAGCATGACAGCATTTTAATGGGAGAGCAACAATGAAATCGTTGAAACTTTTTAAAGCTTTTCATCCCCTCCTCAATCTGTACATACACATTCATCAACTAGAATGCTATCATCCTTTCTAGGTCATGCATTAAGATTCTTTTGTGTTGTAATAAAAGACTATTGAACTGTTCAGAGAAGGGACAAGTTTTGGGTGGACTTGAATGGCTCTGGTGTTAACTTCTTGACTCACCTCGGTATAAAAGAATCTTTTGAATTCCTTGTGACAGTGTGAGTTAGCTATTCAACAATGTAAAACCAGGCCTCTACATACTCATTGCCTGTATAAGGCAAACAGCATTGTTCCCACTTTATTGGCTTTATTGGAAAAAATAACATTTCTGAAAAAGAATGTTTGCATCTTTCACTGATTGTCTCAGAATCAAGTAATTATAATTCACCAAGCCTGTGATGATTATAGAAGGAAATGTGCATTATGTCATTGGTTATTGTATACATGTGTATATATATATTTGAAAATTTTAGTTGCTACTTAGTTTTGTTAGCTAGAAAAATTATTAGTGATGTTTGGCTATATTTATTTTAAAATAGAAATAGAAAGTATCTATATGAGTTTTAAACACTGTTAGGGAACTTAAAAATATTTACTTAAGCAGAAATGTATGGTACCTTCAGACCATCAGAACATCAATGGTGCTTCTCTGGGAAGTCTTTGGTTGCATAATCTAAAACCTCTCAGAAGATAATTGCTGAAATATTATGCTGGTTATATTTCTTTTGTTTCCTCCTGAAATTTCTTATGCAGAACTTAGTGAATGAAAAAATACATAGCTAGAAGAAATAAAATTGTGAAGTAACTCACAATTATAGCTGTCACTTTTCTAGTTTTGCTAAGCCAAGTTCATTAACGTTTGCCAATATGCTAAAGACCACATGAAACTGAAATTACAACCCATGGCATCTCAAGCCCTGGGCGCAGTTGAAGTAAGAAAGACCTGTACAATGGAGTCTCCAGTATAAGCATGACTGGCAGAAAGACGAAAGCTCAAAGAGTCACATAAACTCTAGGTGAAAGAATGCCCATGTTGTATATTAAGAGCCAAATGTTAGGTAAATTAGCTCCATACTCCACAGAAGGAGATAATGAAAGCTCATTTTTTAGATAGTCTAAACAGGTACTCATGTAATTATAGGTACTCATATAATTATTTCCCCTAGTCATCTTTATTTCTGAGACTTTTATGGGGGCAATATGTGCGAGCAAGAAGACTGTTAGTCTACCTCTTTCAATCTATGTTGTGTTTCTTACTAGAGTAGTTTATATCCACTTGAAAATAAGTGTTCTGCACTGACAATAAGCCACTCATCTTTGTAAGCATTCTTGTATTTCTTCACCTACATGTTATAATTTATGCATAGTTATTATCTCTATTGTACATCCAGGTTGACTGTTTTAGCTTCCACATATGAGAGAATGTGTAGCACTTGTCTCTGTGTGTCTGGCTTATTTCAGTAACATAAAGTCCTCCACGTTCATCTATTTGCTGCACATGACAATCCCATGCTTGTTTATGGCTGAATAGCATTCCCTTGTGTTCATATATACCACATTTTATTCATCATTCAACATTTGACATACACTTAGGCTGATTCTTTATGTTAGGTATTGTGGACAGTACCACAATAAACACAAGCTGAATTTTTTGCTGTTGTTTTGTTTTCTTTTTTTAATAAAAGCCATTCTACCTGGGGTGAAATACTATCTTATTGTAGTTTTGATTTGCATTTCCCTGAAGGTTAGTGGTATTGAGCATTTTTATATTATTAATAGCCACTTAGATAGTCTTCTTTTGATCACTTCTCAGCCTTTTGACTAAGATCAAGTGTATATTTCTTCTTTTGAGAAGCATCTATTCAGATCATTTTCCCATTTTTAATTGGTTTACTTATTGACAAATAATTTTAGTTTCTTATGTGTTCTGGATATTAATCCTTTGTTGGATACATAGTTGACAAATATTTTCTTCTATTCTGTAGGTTGTTTCTTCACTCTGTTGATTGTTTCCTTTGTTGCCCACACATTTTAGTTTGATATAATCCCATTTGTCAATTTTTGCTTGTTTCCTGTGCTTGGAGTCCTATTGAGAAAATCATCACTTATCCCAATGTCTTGAAGTGTTTCTCTAAGTCTTCTAAGAATTTTAGTGTTTCCATCTTACATTCAGAACCTATAAGGTTTTAATTAGGTTTTGTTGTTGCTGGAGTTGAATGCATATCTATGCACAAACTACACTGCTTAAAGTAGAGTTATACTGATGTAATATTGTTTTGAGGAAAGTTTTCTGAGTATTCTGTACCAATATTTTAGCTACTTCAATCTTGTTATCCTTTTCTGTCTCATGAAATTACTTTGGCACTATAAGAGAAAAAGTCAGAATTCACTTTATTCTTTAGTCTACATTTTTAATTTACTAAGACAAATTAGGACACAGCTACTTCTAGAATGAATTAATCTCATACATACCTACTCAAACTAAATGATAGCAATTCTAGTAACTAGTCTATAAAATAAGTGTGTATGTTTCTGTGTGGTATTTCATTTATATAAAGTTAAATAATTACCTTTTATATCAAATGTGATCTATAAAAGCTATACAATAGAACATTTTATTTGTCAGTACTTGTTACTAATGAGTACCATTAAAAAGCTCAGGGGTAGGAGGAGAGGCTTGTAGTAGGAACAACGTACTGTATTACTAATGGAGGTGCATGATATATACTTAAAGTTAGGCAGATCAGTGGGGCTGCTAAAGAAGATATAGAATAATAAACTATTATGCCAGAATGTATATTATTTCATCATTAGTATTTATTAAAATTTCCCAGGTGATTCTAACATATAACTTGGTTTGTGAATCACTGATAACACACTTCAAGAAAGATTCCAAGAGAATAATATTTTGGTTGAATTGTAGGTTTCTTGTTTGCTTCTGTGTAATGTCATCTATCTTGAAAAAATATTAAAGAAGGAACAATTTTATTGCAAGGGAGATTTTGTTGTTGATGGTGGCAATGGCCATACTACACTGAATATGCCTGATCTTGCCTGCTGTTGATGGTGGTCTGCTTTTTGTTTTTTTGTTTGTTTGTTTTTGGCACCAGGGATTGAACCCCGGGACCTTGCACCTGTGAGGCAGGCAGCGGAACCACTGAGCTAAATCCCCAGCCCCTGTCTGTTTTGTTTGTATGAATTTCAAAGTATGTATATCACAGCTAACAGAGCAGAGAAAAGGTCTGGTGTAGAGGGGTATAGTTTGCAATCATGGCAGAAAATGAGGGTTGAACACATGGATTTGTCCGTGGAATACCCAAGGAGTCCATGAAAACACCGCCACCTAGAGGGCAGCAGGGAAAGGCGCTTGGGAGACATCTGCAAAATGGTGGTGGGAAAAGAAGGCAGGGAGGTGGAAGGGAAAGATAAGAAAGGAATCAAGGGGGTGATGAGTAGACTTATCCATGGGAAATATCAGTCAGAAGTCATGAATGGACAGATATCTGTGATTTTACTTTCATTTTAGAGATGTGTCCACTTTCTATTTATAATGAGTTTAGAAGAATCAAACTCGGATTGCTCAAAGTCATCTCTTCAATTATACTACCAGGTTATTTTGATCATCTTGTGCACATAAAGTGAGCTCTGTGTGTGTTCACATCTACATGCTTACTTGTAGGTTGTGTTGGACCCCTGGTAATCAAAATGTCCAATACTCTTCTTGCATGACTACTGTTGTAAGAGAGAATTCAGTACACATATATCTCTATGTACAGAAGCATTTGTACAGGTAGGGACCAAGGATTCTCATTCATAAAATCTCAGTACTTAGGCTACAACTCAGAATGTATAGGACCTAGTCATCAATATTTTGAAAATCTTTCCAGAAAATGCCAGTCTATAGCCAAGTTTTAGAATCTCTTGTTCTGTATAACGTTCATCTATCTGACATTCTATATCACGTTCAGTTCAGAAACTGAAGGCATGTTTCTGTTTTTCCTCTAACATTTCATCACTCTAATAGTATTAAAAACATTTTGATATGCAAGCTTACCAAATAGAGACTTGGGAATTTTAACAGTCAGTTCAGGCTTCCATAACAAAACCATAGATTTTTTTGCTTGAATAACAAACATTTATTTTTTCACCGTTCTGGAAGTTGAAGTCCAAGATCAAGGAGCCAACATGGTTGGGGACTGGTGAGGGGTCTTTTGGCTTGAGATGGCTGCCATCTTACTGTGTTCTTGTGAGACTGTCCCTTGATGTATGACATGCAGGAGGAGCTGGAGAGAGAACAATCTCTCCAGTAGTGTTTCTTTTTGTAAGGGCACTAATCCTATCAGACCAGGGCATCACCATATGACCCCAGCTAATCCTAATTACTTTCCAAAAGCCCCACCTCAACTGCCATTGCATTCGGGGTTAGGGATTCCATGTATGTTTTTCTTTTCTTTTCTTTTCTTTTTTCTTTTTGATACCGAGTCTTGCTAAGTTGCCCAGGCTGAGCTCAAAATTGGAATCCTTCCTCTTCAGTCCCCTGAGCAGGTAGGATTACAGTCATGTGCTGCCCTGCCTGGTTTGGGCTTTCGTGTATGGATTTGGTGGAACATAGTTCAGTCTATAGCAGGGGTCATCATACAGTTCTCTGCCATCAGTACTTTTAAATCAGGAGAAAGAAATAGGAACAGGAATTCCATCCACTCTAGGCCTTTGCCTGGAGGTGAAACAGCTGTTTGATTTTGTGGATAAGCCATTGGTGACATTTATGTAACTGCACAATAATCTGAGAGTTTAACCACAGTCACATTTCACTGTCACAAAGGGCACCAGTTTTGATAGGTATATGAAAAAATAAGTTTGAACAGAAGCAGACTTTTACAACTATATGTTTGGTTTAGTTTTGAGCTGCTTATACTTTTGGATGCACTTTTCTTTGGTGAACTCATTGTCAGAGACTGGTGCTTAAGAGGACAGGGTAGGGGCAATGTTCATCATCTTGGTCATTCTGAAGAATATTTTCTCTCTCATTTATGTTCTCCCTGGAGTCTAAGGATATGACATACTTATTTTCTTAATTCAAAGGGAATTTTAGGTCCTCTTATTTGTACTTGTGGTAAATAAATTTACAATATCTTTAATAACTTCCTGTGTGGATACACTGGAAATTCATTCCATTCAGTGAAATCAAGGGATTGAGTGTATTTCTGTTCATGCATGGTATACAGAGTGAAAAATTCCCATTTCTAATTTTAAGGCTTGAACATTCCGAGTTTTTGTCTGTGTCACATTAAACTTGTAATTATTATTGCATTTGGATTTATCAGTGTGTGTAAGTATATTTATTAGGGAAGGAAGAGTGGGGTTAGAGGATGTGCAAGGTGAGGTTCTTACAGGGCCCCTGATTCCATTCATATTAGCAAGAAGGCTGGATTGTGCATGGATTATAAATACTGCAAGTAACTTCAAGAAAGTACAGAGAACTTTCTTAAGATAGCACATCTAAGAGCAACTTGGAATATAGAGATATTGTTATAAAAAAAGAAAAAGTGAGGTAAGATATGAAAGCATTGATGGTGACCAGTTAGAGATGTAGGCCCATGGAGATATGCTGTTGATTTCTGCTTCACTTAGCAAGTAGCGTAAGGCAGTGCACATCATATGTGTTCAGGAACAATGTGGTGAGTAAGTGACTGATCCCAAAATGACCAAAAAGGTGTCCCATGAGAAAGTAAAATTAGGTCAATCACAGGACTCTTCATGGACTCTTATGACACACAAGGAAGCAGAATTCAGAAGTGAAGTAAAAGTACAATATAAGGTGAAAGCAAAACCTATTTGTTGACCGATTAAGGGACATAACTCCTGGTGTGAGAGCGCTCTCATCCAGGATCTCTGACTCACTCACTCTCTCTCCCTCCATCCCTCTCTTTTCCTCCCTCCCCTCCCCCTCCCTCCTCCCTCTCTCCTCCCCTCTCCCTCCCCCTCCCCCTCCCCCTCTCCCTCCCTCTCCCTCTTCCTCTGTCTCTCTGTCTTGCCCTCTCCTTCTGTCTCTCTGTCTTCCTTTGGGGCATTCCTGGGGACAAAGTACATGATTATTTGTTAATTTGTGAACAAGTTTTACCACCAAATGAGTGAAAGAAATTTCAGTGTGTATAATAATTTTCCTTTAGCAAAAAGTTTCAAACTCCTGAAAAGAGCATGACTTTAAAGTACTGCATATCTCAATGACTATCTGTGCAGTCCTATTCAAGCACCTCAGTTGGGGTTAATAACAGAATCTATTCCTTGGACTGCAGTAGGGTATGGTGTGTGTAGAGGCACTGCTGATGTGGTTATTGGCCAAGTGAGGTATTTCTAGTCTCCACTGAACATAGACTTTTGGCACAATGTGTTGCTTCACTTCACGTTCTTGTAAACAGATTTATTTTTCTGAGGCAAAAATGGCACATTTGAGGTTCATTGAAAAATTGACACATAATGCTGTTATTAATTAATTGCACAAATTAAAGTAAATATCAGTTATGAAAATTGTGGATTTACAATAAAAGATGCCAAGCTGGAAAGTTAGATACAAAAGGCTGCTATTTTGTAGTGAAAGATTTTTGAGAGAAACATCAGACTTCCCCATTGCCATAGTAGCCTCCTGACAATTGGAGCAAATTGGCTGTGAGCCTCGTTGGGTGAATCATACAGACAATCCAGGTTAGAGTCTGTCCAGATGTGATAGTTTTCCTTCCATTCAGTGGGAAAGGACAAAGCCAAAAAATGAAAATGCATAATATATGCAGAAGTTTCTGTTTCTACAGAGATCCCTAAGTATAATAAAGTCCAAAAAGGAGTCATAAAATTTTAACTTTTAGCATTTAAGCAAAACTTTAAAAACCTTTGTTAATTGAAAAAAATATATTTGGCTCTTTTTTCTTTATCATTTCTATGTAGCATATGTGTGCATATGTACTAAAGTGCAAGAAAGCTACTGTATTGTATCAGTTCAGGAAAGGAATGTAATAGTCATCCCACTCTACCTCTCTTACCTTGATTTATAGCTCAAATATTACTATTCTTGGAACATAACTGCAGTTCTGGTGCTAAGAAAGTTGCAAGTGGGGAAAGAATGAGTCTACAGTCTTTCATCCTTTATAATGTTTGCACCCTTAGTCTGACTTTGCAACCCTGCCATCTAGTGTTCAAACATTCTCAATACTGTACTTTTGCTCAAGAAGTAATTCACAAGGAAGATAGCTTAAAAATTGCATTTGGGAAAGTACATATTTTGAATTTCTACATAGAGTTTTATGTGTACATCATTACTTTTTCATTTACTTATTGCATTTACCCATAAATATTTGATATATTCTATGTAGACATATAAAACATACTTTGTATATTGAAATATATATATATTTATTTTCTATTTTATTTTACATTCTTCTCTACACCTACCTGTAACTCTAACAAAATTCTCATTGATTTTGAAGGCAAAACAGATCCAACCAAGCAATAACAGTAGATTAGAAGAAAAATGTGGAAATAGATTATGGAGATATTTAGTGGCACTGTGTATCCAGACCTGGGCTATGGTTTTGCTGCTATTAGTGACAGCACTTCCATGGGTCACACATTCTCCTGGAGAGGAAGAGACAAACAGAGGGTTTGGATATGCATGAAATAGAGTGCATTATCAGGACACAACAGAAATACCACTGAATGCTGTGTCTTACCAGTGAGACTGTTAGGTCCATCTTGTAAAGAAAATCTGGAAATTATTTTTAGGAATTAATGAGGTTGGTTGCAGTCCACAAAAATGTTCTTTAGGTATGCTCTGTATCTTCTTTATATCTTTAAGATCATCTCTTCTACATTGCATTATAGCACATGCGGAACCTGTTGTGATAACAGATTCCAAGGTAGCACAGAAACCTCATCCTAACCACTATATTTTCCATAATACCCAGTATAAAGTGTTTACAACACAGTAGATTCCTGATACAATTCACCCATGAGTTCAAAATTGAGAACTGAGAGATACATTGTCCTGGCTCATAGAGTTTCACAGAGACTTGCCATCTGTGTCACAGTTTGGAATAAGAGAATATTCATCAGGCAGGAAATCCCAGGGCCTACACCCCGACTTCTTAAGGTGTAGCCCTCTGGCAGCTTAGCCCTCCTACAGATCAGCCTAAGAGTGCAGGGGAGCCCTCACTTCTCCCAGCACCCTCTGCTGCTCATCAACACCCTGCCAGCCCACAGGAATCAGTCAGCCTTTCACACTTCTGCTGCTTCTCCCTAGAAATGCATAAGCACCCCCCACCAAAGAATTGCTGCTCCTATCTTTACTGTCATTCATCTTCGTGGATTAATAGAAAATGAAGGCTACAAAAAACAAAGTATAAATTAATGTTTCAGTAAATTATCCTGCCACTCTGGTATTCAGCAGAGGATAAAAATAAATTATGTAAATTATACAAAGAACATGTTAAATTTTCATTGTTTATTTTCACAGCATTTCCCTTCTCTTTATAGAGGACTCTAAAATTCCCAACCATTTCAGGATATTAGACAAGCAATTAATTACGCTGAGAGTCAATCATCTTCAAAATGAGTTACGCTTAAAAAGTAATAGCATGTCAGGCTGGAGCTTCAGGTATTGCTAACCAATTAGCAATATCTTCTGAAAAGGAGTTCTATACTTTGAGAGATGGAGTGAAGATTTGGAAGTCATTAATTTTAACATATGAATACATACATGTATATTTGTAAACTGTATTATATTTTATTTAAGATGTGATGTATTCTCCTTGTTTTCCATAGCTAATACTTGCTTACCTCACCTATACACATTAGAAAAATGCTTGAACTTTTAAATATTTTCAGACTGCATGGAGGATTTGAAGTGTCCTTGAACACCCTTCTCCTCTCACTACGGTGGAATATACTAGCTGTTTCAGAATTGCAGAACATGTGCTTTTTTTCCCTGAAAATGGGATTGGCAGACTAAACTGCAGATGTGGATAGAATTTTGACACTCAGATATGTATTTGTTGAAAAACAAAGCAATGTGGTATAAAGTTCACTCCAAAGAATTCCTCCCAACTTCTCTTTCCCCAGCAACACAGACGTGCACACAGTGGCATCCCTTCTTAAGCTGTACCTCCGAGAACTTCCAGAGCCAGTGATTCCTTACGCAAAGTATGAAGACTTTTTGTCCTGTGCCAAACTGCTCAGCAAGGAAGAAGAAGCAGTAAGTTGATGTATTTATTTTCAAATAAGCCTTTCCTTGGGGGTTTTCTCAGTGTTTTAGTTTGTGATTCTCAAATTTCCTCTTGTGCTGTCCTTGGACTGTTTTCCACTTTGCTGTGTGTTGACATTACACACATCTAGACCTTCCACATACAATTTGAGTCCCAGTTTTGATCTACAGTTTGACCAAAAAGAAGAATTCTGCTGAATAAATGAAATCAGTATCCCTTGATCCTCTGCTCCCCTAAATGGTTGATTATGCTACTCTGTCAGGCTACGTGTTCTTTGAAAAATGCAAGTGCCTGGTTTCATAGCCCCCTTTGCATTGTGTGACCCCCAAATCACTTCAAACAATGACTTCCAGATAAATTCCTGCTTGTCTGTTTGATTAAATACAGCTTTATTGAGATGTAATTTATATAATCACACATTTAAAATGTCCAATTCGGTACTTTTAAAAATATTCTCAGAGTTGTAGAGCCATCACCAAAATCTAACTGTAGAACATATGAAACATTTTTATTACCCTAAAATAAACCCCAGGCCCTCTCTGGATGCTCTTCTTTCTCCAGCTCTTAGCAACTACAAATCTATTTTCTTTTCCTACAGATTGCCTATTCTGAATATTTCATATAAACAAAATCATTCAATATGTTTTTTTCTTGTGACTAGCCTTTTTCAGTTTTTTCAAGGTTTGTTGATGTTGAACCACATATGAGTATTTTGTTCTTTTTATTTCTAAATAATAACCATTTCTCATCCATTTATTAATTAAAACATATTTTTTGTCTTTCCATTATTTGGCTATTAGGAATAATGCTACTAAGAGTGCTCTTGTACCAAGTTTTGCATAAACATAGATTTTCATTTCCTGTGGGTATGCACCTAGAAGGTAGAATTTCTGGGCCATATGTAACTATGTTTTCCAGTGAGCCTTCACCATTTTAAATTCCTACCAGGAAAGTGTTCGTATGCCAATTCCTCTATCTATCTGCTGTCACTGTTTTCATCTGTCTTATTCATCATATATATCCTAGTGTGTGTGAAGTGGTATAACACTGAGATTTGAATGTCATCTTCTGTATAACTAATGATGTTGAATATCTTTTCATGTGCATATTGGCAATTCATGTATTTGCTTTGGAGTAATATCTTTTCTAATTATTTCCCTATTTCTAATTGAGTTACAGTCATCCAAGTTCCTTGGGAGATAGCTTTCAGGACACCCTGCAGATACCCACATCCATGAATGCTCAAGCCCCGCATATAAAATAGTGTAATATTTGCACATAACCAATGCACATCTTCTGGTATTCTTCAAATCATCTCTAGCTTGTGTGTAATGCCTAATATAAAGTAAATGCTATGTAAATAGTTGCTGTTCTATATTATTTAGGGAGTAAGACTGGAAAGAGAATGTATATGTATTCAGTACAGATGTAACTTTTTTTCTAATATTTTTAATCTGTAGTTGGTTGAATCCATCAGATATGGAGAGCCAACTGTATTTGCCTCACTAAATTGGAAGGCATTTATCAGACACATGATTCACAAATATTTTACCCATTCTATGGGTTGTTTCTTCATGTTTTTGATGCTGTCTTTTAAGACCCAAGAGTTTTTTCATTTTGATGAAGTCTAATTTCTCTATTTTTATTTTGTCACTGTGCTTTTTGTAGCATAGCTAAGAAGCCTCTATTTACTATAAGTTCAAAGAGATTTATTTGTATATGTTCTTCAGTGACTTTTATAGCTTCAGCTCTCACATGGATGTCACACAATTGATTTCCAGTTCTTTCTTGTTTGTAGTGTGACCAAAGGAGCCAAAGTCATCTTTTTGTGTGTGGATATCTGGGGTATCTCAGCACCTGTTGTTGAAAAGGCTATTCTTTCCCCTATTAGATTTTCTTGGCATACTTGTCAAAAATTGCTTCATAACTTTACAGATGCAATTTTATTCTACGTGTTACACAATATTGTCTGTGGCTGCTTTTGTGCTATAACAAAATAGTCTAGTAGTTGTGACAGAGACCATATGCAAAGTATTTACTATTTGGCCCTTTACACTAAGAAGAAACCTAATTACATTATCAATTGACTTTTCTGGAACCAGTTCCATGTTAGAGGAAGTTCTGCAATGGGAATAACCAAAACCATTAACTCCTGTGTAATTTGTGAGAAGATCAAGCCTTCCAGCCCACTTTCTACCTCAAATGATGTATCCTAGTCCAGAGACACTTATTTTTCACAAAGCTGTGTTTGTCTAAATTTCAAGCTTGCTAAAAAGGGGGAAAAGCCTCACCGCATCAAGACTAATTTTTTTGCCAAATAAACTTATTATAAATACTCAATTGAATAGCACTTACCATACAAAAAAGTAATATCTGTACTCAATGGTACATACACACTCAATTATTTATTTTGTTTTTGTTTTTTGGTACCGGGGATTGAACTTGGGTCCTTGCGCTTGCGCAGCAGGCGGTGAAACCACTGAGCTAAATCCCCGGCCCTACACACTCAATTATATGGCACTTGCCACTTGCTTTAATCCTCGGGCAAGTACAGAGAAAGATGACATTTATTCTATTCTTTGCAGGGTGTTAAGGAATTAGCAAAGCAGGTGAAGAGTTTGCCAGTGGTTAATTACAACCTCCTCAAGTACATTTGCAGGTAAGAACTTTTCTAAAGAAGCTAAACAAAACAATCTATAGTCAGCCTGACAATAATTTACACTTGACTATGAGTAAAATCACAAATTCCTCTGAACTGCTGTCAGTCTCTAGAAAACTAAGAGGTTTCACAAGGTGATTTCAAAAGTTTTCTGAGCACTAAGATTGCTTGGTTTTGTGATTTGAATGTGTTGCAATCTCTTGCCTCCACATACTAAAGACATGTTGCTTTGAACGAGCACCTGAGTTGTTTGTATCCTGTTCAGGAAGCAGTGCTGCTAGCAAAAGGAGCCTGTCCCTTATCTGTGAGGAAAGGGAGGTGCCGACCTGGACTATCTGCTGTCTGTGCACAGTTGTCTTATGATTCTACACTTCAGGGTCCTCACTGATACAATGGTAGCCAAAACCTGTATTTCCTACAGCATCTAGGAGCTGTAGAGTTGAACTCTATAGCCCAACACTGTGGAGTTCATGGTGAAGAGAATGGAGTAGGGAATCCAAAACCCCCCACCAGAACTTTCATTGATGATTGTTATGTTCAGGAAAAACTAAGACCTTAGGTTTCAGAATCTAAAAACCAAGAAATAGTTTCCTTGACAACATATACTTATTAACACATAAGGTTTTCATCCCAAGATTTCAAACTAATTCAAGTTCCTGGAGTAGGTTTAAAAAAAAGGTTACATCTTTAAATAGAGGTTATATCTTCTTTAAATAGAAGAGGGGAAAATACTTGTTAGAGAACAGTATGGCAAGTCTCTGTATCCAGAATATAAATATTTCATATCTCTTTGGAAACATTTAGGCAGTCTTCTAATTTAGTTTAATTTTGACTTTTTGCCTTCAGTCTTCTGTAGATCAGACCACACATATTACAGTACTGAAAATGTGAACATAGGGGCCTCAGCACCTCATAATGGAGACACACTACCTGGGTTCAAAGCTCAGCTCTGCCATGCATTGACCCTAGGTCCTCAATGTAGCTTCTTAACCTCTCTGGCATCTCTTCCCTTTCATCTATAAAATGGAGAGGGTAATAGTGCCTACCTCAGGGAAATGACTTCAGACTTCAGTCAGCATGACTGACACATATATAGCACTAGCTATATAAACATGTTATTTTTATTTTTCATCATTTCCTTTTAGTCTTTTGAGTACAATTAGCAATCCGTGAAGTAACAGAAGCTCTTGTAGAAATGAAGAGGAGGTGAGGAATGAAAAAAGATGACAGATTACAAAACCAATCTCTCCTGTTAGAATCATCCTGGGAAAGGATTGTTTGATGCCTTTTATTCTGTAGCACCTGATAAGTTGAAACAATTTGTGCTTGCAATTTTTCATGTCAGTAGAATTAATGCTTTTATTTCCACAATGTTTGATCTTATTTTTAATAGACTATAAATTTGAAGCTCTTATTCCTCTATGAAGAGAGTTTATTATTCCTCTATAAAAGAAAGAATGAAACAGATGATTTTAGAGACCATTCTTCAGTTGAACATGTGTATAAAATATTTTTGGGGGAGGCAAGGATTTAGCCCAGTGGTTCTGCCACCTGCCTTGCAAGCGCAAGATCCTGAGTTTGATTCCCAGTACCAAAACAAACAAACAAACAAACAATATTTGTTGGGCATCACTGGGAACGGAACCAAAGGCCTTGACACTGAACTGCCTCTCCAGCCTCTTTCCTTAAATTGTTTTATTTTGAGACAAGGTCTCAACTAAGTTGCTAAGTTTCCCAGGCTGAGCTAAAACTTGTGATCCTGCTGCCTTAGTCTCCCAAGTGCTGAAATTACAGGCACACACCATCACTAGCTAAACTCCATACTTTATTGAAGGATTAGGTCTGTTAGTCAACTTGCTGTTACTGTAACTAAGGTAATTGATTACCTGAGGTAATCAATTTTTTAAAAGGGAAGATTTATTTTGGCTTTCAGATTCAAAGGAATCAACCTATAATGGATTGGCCCTGTCACTTTTAGCCTGTGGCAATGCAACGTATCAGGGCAGGAGTTCATGGCAAAACCATTTACTTCATGGTTTTGAAAGAGAGAAAGAGGAAGTGAGTGGGGCCTCATCGTCTCCTCCAAGGGCAAACCTCAACCTCAATGACCAGAAAACCTCCCACCAGGCTCCACTTCTTAAAGTACCACCACTGCTCAATAGCACCATGGGCTGGGAACCAAGTCTTTAACACCTCAGCCTTTGGAAAGGATTTGTGCAAACCTCAGCAAGGGAAAACATGTCATTGACTCTTTATTCCATATCAACATTGCCCAGACACACTGGCTCCTTTAATTGACAAGGAAACCATGACAGGCAAATCGAGAACAGGTACCTGATATGATCCCTAAAGTTTCTTTCTTCGTAATTTGCAGTACTTTCTCTAAGTATAAATAAGAGATGTTTGAATTTCCAAATAATTTTGTCTGCTTAATCATCTTCAAACATAATGTACTTCAGTTCATAAATATCCCAACTACCCATTTTCATCCACTGATGAATTTAATCCCATTGTGTTTCAATCCTATCCTTGCAACCAATAGGTTCTTGGATGAAGTTCAGTCCTATTCGGGAGTTAACAAAATGAGCGTGCAGAACTTGGCGACTGTGTTTGGTCCGAATATCCTGCGTCCCAAAGTGGAAGATCCTTTAACCATCATGGAGGGTGAGTGAATGATTATCTCATGGCCTCATCAAAAGGAAAATCAACTAACTCTCTTAGTTGACTAGAATCCATTCTTGTCTAAACAAATTTTAAAAAGTAGTCAAGTTCATGAGAACTCCGTGTATTGATGCTCATTTATTCATTAAATGCAAACTTTTCTTTTGACTCTTAGCCATTTTGTTTGTTACTAACCATAAAATCATTCCCCAGTAGCCTTATGAGAACAAATAAAACTTTTCTAAAGAAATAAGTCAGCACTAAAATATTAGATGAAAGAAGTGAAAAAAAAGGTCTCTTTATAAGTCCTGAGCAATTTTCAGAAATTTCAATATTATTTTCAGTTAATATGTATTTATTAATCTGGTTTTCTTGTGACTGATTCCAGGAAGTAAAGAAATTGGATTCTTTTTAAGACAACACTGGCTATTTACTTGGGGGCTAAAACAAGAAGGAATTCTTGTAAGCAAAAGAGAAATGACTCAAATTGTTTTGGGTTTTTTTGGTACCAGGGATTGAATTTGGGACCTGGTGCTTGTGCAGCAGGCAGTGAACCACTGAGCTAAATCCCCAACCTCAAATTCTTCTCCACACTGAACTGCTCCTTCTGTTTAATTCCACTAGACTTAGTGCTTTTGTGATGTGGCCAGTGGGGCCATCAATGTTTTCTGCAAACTGGCCTAATTGACTTTAAAAACTTCATAAAGGAAAGAATAATTATTTTTCTTTCCTCTCTCTGTTTACTTAGAATAAAATATCATTCTCAGTTATATGCATTTTACTCCCTGACATTTTTCCTTTCCCGATAATTCCAAGATTTTCATTCCTCTAGATCGTGTGTGTGTGTGTGTGTGTGTGTGTGAGAGAGAGAGAGAGAGAGAAACGTTTAGGGTATATACCCATAACACTTCAGCCTGATTTCCTTTGTCTATTACTGAGAAACCTATAAATTGAGTATCAGATTTTTGGCAATACAATAGCTCAGAAAAATTAATTTCCATATGAATAGTTTAGCAGGCATTAGAAAATGTTAAAATTGGACCAGGGATTTAGCTCAGCAGCATAGCACCTGCGAGGTCCTGAGTTCAATCCCCAATACCAAAAAAAAAAGAAAGAAAGAAAATGTTAAAATTTAAGCTATAAAAATCTTAGAGATACTTTAGTTCATTGCTTTTAAAACCTTCATTATGAATTAAAATTTACAGGATAAAGAATATCCACACACACAATGCACACACATACACACAAACCTTAACATGTCCTATAAGACAAGAACTCTAGAAATCACCACCTACATGAAGGCAGACTATTTCCCTGAAGGCTTTCCTATAAACAGACCCAGTCACAATGCTTCTGTCTTTATGCTCAGACATTTTGCCACTCACTTCCTGTGTGTCTTTGCCTCAAAGACTTTGCCAGCCATTGCATTGTGTTTCTTCTTCCTTTACTTGATATCTTTTAAGAATCTTTTAGCTTATAGGATCTCCTTATCATTTGGAAATTTTGGTTATTTAACCTGTGGTTTCCCATAGTCTGAATTTTGTTGGTTGTATTTCATGGTGAAGTTTAATATATCCTTGTAACTTCAATGTTCTACAAGTTAGAATCGGGACCAAATTCATCTTTGATCTCCTTGGCATGAGTATAAATTGTAATGTGTTGTTAAATTGGCACTATAATGTTTATCTCTCTTTTTGTGAATTTAACACAATCCCTAACATTAATTCACTGGTAATTAAAATGACTATATTCTAATTCTATTTTTTCTATTTTTATTAGCTGTTGTAAAAAATACATAACAAAATCTATTATTGTGTTATCTTTAAGTATACAGTTTAGTAGTATTAAGTACAGTCTCATTGTTACATAACTATCACCACCATGTATTTAGGGTTCCTCTTCATTTTGTAAAACTCAAACTCTGTACCTATTCAGCACTAACTCCTCATCCCCATTGTCACCAAGCTCTCAGCAATCACCATTTACCTTCTGTCACTATGAATTTCCCTACAATAGGTAACTCAGATAAGTAAGATCATACTGCTAAATACTGCTGGAATGCTCTCCTTTACCAGTTTTTGAAATAACTAAATCAACTGGCAATATTCTAAAAGAGTGAATTCTACTTTTCCAATTATACATAGCATAATGAACTCAGGTAGTAAAATCTGTTTGCTGAACCAGGGCATTGTAATTATTACCCTATATTGAAGTTCACCCATATTTTCCCTTTTTTGGCCAGTGGAAACCTCTTCAGGTTGCCTTCTTAGTCCATTTGACATAACCTTAGTATTTTTAGATGGCATCATTTCTTTTCAGTATGACATTTCCCAGACTCATAATGAATTTCCTGTAGCAATTTGGAATTGGCCACTTTTCAAGGCATCCTAATTTCTCTTAGTGGAGAAATGATATTTCAAAGCCAAAATCTAAGTACCAGTGATACTCCTTGCTACTGGCTTGGTCATTGTTTCTAGATGTTTCAGTGGATAGTAGATTTAAATTCATATGCCCAAATACAATATGCTTTTTACATATAGATGTATATACACACATGCACACACATTAGGGAAAAAGTGCCTCAAAAGTTCATATCATGCTCCCAGTTCATAATCATGACTATATGCTTTTTATTTATTCTTTCTCTGTTACAATTTTATCATCTTCCTTTAAAATATTTCTAGTTCTCAAAGACATTAAAGATGACAGAATTAGAATTAATATATCTCATAATAATTTGCTCTACAGTATCATCACACACAATACTTTCAGAATAACAATATTAGTACTATAACACCAGTATGATTACTAAAATGTTTAAAAATTTTTAAATATGCTCTTCTAATACTCTTTTCATTATTTTAATATTTGTACCATATATACCCTGTAGAGTATATACATATATGCTATACTTTTTTTCCCTTTTAGTCCTCATTTAGCCACATATATACATTTTAATCATATTTTATATTATTATAATCCCCACCCCCATGTTACCATATTGCTATTTCTTTACCCCAGTGATTCTCAGCCCATGGTCCCCAGCACCCTGGAGGCCTCTGAGTTACATTCAGAAGGTCCACAGGTCCAAGTAAAATAGTATAAACTGTTTTCTGTCCTTTCACTGCACTAAGGTTTGGATTAATGATGCAGAAGCGATGAGAGGCAAGACAACTAACACCTTGACATGAATCAAGGCTATGGTGCCACATGGGGCCAGCATCATATCCTTCACTACCACCCAGTTGCAACAGAGAAGAAAATGCGAGTGTTACTTAGGAAGGTTCTTATAGACATTCAGTAAAAAATATTAATTGTATCAAATTGTATTAAATTTCCAATCTGAACATGTTTTTAATATTATTGGGGAAGTAACCAGCTCAATGTATAAAGCATTTTTCTGCATATTTTTTAAAAAGTAATATAGTGATTGATGCAGGAAAAAAATATTCGTGTGATTATTGGAGTACTAACTACTTAACTGCCTTTTCATTTTTCTTTTTTTTTTTTTTTTTTTTTTTTTGGTGGTACTAGGGACTGAGCCCAGGGCCTTCTCACTGAGCTACATCTTTGGTCCTTTTGATTTTTTATTGTGAGACAGGATCTTTCATGATCTCAAACTTGTGATCCTCTTGCCTCAGCCTCCTTCAAGGCTGGATTTACAGGCATGTGCCACCATGTCTGGCCCAGAAAACTCCATTTGCATATGAAAAGTGACTGCCAAACTATGGTTATTCAGACTTGACCATTAGGCAGATATATTGTCAAAAATGTATGATGTTAACTTTTCATTTCAAGAAGTACAACTACACCATGAACACCATAGTGAAGGGCCAAGCTGCTCACATCCTGGCAGCCAGAAAGCAGAGCAGTTTAGAAGGCGTGCAGGAGAAGAAGGGGCCAGGAACCAGATATAGCTGTAGTCACAGAAAACACATCGGTGGTTGCCACTGGCAGCAGGTCAGAACACATGATAATTTTTTTTATCCTAATTAGGTGTTTTCCCCAGGACTGTATACATTTGTCAAAGCTCATCAGATATCTCACAGATACCTGCAGACATGCAAAGCGACAAATGTATAAATTACCTCTTGCAAAAGAACAAATTGAAATTATATTGCATAGAATGCTGCCCATTTATGAATAATATATATATATTGCATTTTTTATAGTGCCTGGGTATCAAAATTGAATTCCTAGTCAATGCCTATGAAAAACAGTGACTACAATATGTTATTTAAATCAACCTGTATAAAATGATAGGAGTCAGGGGGAATTGCTGGATTGGGTAGCACAGTGGGACTCCAGAATCTGCTGGGACTCTGCATAATAGCCTGGTGATTATAACCACTCTGACCTCATTTGGGCTTAATGAACCTCATCAGCATTCTAAGGAAGAAAATGACAGGGAGGAGGGAAGAAAAAAGCAAAAAGATAATGCACACATATCCTCATCACTACCAACCTAGTCTCAGAGAGTCCCCTGCAGAGGACGGTCGCCATTTGTTATCACAGAGACTAGATGAAAGCAAAGCCTCCTGACACACAAGAAAAAAGGTTCTTAGTCTGCCAGGCCCTGACTCTCAATCTATAATTGTGGCAGATACAGTTTGTCGTGGCAGATACAGTTTGTCGTGGCTTTCACGCCTCATCATGGACACTTTGGAAAGCTGCTCTTCAATTAATTAAATGCCTCCCAGAGTTCTTTGCTATAATGGAAAGCAGGGATGCTTCAATGTTAATATTCCAGGGATGGAGAAAAGGATCATTTTCCCTAAGTACTAGTCGAGAGTCTCATATAACAGAAGCTAGGAGCCCTTGAAAGTATGTCTTTCACAATGGCAAATCATATAACAGAAACAAGTAAACAATGTCTTCAACAATTGCAGTGTTGACAGACATTTTTGCTGCTCTAAAATCTTTCATCAGAGTCACTGCATTGAAAATATGATTAAAATCTAGATACTGTTAAAAGAGGAAAGATGTATATACAATAAAATTAACTTCATGCAGTTTGTTGTCTTGCCCAAATCTTCCATAATTGATGGTATTTCAATAGATTTTTGTCTTTTATTTGGATTCTTAGAAGTACTCTGAGTTTATTTATGATTCTTACTAGTTTAAATTCTAGCAGCTGAAAGATGTTCAGATAATGTAAAAATTGGAATAAAAAAATTGAGTACCATTGACCCTTAACTTACAAACTCAATCCATTCGAGAGGGCTGGCTGCAACTCAAGTTGGTCAATTGAAGGCTCAGACTCTTCTACACAGCCTTTGAAGTCTCTTTCTTGTATACAGGAAAATCTCAGTGTCCTTAGAGAGAGCTAGGCTCAGGATTTCTCAACCCACACAGGAAAAGATGTTGTAATGTTCTTTCCAGAACTCTTAAATGTATATCTGATATCATGTAGAAGCACAAATGGCCAGCATTTGGGTTGTAACTCAAGACTTTTATTGTAAGTTAAAACTAAAATTCCAGTTGTAACCCAAGTTCTTTGTATGTCAGGCCTATCATAACTCAAGGGTCCATTGTATCAAATTTGCCTTCACTCATTTATCCATCTCTGTCTTTCAGCAAATAGCTTAACCTTTCTGAAACCCAGTTTTCTCACCTGAAAAACTCATACTTCTGGGGATCTTAATTTGGAAGATACATAAGAACCACTCCCATCTACCAAGGGCTATCTTGAACTCTGTTGCAAGCAGGAATCACATGGGAATATTATTACCATGCAGATTCTGGGTCAGAAAGTCTGCAGAGGCTCCTGAAATCAGGATACTCCCAGGTGAGGGTAGTGTCTCTGGTCAGTTATTGCAGGTGTCACCTGGAAGCCAGCTAGAAATATATAATCTCCTGTCTCACAAGATGGCTATGGAATTGGAATCTGAATTTGGCAAGACCTCTAGGTGATCTGTATGAACATTAAAATCTGAGCAATGTTAGTCTAGCAGCAAATGCCCAGTCTAAATATGAATTCAAATCATCACAGAAAGAGTTTACAGGATGTAGATAAACATAACACATTTTTGTATTCACAGTTTGAGTATGAATTATTTTGCTAATTTATTGCTTCAGGCTGTAAGGTGCTTTGTCCCAGGTCAAGCTTCTGCTCTTGGTTGTCCCAGCCAGTTGAAGGAGGCAGAAGCCCTGAGTATGTAGCAAAGAACAATATGTAAAGATGTATTTGATATTTCAACTGATATGCCATAGCACCTGATAGGTCAATGGATTTTTTTGTTGTTGTTGTTAAATTCTTTAATTGATACATTATAGGTATACAGCACAATTACATTTCTCATTGGGAATTGTACCTTTACATAATGCATCTTGGTTCTTATTTTTTCCCCATTCTTAGCCCTCCCTTCACCCCCTCCACCCTTCCCTATTTACAAAGAATTATTTTCCATTTTTTCCATTTCTCATCATTTTCCCTTTCCCTTCTTTCTTTTCCCCTGCCCCTCCCACTACCCCTACCCCTTTGGACCTTTTCTTCCTATTTTGCATTATCGATTATTCATTCTAATCATTGGTACATTTTAGGTATACAATATAATGACATTCATCATTGGAAATTTGCACCTTTACATAATCTCTCTTGGTTCTTATTTTTCACCCTTTCCCAGCCCTCCCTTCAACCCCTCCATTCCTCCCTATTTACAAAGATTTTGTTCCTATTTTTCTATTTTCTCATATTAATCCCATTCCCTTCTTTCCTTTCCCCTAGCCCTCCCACTTCCTTCCCCTTTGCCCCTTTTCTTCCTATTTCACATTATCTATTATACCTTTTAGTCCTTATTTACACGTTCAGTTTCTCAAACCCAAGAATCTATTTGGTATTTATACATGTGTATCCTATTTATTTCACTTAAGAGTATCACCTCAATGTGCATCCACTTAGCTATAAATGTCTCTAATTTCTCATTTTTTATAGCTGAGTAGTACTCAATTTTATATAAAAAAAAAACAACCCCACATTTTCTTTATCCAGTCTCCAGTTGATGGGCATTTGGGCTGTTTCCAAGTTTTAGCTATCACAAACTGTGCTGCTCTGAACATGGGTGCACATATATCATTGTGGTATGATTTTTTTAATTCTTTAGGGAAGATCCCCAGCAGTGGAAGAGCGAGGTCAAATGGGACTTCCAGTCCTAGTTCTTTGATGTATCTCCATACTGATTTCCACAATGGTTGCACCAGTCTACACTCCCACCAGCAGTGGAGAAGGGGTCCTCTTTCCCCACAGCCCCTCCAGCATTTGTTATTGATTGATTTCATGATAGCAGCCATTCTTTCTGGAGTGAGGTGAAATCTCAGCATTGTTTCCATTTGCATCTCTTGAATGACCAGTAATATTGAACATTTTTTCATGTATTTATTTGCTATTTCTACTTCTTTGTCTGAGAAATGTCTGCTCATTTCAGATGCCCATTTTCGGATTGGGTCTTTAAATTTGGGAGGTCTGATCTTTTTAAGTTCTTTATAGATTTGAGATATTAGACCTTTGTCTGAGGAAAAGCAGGTGAGGATTTTTTCCCACATTGTGGGTTGTCTCTTCACACTGCTGGTGGTTTCTCTTGCTGTGCAGAAGCTTTTTAATAAGAAGAGATCCCACTTCTTGATTGTACTAGTTCACAGGCAACTGAGGTTTTGTTCATAAAATCTTTTCCTACACCAATGCCTTCAAGAGTTCTACCTAACCTCTGTTCCAACTGGTTCAGTGATTTTATTTTAATATTTAGATCTTTAATCCATTTTGACTTTAGTTTAGTGCATGGTAAGAGATACAGGTCTAGTTTTAATCTTTGGCAAGTTGAAGCCCAGTTTTTCCAGCACCATTTATTAAAGAGGCTATCTTTCCTCCAGTGAAGATGTTTGGCTCCTTTATCAAAGATGAGATGGCTGAGTGTATCTGGCTTTGTTTCTGCATCTTCTAATCTGTTCCACTGGTCCTCAAGTCTGTTTCTTTGCCAGTACCATGCTGTTTTTATCACAGTAGCTTTGTAGTATAGTTGCAGGTTGGGGATTGTGATACCCCCTGCCATGTCTCTGTTACCTAGAATTGCTTTTGCTATTCTGGGTCTCTTCTTGTTCCAAATGAATTTTTGGATTGTTTTCTCAAGGTCCATGAAGTATGCTGCTGGGATCTCAATTGGAATTGCATTCAATCTATATAGCAGTTTTGGAAGTATGGCCATTTTCACTGTACTAATCCTTCCTACCTAGGAGCAGGGGACGTCTGTCCATTTTCTGATATCATCTTCAATCTCTCTTTTCAGAGTGCTATTGTTTTCAGAGGTCTTTGATTTCTTTCACTAGATTGATTCCTAGGTATTTCAGTTTTTTGGATGCTATTGTGAAAGGAATTATCTGCCCTATTTCTCTCTCAGTGAATCTGTCATTCATGTAGAGGAAAGCTATTGATTTTTGTGTGTTGACCTTGTAACCAGCTACTTGACTGAATTTGGTTATTAAGTCTAGAAGACTTTTGGTGGTGTTCTTGGGGTCTTCTATATAGAGTATCATGTCATCTGCAAATAATGACAATTTGACTTCTTCATTTCCTATCTTTATTCCTTTTATTTCTTTCTCTTGTCTAATTGCCATGGCTAATGTGTCCAGAACTATATTGAACAAGAGTGGTGATAGTGGATATCCTTGTCTTGTTCCTGATTTTAGTGTGAAGGATTCCAGTTTTTGACCATTTAGTATGATTTTGGCTATTGGTTTTTCATAGATGGCTATTATCAGGTTGAGGTAGAGACCATCTATTCCAATTTTTTATAGGGTTTTTAACATCAATGCATGTTGGATTTTGTCAAATGCTTTTTCTGCATCTATGGAGATAATCATATGGTTTTTGTCCTTGGCTCTATTGATATAGTGTATTACATTGATTGATTTGCGTATGTTGAACCATCCCTGCATCCCTGGGATGAATCCCACTTGATCAGGGTGTATGATCTTCTTGATGATCTTCTACATTCTGTTTGCCACTATCTTATTAAGGATTATTGCATCTATGTTTATTAGTGAGATTGGCCTATAGTTCTCCTTTTTGGTTGGGTCTTTCTCTGCTTTGGAGATCAAGGTGATGCTTGCTTCCAGGAATGAATTTGGGAGTATTGCTTCCCTTTCAATTTCATTGAAGAGTTTAAAGAGTAGTGGCAGCAGTTCCTCTCCAAATATCTTGTAGAATTCAGCAGTGAAGCCATCAGGGCCTGGGCTTTTCTTAGTTGATAAGTTTTTAATTACATTTTCAATTTCATTGGTTGATACTGGGTTGTCTGGAATTTTTAGGTCTTCTTCATTCAACTTTGGTAATTCATATGTATTTAAGAATCTGTCCATTTCTTCTGTGTTTTCCATCTTATTGGCATATAGGTTCTGGAAGTAGGTATTGATGATCCTCTGGATTTCTGCTGGGTCTGTTGTCATTTCATCCTTTTTATTCCTAATTGCATGGATTTGGGCCTTTTCTTTTCTTTTTCTGATAAGGTTGGCAAAGGGTTTGTCGATTTTGTTAATTCTTTCAAAGAACCAACTCTTGGCTTCATTGATTTTTTTGTATCATTCTCTCAGTCTCCATTGCATTGATTTCTCCTCTGATCTTTATAATTTCCTCCCTTGTATGAGCTTTAGGGTTGTCCTGCTCTTCTTTTTCTAGAAGCTTGAGGTTCAGCATCAGATTGTTTAATTGGGCTCGTTCTGTTTTCCTAATATGCATATTCACTGCTATGAATTTCCCTCATAAGACTGCTTTCATTGTGTCCCATAGATTCCGATATGTTGTATTGTCATTGTCATTTAATTGAAGGAACTGTCTGATTTCTTCTTTAATTTCCTCTGTGACACATTGGTTATTCAGAAGTGTGTTGTTCAGTTTCCATGTGTTTGTGAAATTTTTCCAGTTTCTTTTGCTATGGATCTCCAATTTCATCCCACTATGGTCTGATAATATATAGGGGATAACTTCAATTCCTTTGCACTTACTTAAACATGTTCTATGTGTGAGTATGTGGTCTATTTTGGAGAATGACCCATGTGCAGCTGAGAAGAATGTGTATTCTGATTTTGTGGGGTGGAAGACTCTGTAAACATCTGTTAAGTTCATTTGTTCGAGAGTTCGATTGAGTTCTAGTATTTCATTACTTATCCTTTGTCTAGTTGATCTATCTATTTGTGACAGTGGGGTGTTGAGGTCCCCCACTACAATTGTATTAATGCATATATGACTTTTCATGTCTGTTAGTATTTGTTTTATATAGTTGGGTGCACTAGTGTTTGGTGCATAGATATTTATGATTGTCATCTCTTCCTCTTGGATTCTTCCCTTTACTAGGATATAGTGTCCTTCTTCATCTCTTTTAATCAGTGTTGGTTTGAAATCTACTTGATCTGCCAAGAGGATAGCTACTCCTGCTTTTTTTCAGGTTCCTGTCACATGGAGTATTGTTTTCCACCCTTTAACTTTCAGTCTATGAGTTTCCTTTTGAATTAAGTGTGATTCTTCTATGCAGCATATTGTTTGGATTTTGCTTCTTGAGTCATTCTGCCAGTCTATTTCTTTTGATTGGTGAATTGAGACCATTAATGTTGATGGTTATAACTGAAACATATTGACTTGTCATTGCCATGACTTTTTCCTTTTTTTGGATTCTCCCCCTTTACATTTAATTTCTTGTCATGCCAGATGGGTTCATTCTGCTTTGCTTCCTGGAGTTGTGATCCTCAAGGTCTGTTCCTAGGATATTGTGTAAAATTCTTTGGAGCGCTAGTTTGGTGTTCATGAAGTTCCTAAGGTGCTCTTTGTCATGAAAGTATCTTATTTCTCCATCCATTTTGAAAGATAGTTTTGAAGGGTACATCAATCTGGGTTGGAGGCTGTTTTCTTTTAGGGCTTGGAATATGTCACTCCAAGCTCTTCTTGCCTTGAAGGTTTGTGTTGAGAAGTCTGCTGTGATTCTGATGGGCTTTCCTTTGTATGTGATTTGTTTCTTTTCTCTAACTACTTGTAGAACTTTGTTCTTCTGTTGAGTTTCTGGAATCTTAACAATTATATGCCTATGTGTAGATATTTTTGATCAAGGCTATTTGGAGTCCTATATGCCTCACTTATCTTTATGTCAAGTTCTTTTCCCCTGCTTGGGAAGTTTTCTGCCATTACTTCTGTGAAGAGTTTTTTTATGTCATCTGCACTCTCTCCTGTTTCTTCATTGACTCCAGTCAGTCTTATGTTATTCTTCTTTGCATCATCTAGCAGCTGCTGGATTGATTTCTTGTGTCCCCTTATAATTTTGAAGCAATTTTTCCTTTCCTGGTCACTAATTGCAATCTTATCTTCTATATCTGAAATTCTGTCCTCACATTGGCTCATTCTGCTGTATAGACTTTCAGTGGAGTTTTTCATCTCCTGGAAATCTATTTGCATCTGTTTTATGGATTCTATTTGTTTTCCTATGTTGGTATTCCATCATGTTCCTCAGCTCCTCTCTAGATTTATTAATCATGTCTTGCACTAGGAGCATAATTTCTCCTGTTATCTGAGAAATTATTTCTGATTTCATTTTTTCTAGATCCCCTTTTGTTGCCAGTTCAGTGGGTCCAGGTGGTTGAGTATCAGAGTGTTCCATCTCATTTCCCTTTGGGGTTGCTGTAGGTGATCTGGAAGTCTGATTTTGAGACTTATTTTTGTGTTTTCTCATTCTGACCAGGGGGGAGTGTGGGGGGGGTGCTGTTGGCACCCATGTGGATCACCTCCTCTGAGCTGGGAGAGTTGGGACAGGGGCCAGGAGTGGCAATAGGGATGGTGGCCCAGAAGCCCCTTCCTCTGGACCAGGAGCAGTGGGACGGTGGCTCTGATGCCCCTACTTCTGGGCCGGGAGCAGCAGGATGGATGGCGGCCCCAAAGCCCTTTCCTCTAGGCTAGGAGCAGCAGTAGGGATGGTGTCTGGGAAGCCCCTTCCTCTGACCAGGAGCAGTGGTCAATGGATTTTTTAATTGCCAGTTTAGTGAAAGATGAACCTGAGTTGATTTCTCACATTTACCTGTAAAACTTGCAATAAATGTAGTATAATGATTATAAGCCTAGGTGTTGAACTGGATAACTGAGTACAAGCCCAAAGTCTGTTCCTCAGTAGCTTTGTGACTTTATTCAAATTACTAAACCTTTCAAAGACAGTGAGAATAACAATATATATTCACATATATGTTTTAAAATCAAAGTAAACTACAAAAATAAAATGCTTAGTACAGTTCATGGAACAGGGTAAATCCTCAGGAAATTTTAATATCTATTGCTTTTATAGTCATCAAAAATATAATCTGGTACTTCTGATAATAATGCTGAATTTTACCTAAATGTGTTTCTTTTTTTTTTTTTTTTTTTGGTACGGGGGATCGAACTCAGGTCCTCGCACTTGTGTAGCAAGTGCCAAAACCACTGAGCTAAATCCCCGGCCCTACTAAATGTGTTTCTTTAAGAGTCACATTTTTTTCTTTTTTAAGAGTCACATTTAAAATAGGAAATACAATGGTACCTCCATTCATGAAATTAATTCTTTCCACCATTCTGCTCCTAAACTGAATTGGATGAGAACTGAATCAAATTTCTCCATAAGGTCAATGTTGAACTGAACCATTAAATTTGCTTTGGTTCTCATCCAACTTGGTTTCAGACTAGAACTATGGAAAGAATTAAGTGAACTAACCCATCACTGTAATCAAAACTGACTCCTTCATACTCCTTTCTTTTCTATACAATTTCAGGCACTGTGGTGGTCCAGCAGTTGATGTCGGTGATGATTAGCAAACACGATTGCCTCTTCCCCAAAGATGTAGAACAACAAAGCAAGCCCCAGGATGGAATGAGCAACAACAACAATGACATTCAGAAGAAAGCTATCACGGGTCAGTTACAGAACAAGGAAAACAATAACACCAAGGACAGCCCTGGTAGGCAGTGCTCCTGGGACAAGTCTGAGTCTCTCCAGAGGAGCAGCATGGACAATGGATCCCCCACAGCTCTGCCAAGCAGCAAAACCAACAGTCCAAGGAACAGCGTCCACAAGCTGGATGTGTCTAGGAGCCCCCCTCTCATGGTCAAAAAGAACCCCGCTTTCAATAAGGGTAGTGGGATAGTCACCAATGGGTCCTTCAGCAGCAGTAATGCAGAAAGTCTAGAGAAAACTCAAACCACACCCAATGGCAGCTTACAAGCCAGGAGGACCTCTTCTCTGAAAGGGTCTGGTACCAAAATGGGCACCCACAGTGTACAGAATGGAACAGTGCGCATGGGCATCTTGAACCCCGACATGCTTGGGAACCCTGTGAATGGTCGCAGCATGAGCTGGCTGCCCAATGGCTATGTGACCCTGAGGGACAACAAGCAGAAGGAGCAAGCTGGAGAGTCAGGCCAGCACAACAGGCTTTCCACCTATGACAATGTCCACCAGCAGTTCTCCATGATGAACCTTGATGACAAACACAGTGTGGACAGCGCCACTTGGTCCACTTCATCCTGTGAAATCTCCCTCCCTGAGAACTCCAATTCCTGCCGCTCCTCTACTACCACCTGCCCAGAACAAGACTTTTATGGGGGGAACTTTGAGGATCCTGTTCTGGATGGGCCACCCCAGGATGACATTTCTCACCCTGGGGACTATGAAAACAAAAGTGACCATAGGAGTGTGGGAGGTCGAAGTAGTCGTGCCACTAGCAGCAGTGACAACAGTGAGACATTTGTTGGTAACAACACCAGCAACCACAGTGCACTGCACAGTTTAGTCTCCAGCCTGAAACAGGAAATGACCAAACAGAAGATAGAGTATGAGACCAGGATAAAGAGGTGAGGAAAATCTGGAGATCATAAATTCAGGAGTGGGCAACAGCCTCCTCTTGTGGCACAGAAATCTCATGAGGGGCTAAATATGCAGACTTCAAGGGCAGAGACCCAGGTTCAAATCCTCATTGCACCCTCTGCAAGCTGTGGGACTTTGGGGACGTTAGTTTAATCTCTGTGTGCCTTCGCTTTCTAATGGGAAAAATTTAGATCCTAGTTGCATCTACCTCAGAAGCACTGAGAAGTCACTGTGCCTCGTCCCTGGCACAGAACTGGGACTCAACAATGTCATAATTATTATTAAATATGTGAGTTTGTATGAGAAGACTGGGTGGAACAGGAGTGTGAGGAGATGGAAAGAGAATAAATTACCTGCTAATTTCACTGACAAGAAAAGTATTAAATCAGAGTTTTTAAAAATTGAGCTAAAATGTCAAGGTTAATAAAACAGTGTGCAGATCTTTATTTTTTTTTTCTTTCAATCATTGAGTGCTAAGAGAGTGTCTTCTATCTGCCAGGCCCAGAGATCCAAATGAGCTCAGAGAAGTGACAGATGCCAAGTGACGAGGGGCGTGTAAAGGTCATGTTCAGTCTTGGGACCTATGTAGGACTTTTCACATGTATTAATAGGGAAAAGAAAGATTGAAGCAGGCCATGTGACTAATATGGAAGCAGCGATGCTAAAATCTGCTTCCTATCAATTTGCCTCTTCTCAGAAGCTGCTGAGGCAGAAGTTTGCTTAGCAGCTCCCTCAGGGTGGCAGTGTGGGCAGGTGAAGGGACACTGGCTGAATGTCCTGTATTTGCAGTTCTCCTGGGGGTCAAGGGTCCCCTTGAGAATGCAGCCCAGGATTCACAAAGACAATCTTGTGCTGGAGCCCTGGAAATCACCACGCCCTGCATTTTCACCATGGTCACAGAAACTACAAACAGATGGTGCTATGTTCTGTCACTGTGCTGTAGAGGGAAGAACTCCACATTATTGAGTCAGGAGAAGCAGGGTGGCGGCTCAGTTCAGCGCAGGCAGCCCTTCTAGGGGTCTTCATTTCAAGCTGTGTGTTCTGGGGACCTCTTCCTGTACAGTGGGTAGGATCCTCAACAATTTGTCCTGCTTCAGCTCATCCCATGGCTCCAAATTCCCTGGTTTTATTTGTAACTTGATATATACATAAGTGTACATATAGTTGAATTTAATTCATCCTAATGTTTCCCATCCTTTTATCAAATATTAGGTGACAGGATAACACCCTTTAAGGAGATACAGAATCTAAATGCAAACAAAAATACTGCTTAAGAGTTTGAAAAATTACTTCCTTGGACAACATTTTTTGTAAGCTTCATTGAATGGAAAGGTGGTTTGAATTTTTCTATGTAACTGCAATACTGAGTTAAATTAAAAAAAACAACAGCCTTTGCTTTTTAAGATTGCTCTTCTGTCTGAGTATAGGTTTTGGAACCATTAACCACCAGGATTCTGAAATGTGGCCAGTGCTTAATGACAAGTTAGCACTTAGCCCTGGAAAGCTTATCTTTCAAAGCAAGGATAACACTTTAAACTTCTGTGAGGAGCAGGAAAATGTTAGTCTGAAGCTGCAGGTGTTTGCATTCATATATGAGGATGTGGATGATGAATTTGTACTCTAAGATCTATTAGTCATTTCAGACAGTGTGATAAAATAATAGAACTTTCCAGCACTCTGTGATTTACACGAGCCATTTCACCCTAGCATTGACACCAGAGACAAGTCTGTAGGAAGTTGGGGAAGGGGTGTGGCAGTCCTAAACCCTGCGAATATAAGAGGTTAACTGTTCTGGCTAATTTCCAATCCTCTGTTTAGAGTTATACATTTTTCTTTAAATTCCTCTTTCACCCTACTTCAAAAGTATTGAGGATGGGTGGATGGGTGAATAAAGAGAGACAAATGATAGAATATTTAACTTGTTTAAATTATCAGCAAGACATAATATATTTAAGGTTTGTTTTCCCAGTACAGGGAATTGAACTCAGGACCTTGTGCTTGCCAGACAGGTGTGGTGCCACTGAACTACATCCCTGGCCCTAAAATTTTTAGTTTTTAAACATGTCAGTTTATTATTCTTTCTCCAATGCTTCCAACTGGTTTCTAACTTTATTTTTTTAGAAAATATTGTACTGTATAGAGAGAAATTCATTAGTATGATATCAATTATTTGGTCCAGTAAAAACTATTCTCTTCTTATTGAGTTGAGATACTATATAAAGACAAATAGATCAAATCTCATCAAGATGTTGAAATCATCTATATTTCTTCTAATTTTTATCAAATAGATGTAAAATTTCTGAGAAAGGTACCTTAAAATCTCATAATATTATTCTTGGGGTTATCAATTTCTCCTTATTATTAATAAATTTTATATTGAATAATTTAAGTCTTTACTACCTTGTGAATAAATATTCAGAATTTTTATGCCTCCCTATTGAATTGATCCTTTTATTGCTAAATCAGTCATCTTTTATTGCCATGATATTTTTTGCCTGAGTCTATTTTTTCTGATGTTAATATCAGTATACCATCCTTTTTATTAATAATTTCGTGTTGTTTTCAATCCTTAACTTTCAATATATATGTTTTATTATTTGATCTGAGGACTCCTAATTCTTTCACTTCTAGAATATTTTCATTCATCACTATTTATTTCATCTCTGCCATTTCTCAGTTTCTCTTTCTAGAGCCTTATTAAGAAATGTATATTTGCCAGGGATTTAGCTCAGTGGTTTCGCCACCTGCTGCACAAGCACAAGGACCCAAGTTTGATCTCCAGTACCAAAAAAAAAAAAAAAAAAACAGAAGAAATGTATATTTTTAAAAAAGAAATGTATATTGGACCTTCTTAATCTGGCCTGCATCTCTGTTCATTTCTTTGTCTGATAGTAAGTTGCTGTACTTAGTCTGAGACATTCTGTGTTTCTCAGACCTCTTTTCTAGTTTACTCATTCTCTCTGCTGCTCCTTCAGTTCTGCCCTGCCCACAGGCCTATCAGTAGTTTTTGTAGTTCCTTCTTTGCAGTGGTATCTTGTGTTTCAAGCTCTCAGCTTAATCACTTGCAGTTTTCTGCCTTTTTTATACAACGGCCCCATCTTCTGTGCCCATGCAATAAGAAGGACTTAGCCCCAGCCTCTAGGGCCTCTGTGTGGGACCAACACTCTTGCCTGTTCAGTGTACTTCGCTATATATGAATTAGTTCTGATGCCTAAAAGTATTCTTTTATTTATTTTAACCTTCGCACCTTAAAAAAATCTTTCTCTTATACTTTTCAGCATTTTTATGAGTTTGTATTGGGAGGGATTCTTTATATCTTCGACTCAGTACTTTAGATTCCAGGAAATTTCACACACGTTCCTGATATGTACAAATGTAACAACAGATTGTTTGAAAGGGTCCTCTTTCTTATCAAACTTTGGCTTATCGCAGCATTTTTAGTTCCAGAATAGCTTCACAAAACGAAGAGAATATGCTGTATTTTGGGTGGCAACCAGTGAGGTACCAGATTCTTGCATAACATCATTGTGCTTAAAATAGTCTTTTCAACTATTACATAGTAAAAAATATTATTCTTACAAAGGGATGACAGATTCCTTTTTAAGTGCTCTTATCTGGATGAAATATCAGGTAACATAAGAGGCTCATTTTTTAAAAAACAAAAAATAATTGTGATTTTTATTTTATAATTATTAAAATAAAAGCCATACATATATACATTAACATTTCTAATTTCAGTGATCTGGTAAATGTGAATGACCCAATGTGGTTTTAGCTCAAAAAAGGAGAAATGAAAAAGTCACCCTATTGCTAGGCCACATCTTATAGTAAATAGTGTTTAATACTTCTCTTTTGAAAAATACATGTACACATATGCATATATATGTGTACATATGTACATATGTACTTGTGTGTGGAGATCTTTGGATCTTTGTGGTTATTGAGAGAAATATAGTCTCTGTTTTTAAATAAATTACCCTTTTTGGAAAACTGAAAAATTGGTGACAGCAGGCTCCCAGATGTGCCCCATGTTTACAAAGTATCAAGTGGAGTTACTTACTTAATGCCCACACCTTTGCCTTCTCTTATCAGTGTAACTCAGCTACTTCCATACTATAGATAGTATAGACTATCTGCTTGCTAAAAGCCTATTCTTAGAAGTGGACTTAACCACAAAATAACATCTTTTTTATCATTGAAACACAGTACCTGACACCCACTATTTAAAGATAGGAGGTTTAAATTGGTTCATGGTTTCAGTTGATTCAGTCCATAATCAGCTGGCCCCAAGGCAAGAATGTCTGGTGGAAGGGCATGGCAGAACAAAGCTGCCTAGTTCATGGCTGCAGGAATGCAGAGCAGGGGAACACCCTCAGAGAGGAAGGAGCCAGGGCCCAGCCAAAGACGCTGAGGCTATGCCTCCATGGCCCCCAGGCACACTGGGCATGTCTTAATCCCCATGAACTCAACATTTCAGGACAAATAATTACAACATTATTGTTATCAATGTTTTTCCTTTGATAGAAGGCCAATTGGTTGTCTTTTTTTTTCTAACTCTGTCAGAATTTCCTACTTATGTTTAGTAAGGCCACATTGATGTTAATGTACTGGAAGCTTCTGGGGTTTGGCTGCTTTCTACTTCTGCCCTGCCTGTGCTGTATGATTTGAGTCCCTAGCTTCTCTGTACTGACACTCATTCATTGACTATTAAATGATATCTAATCACTTCCAAGAGATGTCTTGGGCCTTACTAGTAAAATGAGAGTAAATCATGTCAGCCATTACCAAGATAATACCACAAAATAAAACCTTTTGATCATTAGACCTTGCTCTGCTCATTTGAAAGGGCTCATTTTAACTTCCTGAGCACTGTCAACAGAGTTTAGAAAATATTGGTATCCCTCTTACATTTCATTCTCTTTTTCTCTTATTCTCTCTCCCCTGTCGCCTCCTTGTAGCTTAGAACAGCGAAATTTGACTTTGGAAACAGAAATGATGAGCCTCCACGATGAACTGGATCAAGAAAGGAAAAAGTTCACTATGATAGAAATCAAAATGCGAAATGCCGAGCGAGCAAAAGAAGATGCTGAGAAAAGAAATGACATGCTGCAGAAGGAAATGGAGCAGTTCTTTTCCACGTTTGGAGAGCTGACAGTGGAACCCAGGAGAACTGAGAGAGGAAACACGATATGGATCCAGTGAGCCTGCTTTCTCCACTGTCTGGATGGCCATGGGGAGAACTGTGGGGACTCTGATGGGAGGGGATACGGGAGTAGGTGGCTGGTCACCTGGCTGTACAGAGCCCTGCTGGTGAGAGAGATCATTTACAATCATTAACTATCCGTGTCTACAATGTGTACCAAAGTTATATCATGCCACATCATGCTACTGTCAAGTGTTACAACTGGATATGTGTATATAGAGTAGTTTTTAAAAAGTAACCTAAAACTAAGAAGCTTATCTCAAGAATTATTTTATTGCAAGCCTTGTATTTAAATGTTAAATCAATATGTTGTTGCAATTTAGCTTGCTCTCGAGCTTCACCCCTTGCACTTAACATAAGCTATTTTTGGCGTTGTGTTATCATCTGCTTATTTTATAGATCAATATTTTTATTTCCCCTTTTGCTGAGGAAATGAAGATAAGAAGAAATATATATATATAAATATATATAAGATGAATTGCTGAAATCTAAGGATTCCTTTGTGGCTGCGCTCTTTGTGCCAATAGACCTTGCCATGACCAAAAAGAGAAATGTAAATAATTTTATAAAACATAGGAGAATCACAAAGTACCTTTGGGTTGCTCTTTGAATTCTTTCCCTTGGCACCACTGCTCATATTGTTTTAGGAGATGATTGGGACAGGAATTTACAGGCTGTGTAAGGGAGTCCCCTTCTCAAGCCCCCTGTCCACCTTGCCAGATCCACACGTACGTGTCTCCTGTGCAAGATGCACCTTGCTGGGGGAACATGGTAAAGATGGGCATTTAACCTTGGGTTCCTGAGTACTTGCTAACTGAATCCCTGTAACTGCTGAGTGGTTACTAGAGGAAGTCTTTCTTCCGTTTGGAAATTGGGAGACAATGCTTGCTAACCCATGAGCACCTGTGCCATCACTCAGACCCCCCGTCCCCGAACAATTGCACTTTGAAATGCCAACAGTGAGTGGGATGTCCCTCTCAGTGAAACCTCTAGATTAGGTGTCATATAGTCATACCTTTCTCCTACTCAGGCTGTTGGCATCTGGGATTCTCTCCACACCACAGCTGGCAAAGGCAGTTTGCAGCAAGATGATGAGAGAAGGGACCAGGAGAAAGTTTGGAACAGACAACTCTTTTGCTTCTAATTTTGGCAATATCATTTTTTTCTCTATTGGAAACTTACTCACTTGTGTTAATTTTTAAACATGAATGCATACATGTCCAATTTTGACAAGTATGTGATCATCAGTAATGTTAACTTTCAAGAAAAATCCAGAGTTCTCTTCAGATACTGTTCCATGGGAATGGTTCTTCACACTTCAAGAAGGCAATGATTATGAGAAGCCAGGTGAATAAATCTTACAGAAGAAAATAAGTCACAAAAGGCAAATCAAAAATAAAGACTGAGTGTATGGGATTTGTGTTCATGGAGATCTTATGTTTGTATGTGTTTATTTCTTTTCAAAGAAAGTGGTCTTTACAGCATTTATTCTTGTCAATGTTCTTCTTTTGTTTATATCTCCCCATTGAGTTTGTGTGGTCTTTTGGTATCAACCAGGATCTATATAACAATAACTGCTCTATCTTGAGTCCTTTTGCTCTGTCTTTCCAATTAAGTAACAAGACACTTACAACTGTATATCCTATAAGATATTTAAATTCAAAATGAGCAAAGTGCTCTCAGTAACTCTATATACTTTTGCCTCTTTCTCCAGTTCATGTCTTAGTTAATGAAAATTTTGAACCCATCCTGGAAACTATATGAAACAATAGTAAAAAACAAAGCTTATGAACCAAACACCCTGAGTTCAAATTGTCTACAATTTGATAATTGTTATTAAACCTTCAATGCATAACTTTTCCCACTGTGCAACTGGAATAATAAACATATTTCTACCATAGACCTTCTCCGTGGTTTTAAGGAAATAGCCTGTGTTAGACTGAGCATGGCAGCTCATGTACAGGAAAGGTTTCATGAATGCTAACCTGTTTTTCCTAAACTGCCTTGTTTTTGTTTCATTGCCAAACCAAGTTGTCTATTCCACTCATCTTTGCCATTTTAATCTGCTCTCTTTAATCTGTTTCTCCTGTCTTTTGATGAAAGCATCCTACCCAGTCACTTGTGTTCTGGTATTTTCCTTATGTTTGCCATTTTTGCAAATTGCCCCTTCCTAAATCCCCCATCCAGCCACATCTTGGCCTTGCCAATAGCATTTGATGACTTTCACTGGACCAGGACAAAGTCCTTCACATAATGTGAAGGTTCTGACCTCCAGGTTCATTCTCACCTCCTACCATATTCTGTTATACTCACCATGCCTTCCATACCTCCTGAACTTCCCACCTGCTGATGGTGTGCCCTTCTTGTCTGCCTTCATTCTGTGTGAACTCTCAGTATCTTTTAAGAGCCAACTCATTGTTCTCCATGAAGCTTCTTAGAACCTCAAAGTAGAGGAAGTTGCCTTTTGTGCTCCCAATTTGCAAGTATCTCTTTCAGTCTTTCCCATATATTACTATTTTCTTAATGAAATAAGCATTTTAGGAAGGAGCATGATAGTGTGCAAATGGCAGAAAACCTATTCAGACCTAAATGTACATCTCAACAGGACTTATGCAAGATGCACTCCAAGGACTTCTCTGAGCCTGTTTCACACCTGTGAAGTGGAAATAATTCCCACACAGTAGGGTCACTGTTATGCTGAAAAGCAATATGCACTGTCCCATTACCCACCCTTGGCTGCACTGATAGCTTGACTGCTTACTGGATTTTCTTAAGGGACCAGGATAGTGTCTTTTTATCTTTAAATCCCTCCCTCTGCAAGCTTTTTGCCAAATAGAGTAGCAGCACAGAGAATTAGCAATGATTTTTTAAATGAGAACACAATAATCTTCCTGTTATCCTACCTCTGGTTTATGAAGGACATCACTGTTAATTTTAATTATTCATCTCAAAAACAATGTCCTACACTCAGTGTTTATTACAAGCAGCATGTCCATCTGGGTTTCCATTGCTTCAGCTACAGGTCTAGAAGACATCAACTATAAATGGACTAATAGTTAGAGATCATAGTAATTAGAGAATAGTTAGAGATCATAGTAATTAAGGAGTATCACAAGTTCATGTGCTATACCCTGTAGGTACTGTTGTAAAACTATTTCGGTAACTAAATTGGGCTAGGTTTTGGTCACTATGACAAAATACCTGGTAATAAAAACACAGAGGAAAGGTTTATTTTGGATGGGGGTGTTAGAGGTTCCAGTCTATGGTCAGCTGGCTCCATGGCTTCCAGGCCTGTGGGGAGGCAGCAATATCATAAAGGAAGGGCATGAGGAAGGAATGCAGCTCAGCTGTGGCAGACCAAAAGAAGCAGAGTGTGAGCCAGCCACAGGCGTGGCTAGCTTCCTCTTTCTCCTGCCTTTGTGGTATCCAGGCTCCCAGTTATTGGATGGTGCCAGTCACATTCTAGGCAGGTTTTCTTCATCAGTTTGCTATCCCTCATGTCAATCACCTACAGAAACTCCCAGACACATTTAGAAGTGTGCTTTTGTGAAGAACCACTTTGGGTTGATTTAAAGCCCGGGCACCTGAGGACCCTGTAAGGACATGACCCCACTCTCTAGCACATGTGCACTGTGAGACACACTTATGAAAGAATGACTTAGCATAGGCAATCACAGATGTGCAACATGATCATGCCAGGACACAATGCTGCAATGCTTGATAATGACCAAGATAGGCACTGAGGGATAAAGACACACTACTCTTCATATTGTTGTTGATGTTGGCTCGGCATGCTTTCTCTACCCTGGGGACCTTACTCACAAAATTACCCCTTCAGCCACCCTGTGGCCCTGACAAGTGCCTGTGGAAACAGCACCTGATGGCGAGGGAAAGCCCCAGGAAGTTGCCAATATGGATCTCCAGCCTCTCTTTGATTACTTGTAGCCACATTTTTGGCATTAGGGAAGGCCCCCAAGGACTAGGAAACAATCTGCCTGACACCCAGAGACATACTGAGGACCTTAGAAGTGCTAGATGTACGAATTCCTCACCCCTACTGTGAGTCAGTGAGGTGGGTGGCTTGGTTATTTACACACACACACACACACACCTGTGAGGCAAGAGGCAGAAGACCTTCTCCAGCAATTGGGCCAATTGCAACAAACAGAGGAGAATCTGCAATGACTGGCTGCCACAGAAGTCATGCTGTAGGGTAGCCTCCTCCCCAAGCATAAGTCTCCATTACCAGGAGTGCCCCCAATACAGCACACAAGGCCTACTGTTAAGCAAAAGGTGGAAATAGCGGAGCCCTTGGCCCAAAGTTGGGGTGGGGGGGATCCAAGAGGACCATGTACATCAACCCGCACACATTGTATGCGACCTACACAGCCACAGTTACAAGAGCTGACACAACATAAAACAGAAAGTAGGGCTAACTTTTGCTCTTCTGGCCAGTGGGTGGGTAAAGTAAGGGCCCTGCAGCTGTACTGATGCACACTGACTGGGTGGCTCAGAAAGGAGGGCCCTTCAGCTCTGCATGGTTTCTTTAACCTGGGACCTCACTGATGAAAATACCCCTTCAGCTGACCCTCAGCCCTGACAGCTATATCTCACAGGTGTTTCTCAGTCCAATCAAATAGCCCTCAAATTACCCTATTGAAAGCGTGTTCCAGCTTCTAGAGCACAGAGAAGAGCTCTGCCCCCTGCCCCCATTTGACCAGGAGCAACAGTGCATCATGCTTACCAGCAGATGGAGGAACTCTATCCTGTTCCTAGGGACTCGTTTCCCCATGTACAAATAATGTCCCAGAGGTTGTTGACAAGGAAAAGGCATCCAAAACACCCTTTCTGCTGTGAGATAATACAATTCCAACCATGATCTGAGAATACTGTCTAAATACTTACCTGCAGCTGTCCACGATTGCTGTCCACATCCATGCTGAAGATGTGCTGGGTGTTGAAGGTACTGAGTGGCTCAGGTTATCGACCAGTGAACTGAAGGCTGTGGACAGAGGCCCCAGGATACTTTGTGTCCAAAGAGTACATTATGTGACGTACTAAAAGGTAAGCATGTGGTCACATGGGTGAAGCTGGGAAAGGCACAGTGAAGCCGAGACTTTAATCTGATTTCTAAAGGACAAATAGGAAGTTGGCAAAAAAAAAAAAAAAAAGGAAGTTGGCATACAGAACAACAGTTCCAGTGAGGGACTTTCCTTGGCCGTGGATCAGCAAGTGCAAAGGTGCTTCAAGGCAGACACCAGGGAGCCTTTTCAACAAAAGAAAAATGAACTGTTACACCTGTGCCACGCTGCCTCATCAGCACATGGTGAGGCCCAGAGACTCACGATTCACTGAGAGAAAGCAAAGCTGAAAACATTTTGCCTTGTTTGAACTTACAAACCACAAGGAAAGAGGGTTGGAAAAGTGGCTCCCAGTGGTCTATTTCATTATTCTCTTTATAGTCCTCTTAATTGCACACATGGGGGGTGAATGAAAGTTAGAACTGCCCAGCTTAAAGGCTACTTGCTGTGAAGTGACTTGAAAAACTAACAGCTCCCTGGGCAGCCCAGATCCAAGGACCCCACTGGAGCTCTTGAAGCATAAAAGGTAGCTGATGAAAACACCATTTGTGGCTCAGGTCCAGGGCTGAATGATGCTCTTTATTTTTAAACAGGGTATAGCTCCTACCCCAAGGCCCTGGAGGGCTAAGTCTGTCTGTGACCTACCCATGCAGTGGTCTTCCTTAAGTAGAGTGTAAAGTAACAGAATATTGAATTATATGCATGGGGGCTGGTTTTACCTCCAAGGGAACCCCTGAGCATCCTACCTGGTTTTGTGAATGTGCCATGTCCCTCCCAGCCCTCTCTTCTCAAAACAACCATTCCCTGTGCCCCTGATTCAGTAGATCAATTATCTGTCCCACCAAAGAGACATCCAGGTGCTATGGCTGATATGGCTTATTCTCTCCAAAGCTCATTCTGAAACAGGAGTGCCATGGCAGCAGTGTTGGGGACAGGGCCTTTGAGAGGTGATTAAGTGGCGAAGACAAATGCCTTTCTCACAGGATGGGTTGATTCTCAGGGTAGTGAGTGAGTTCAGACCTCAGGGCCGGGGTTAGTAACTGTGAGAGCAGCGGTGGAAAGCAAGCCCCTCTGTGTTTTCCTCTTCCATGTGCACCTGTTCCACTTCTGACTCCCACGATGTTTCCAAAGGGCAGGACCTGTGCTGTCTGATTTTGGGCTTTCCAGTCTCCAGAGCCATGAGCCTAAGTAAACTGTTTTTCCTCAGTTACCTAGCTTCAGGTGTTCTGTTATAGCAACACAAAAGGGACTAAGGCACCAGGGTGGTCATCCTGTCCTGGTCCTGATGACTCAATGCCAGAGTTGCCCAAATGCTCTGTCATTTTTTCCATCTGTACACCGATCCCAGGTTGCTCCAAACTGCACTCCCTTTGCATGCCTCAGACCTTCCCCTTCTTCCTGCCATCCTCTTCTCCCACACACAATACCCCCTGAAGATGCCACTGCTTTCCTGTTCCACATCTACAAGCCATTGGCTAAAGGCAAGTGGGCCTGGTTTGGCTCTTTGCTGTTGCTTCCAGACCTTGCTTCATCTCTCCCCTTGGATCTTTTTAGTTGCATATGTCTCCTTATCATGCAGTGAGAGTTTTAGCACATAACCAACCATTTTCCCCGCACCACTGATCCTACCCATCCACCAACATGGGCATTCAGCTCCATTACTCAAAGACTTCTTCTCTTGTGCCCAAACATCAGCTGCCAACACCCCTGGTCAAGCCTTAGAGGACGTCACCCCAAATATGAGCACCATCTCTAAAATCCCAGCTTCAAACATCCCACTCTGATGATCATTTCTTTTCTCCTTTTTAGGACACTGCCTGTGCCACTACCACTGCAACCTTTCTCAGGGCCTCCCCCTAAGTGTATCAAAGCCAGTGACTTCAACGAGGTGTTCCTAACTATTATCCTTCATGTCACTGCTCCCCTCCTAGAGCAGCTGAGCTTCTGTGGTTCCCACTATAGTTATTCTCTTGTCCCATTTTAAAATCTCTTTATCTTTCTCAAATTACTATACTACTCCTTTAAGAGGGGAATAAAGACAACCCAACTCTGGCTAAATTCAATTTTGCTTGCTCCCAACCTGTACCAGAAACTAAACATGACTAAAGAGAAAAAGAGCACCATGGAGTCCAGTCTCCGACCCTAAATAATCATGGCTCATAGGGCTCTTATCACGGTCCATTGACCTGGCTTCATACTTTCCAAGGTCGCTTTCACAATCCTCTGCCCTAACTTCCATTTACTCTTCTCCCCTTTATTATCAACTATCAGTTCTCTTCACTGAGAAACAAACTGATGTGCATGTACTGATGGCCCCTCACCACACTTACACACCCCTATCTCTCCTGTGCTCACCCTTGGACTCCTGGTATGATGCTCCACCTGCTCTGAGTAGGACAAATCTTCTGCACCCCCCCCCTGTCTTTCAAACACATTGCTCTATCAAATATCAAGCTTTGGCATGATCACTTTGGCTCTCTACTAGTCTTATCAACATATCCCCATGCTTCAGTACATTTTTGAAAATCCTCTCTTAACCCCACATTTATCTCCAACATTGACATAATTGTTCTGCTTCACTTGTTGGAAAGAAATGAATTTTCAGCACATGTTCCTACTTCCTCATTCCATATGTTGTCTGTCTCTCTCTCTCTCTCTCTCTCTCTCTCTCTCTCATTAGTGTACACTTGCAATACAGAATAGTGATGTTCACCTTGAGAAACTGGTACATACATGTAACGTATCTGAAAAGATCCCTTTACCTTCCTCTCCCTTACTTCCCCCTTTCCCCTGATCTCCTTTCTGATTTTCAAGAGTCTACCTTCTTGTTTTCTGTCATCTCTCATTTATCTTATTTATTCATTCATTTATTTATTTATAATTTAGGTTTCTCATATAAGAGAAATCATGGGATATTTGGCTATTCGTATCCTACTTATTTCACTTAGCATGATAGTTTCAAGAACCATCCATTTTCTTGCAAGTGACATTTCATTTTTCGTGGATGAATTATATAAATATTATATATATACACACATTATATATGCATGTATATATGTTATATATGTATATACTGTATATGCATTATATACATGTACATATGTATTATCTATACATATATACATTATATATACATTATCTGTACATATATAATGTGTATATACATATATACACATATATACATGTATATACAGTATGTACATGTATATATATATATATATATAATGACATTTTCCTTATCCATTTATCTGTTGACAGGTGTCTGGGCAATATCTAAGGCTTACTGTTGTGAATTGCACTCCAATAAACATGAATATGCATGTGTCACTATGGTATGATATCTTTACTTCTTTTGAGAATAAATACAGGATATGTACAGATGAGTCAAACAGAATTTCTATTTTTAGATTTTTGAGGAATCTTCATACTGATTTCCATAGTGATTGTATTAGTTTACATTCCCATCAACCATGTAGGAGGTAGGTAGTTTCTTTTTCCCCACCTCTTTACCAGAATTGTTGTTGTTGTTGTTGTTGTTGTTGTTGTTGTTGTGTGTACATGCAGGCTTGTTTTTCTTGAAGGCTTTTTCTAAATATATAGAGATAATTGTGTGATTTTTTAAACCCTTGCTTCTATTTATGTGGGGTATTACATTTATTGACTCTTGTATATTGAAGCTTCTTTGGATTCCTGAAATGAAGCTTACTTGGTCATAGTGTCTGATCTTTCTAATGCATTGATGAACTCTGTTTGCAGGCTTCTTATTGAGGACTTTTTTCATCTATGTTCCTCAAGAATACTGCCCTGTGATCTTCTTTTTTTGTTGAGTCTTTGTCTGGTTTTGGTATCACCGTGATTCTGGCTTCATGGAATGAATTTGGAACAACTCTTTCCCTTGCAATTACAAATGTTCCCTTTGAGGAACATTGGTGGTAGTTCTTCTCTAATTACATGGTAAAGTTCAGCAATAAATTCATTGGGTCCTAGAGTCTTCCTGTTTGGTAAAGTTCCTATTGAATCAGTTGCATTGCTTATTGTTGATCTGTTCAGGATTTTTATATCTTCTTGGTTCAATTTTGGTAATTCATGTCTAGGAATTTATACATTTCTTCTAGTTTCTCTAATGTATTAGAAGATAAGTTTTCAAAAAAGTTTTTAATGATCTTTTTTATTTTAGTGGTGTCTGTTGTAATTTTACCATTCTCATTTCTAAATTTATTAATGTATGTCTTATCTCTTTCTCTTTCTAGGTGGGTTTGGCTAAGGGTTTATCATCATTTATCTTTTTATAGAACCAATTCTTTGATTCATTGATTGTATGTTTTAGTCTCGATTTCATAAATACCCACTCTGATCCTTATAATTTCTTTCCTTTTACTATTTTGGGTCTGGCTTTTCTATGACTTTGATATACATTATTAGATTATTTACTTGGAATTTCTTTGTTTTATCTGATGTAGCCATTTATAGCTATAAATTTCCCTGTTAGGACTGCTTTCTTTATATTCTACCTACTCTGATATGTCATGTTTCCATTGCCAATTGATTCTAAGAAATTTTTAATTTCTTCCCTGATTTTGTCTGTTACTCACTGATCATCCAAGAGTGTATTATACAGGGCCGGGGATTTAGCTCAGTGGTGCCGCCAACTGCCTTGCAAGGACAAGGTCCTGAGTTCAATCCCCAGTACCAAAAAAAAAGGAAGAGTACAGACTCTAGGTGTTTGTGTATTCTCTGTGGTTTCTTTCATTGTAGAATTCTAGTTTTATCCCATTGTGATCTGGTAGGATGCATGAGATTATTTCAATTGCTTTGTATTTATTGACACATGCTTTGTAACCTAAAATATAGTCTAATTTTTTTTAAACTCCATGGACTGCTGAAAACATGTGCATTCCACTGTTGTTGGATGAAATTCTCTATAGATGTCTGTTAACTCCATTTGTTCTGTATTTTATTTTGACTCTGATATTTGTTTGCTGATTTTTTGTCTGATTGATTTGTGTATTTGTGATGGTGAGGTACCCTTATGATTGTATTGGTGTCTCTCTGTCATCTTATGTTAAGTAGTGTTTGTGTACTGCTGTTTGATGCATACATAATTACAATTTTTACCTCTTTTTGGTATATTATTCCCTTTACCAATATGTAATGACCCTCTTTATCACTTCTCACCAGTTTTGGTTTGAAGTCAACCTGGTCAGGTACCAGAATAGCTACTCTTTTTAGGGGCCTCTAATTCCTTGGGTTATCATTTTCTATCCTTTTATTTTCAATCTCTATGTATCTTTTTGGTTGAGGTGTGCCTCTTGTCAGCAATACATAGCTGGAACTTGTTTTTTGACTCACATACCAGTCTGTAGTTTTTGATTGGAGAGTTAAGACCATTTAAATTGAGTGATATTACTGAAAGTATATAATGATTTCTCCCATTATATTGTTTTTATCAGTGGTTCATTCACTTCTTGTTTGTTTAACCATGCTCATGGTCATGAATTTTTGTAGATTATCCTTTTGATGAGAGATCTTTATTTGTCCTTTAATTCTGTTTTGGTGGGGGGTTTTGTTTTGGGGGGTTTTTTTTGGTACTGGGGATCGAACTCGGGCCCCTGCACTTGCAAGGCAGGCGGTGGAACCACTGAGCTAAATTCCCGGCCCTATCCTTTAATTCTGAAGGATATTTTTGCCAGATATAGTAATCTGGTTGGGTACTTATTTTCTTTTAGGGATGAAACACTTCACTCTAAGCCCTCTGGCAGTTAAAGTTTGTATTTAGAAATCTGCTGTTATTTTGATGAGTTTTCCCTTATAGATGATTTGGCACTCCTTGCTAACAGCAGACTAGTATTCTCTCTTTGTTCTGAGTGTCTGACATTTGGAGTATGATGTGTTGTGGAGTGGTTCTCTTCTGGTCATGCCTATTTGGGATTCTAAATGCCTGCCATACCTTGGTATCCATCTCTTCCCTAAACATATATCCCTAGATATATGTTTTGTACTGTTAACCTCTATTATGATTCTTAAATTTCTTATTTTGGAGTCATGTGGAGCTATTGGATAATCTTTTAATTGACTTGTTTTATTTCCATTGTTATCGCCTTAATTTTCTAATCCATCCACCTTGTCTTTGAGTCCTGATATCTTTGCTTCTGACCTGATCTTGCCTATTGCTGAGACTTTTCATTTAAGATGTTAGTTCACTTACTGAACTTTTTATTTACGGGATTTTTGCTTGATTATTTTTGATAACCTCCATCCCTTTATTAAAGTGGTCTCTCATATCCTGGACTGTCCTCCTTAATCCATTCAGCTGCTTGTTTGTCTGTTCTTTGATCTTCTTAATTATTTTAACTATCAGATTTTTTAATTCTTTGGAATTTCATCCACTCCAGTGTCTTGAGATTAATTTTTGAGAAGGTGAGTTTTCACAGAGATCTTGTTGCCTTTTTCATTATACGTCTGTTCCTGTGTACAGGTTTGGAGAACAGAGGGAAAAAGATCTCTTCTACTCTGGTGTGGGAAAGTTTCTGGTGAGTGGCTTTCTCTTTGTGATGTGCTCAGTGTTCTGGGTTTGTCCCATGTGAGAATCTCACCCCCCCACACACACACCAGACTGTTCTAAATGATAGATTCAACCCCTAACACTGTTGTTAGAGGACAGAGTAACTGAAGGTAACAACTACAATTGAGAAGTCAGTCCTAAATAATATCAGGTAATTAAAAACTTGTTTTAGAACGAGTGCTATTTTGCTATCCTAGGAAAAGATAGGAAGAGTAATAAAACAATGTGCTAGAAAAAATTTAAACTTAGTATTTGGATTAATCCTAATAGTACTTACATAAAAGAGAAAAAAGGGAAATGAAAAGAGGAAAAAAAGATAAAATACCAAGAGAACAAAGGAGGTGTATTAGGGAAAATGAAGACAACAGAGAAAGAAGGAGATTATAAATGGGAGGTGAGAGAAGAAATAGGGCAATTTCATTCAAATATTGAACTGAAAGTCAAGCAATGTTGATATCATCAAAAGCAACCATTGTTTGTGGGCATATGTGACTGAACAACATGGAATGGTACATAAGCAACAGCAGAAAACATACTTGCAGCTACATTCATACACGCGCACACACACACTCAGGCATACACAGTGGGGAAACTTAAAAAATCAAACAAGGAAAAAAAATATTACAATTATCCTGCTTTTTTGGTCAGGGTGAATGCTATAAAGTGCTTTAATGTATCCTGCTGTCCTTGTATCACCAGGCCCAGGAGCCTCTGGTATTGTCGTTCCAAGGTGAGCTCTGCAAATCTCTCTGCCATGTTCACCTATCTCAGGCTCAGGTCTCTCAGTCCACTGTTATGCCTCCAATTGACCAAGACTCTCTCTGGCCTATAACTTCGGTGGTAGGGTAAGCAGAAGACAGCAACCCACCCAGACACACCCACACAGCCTGCTATCTGGTGGCTTTTCTCTTTTCTATAAAAGTGAATTACAGCAACGCTGCTACTTGCTGAGTTTCTCTGCCAAGTTCCAGTGGCATTCAGGAACTGGGAGGAAAGAAAGAGCCTCCTTAGTAACTACTGTGGACTGATTTCTCCACCTCTGGCAATTGTATGTTCCAAGTAATCAGATTCTCTCTGGGTTTCTCTGCAGCCCATAATTTCAGCAGCATTTGGGACCCCACAAGAGAGATCTCCTCCCAGTACCTAACCCTCTATAGTTTCTTCTCCACTCCTTGTTCTTTCAGATCCCAGCCATTTCAAGCCCACAAGTACCCCACTGTCTCATGGAGCCAACAGTGTTGGATGCCAGGTCCCACAGCAAGACCATGCCCTCCACCTCTATTAACCTCTGGAGCTCACAGTTCTATCCCAGCCACACTGCCTTTTGCACATGCTTTCCATGATGCCCTGATCTGGGGAGACTTTCCTTGGCAAATATCTCTTTTGCTGGCCACCATGTCCCTGCTGAAGAACCTCTAGGCCCAGGGGGTACTTCTAGTGGTGGCAGCTAGACTGGGCAACTTTTGGCCCTCATCATATTGAGCTTCTTTCATTGGAGGGATTTGTGCATTTCCCAAGATGACATGTTTGCCAGAGCTGGCCTAGAAGCAGCTATGGGACCTAGGAATGGCCCTGCTCCTTTCTTTCTTTTTTTTTTTTTTTTTTTTGGACCGGGGATCAAACTCTGGTCCTTGCCCTTGCACAGCAGGTGGCGAAACCACTGAGCTAAATCCCAGGCCCTGGCCCTGCTCCTTATTCTAACCACCCCTATTTCTGGATTTTGTTTACCCACTTTCTCCTGTAAATTGCCCTTCCTGGCTGGACTCCCATTCTCCCCTCCCCAACCCCCCAGCCATGTACCTGATGACCTTGGTGAGTGTGCCCAGGTGTCCTATGAGTACAGCTGCCTTTAGCTGCCATGACCTGACCTCCTGTGCTCTCTCAAACTTACCTGAGTTACCCTTTCTGGCTCAGTTCTGCAATGATTTTCACAATATCGAGTTTAACTGCCAATCTTAACCCTCTCTTCCTCAGCATCTCAGTAGCATTTGCCAGTTTTCTACTCCCTCATTTTTGAAACACTTTCTTTACTTTGTATCCAGGACAACACTCCTTCCTAGCTTTCCGTCTGCTTCATTGGACATTCCTTGAAATACCCTCCTGGGTTCTGATGTCTCGGTGTTGAAATGAGAGGCATCGCTACCTTTGTTATCCTCTTTTTCAGTTACACTCTGTTCTTGTAGGTTTCATACAGACTGAAAGTTCTTAATGTTATTTATAAGTGAATTACTCTGAGATTTGTGTTTCAATTGAACTTCTTCCTTCAACTCCAGTCTAGTAGAAAATCCTGCTATTTCACCTGAATGTGTAATAAACATCTCCAGCTGACATACCAAAAGCAAACTTGATTTTATTCCCAAATAGCCTCTTAACTTATCATTCACCATCATTTAGCTCAGGTAAAAATAGTTAGTCATCCCTGATCTCTCTTATGTTTTCATGTCATAGTACCAGTCCATCAGCAGATCTTGTCAACTCTGCCTTCACAATATATCCTTAACTATATCCTGGCCAAATGCTTCTCAGCACCTTCAGTTCCTAGTTCATACTCCATCATGCCTTTCAGGGTTTATGTTATAATTACTGGATTCATTGTATCCATTCTTATTTTCCTGAGAATTTTATCTCTTCAACAGCCAAATTTTAATTCTTTTAAAAAGATTTAGATTGTATTGTTTCCTTGCTCAAACCTAACCATGTACCCATATTTATAATAAAATCCCAAGAGCTTATCATGTTATGATACTTGCCCCTTGATCCCTTTTCATTTACTGCCACACTTTTCTTGTCCTTCTATTTAATCTGGAACATGCATCTTTTGCACATGCTGTACAAGCAAGTTTTTGTTCCAGGGCCTTGGCACCTGCTTTACCCTCAGTCTGAAATGTTTTCTTCAGGTGTGGATGAGACTTATTTCCTGCCTCTGTGTAGATATCATCTCCTTTCTAAAATACCATGTCTTTTCATGCCTTATCATTTTGGCCTGATTTGTACCTTTAGTACTTACTACTATCCTATGCCCCACTGGCCGTATATTCCATGACGGCATGAGTGCTGACTTCATCACAATAATGTGTACCAAGAATGCTCCTTGGAAGATAGAAGTGCTCAGTGAGCATCCGTGGTGTAAATTATGAGTGAATGTTTAGAACAGAGTGTAAATTTTCAGGGTCAGATGTTCAGGGAGGTTCTGGGGTGAGTCTTTTAATAGAAAACAGTAAATGATGGAGTTAGATCTTAAATTGTTTCAGAACTTCAGTTGTCACCAGGACCTGTACACATTTCCCAGATGGGCTTCATGTGAGAATGGCACTGCAGAGACTCCAACACCCAAGGGGATTTGCTGATGTGCAGATGCAGATGCCAGAAGTATGAGCTCAGCATCCAACCACAACAGCTCTCAGAGGAAGTGAGTATCAAAGCAAACATCATGCAATACAGAAAAGAACGCCCAGTCCAGGTTTTTAAAATAAATTGTAAAAATGATATCTGCCATAATGTAATGGTTAATAGCCAAAATTCTCTTATGCTGACTCATTTAATGTACTTACATACAGTTAGGCAAACTGAGAACATTGGATGAACCAGATTTCTTGTGTCACTGTTTTGGCCTAATAATAATTATGGATTCATTCAAGTTGTACCACTAATTAAACACATTATTATTTTAAAAATAAATAAATTAGATAAAGCTATTTTGCTTTAACCACATAGTTTTATACAAGGATTTATTTACTCTGAATTTTTAAAGGTAAGCCCATATCCATATGTCTCCTACACAGATGTGTTCAATAAATGCTTTTGAAGTGAACTGATAAGCAGCTTTAGAATACAACTCAGAAATTAAACTTGAAATTTCCCTAGAGATTAATTTTTCCAAATGCAAGTTTGTAATATATGAACTTTGAGGAAGAGGTGATTTTTTTGAAAGTTTTTAATAAAAGAACTATTTTAATGTTAATTCCTTTCATCTGTGTAAAATGTTATTTACATTATAAAATTTATTTTATGTATAACTGTTTATAGACAATATTTCCACTACTGTGAATCTGAAGATATAAATGGAAAACAAACTCTGTGTGGGACAGACTTCTAGGCTGAGTGTAGTGGTTTTGTAATATGAGTAACAATTTGTACCCGCTTTTCAGTTGAAATCAACATGGACTATTGCGGACAGAAAGATTCCAGACAAAGTCAAGTGAAGGACAACGTCAGAAGCTCAGTGACATGGAAGTGAAACTCTCCACTCCATAGAGTGAAACAGGAACCACCTAAACTGCATTTTAAGCTTATGTTATGTTGTGCTTTATACTTAAAAAGGCATTTTTAAAGAAAATGTTTGACATAGGGGACCATGAAACTTCAAAGGAGTGTTGCCTTATTTCTGCATGTGTGATCCATGACTTGCCTATGCCATCCACACACACCTTTCAGCTCTCTTGAAGAAATGGCATGGTACAAATACCATTGTGATGAATTAGTAATATCCAAAACCTCTACCTTGGCTACAACCAGTGATGTTATTGAGCAATCACTTCCATCCTTCAATATTGGTTGCTCCAGGGCTGGGGATTTAGCTCAGTGGTTTCGCCACCTGCTATGCAAGTGGAAGGACCTGAGTTCGATACCCGGTACCAAGAAAAAAAAAAAAAAAAAAAAAAGGTTGATTGCTCCATAAGTCATTTCAAAACAGCAAGGCCCAACATCTCTTACTTTTCCCCATTGCAAAGTTGACCAGAAATACCACGTATTTGGTAACATTTTGTGGCACCTGGAATGTACTAATAACTCCTCTGACTCCTTCTCTCCAAGGAGAATCACCTTGTGGAAAACAATTTTCCTTTGTACTCGTGGGTGTTTTCTAGTAGTTACACTTGATCATTTTTAACTTTTTTAAAAGTAAAGATCTGTGATCAAAATTGAAATAGAAGCTGTTCCAAAGATGATGAAGACTGTTGGTCTGTATTTTCCTTAAATAAATAAAAATATGTTTGATAACTCAAAAAAATAGCTGTGTTTATATTCCAGACTTTCTCATGGTTAATGGATTAAATAAAATGTATTGTTTACAGAAATAGTAAGGTAAATCCTCAACATTGTTCAGACACTGACAGATAAAACTAGAACAAGTTCAATGACCTCTTTATCAAGCCACAAAATCATATTTTTAGTTCACCAAGGAATCTGAAATATTAAAGTTTGCTACCACATAGACAAATAATCACTCTCTTAGATAATAATTAGAATAATTAAGAATTCTGGTAATTAACCTAGGAAATTTAACCATATTCTCCTTACTTAATGTCTCCAGAAAAATCTTTTTTCTTTTATTCATTTTATACATTATAGGAAACTTACTGAATGGCAGATACACAACTGGTATGAGCAGAGAGAAATGGAGGTAATGTTTAGAAGATATCAGTCTCAAAAATACAGCCTTCGACATGGTCACATTCATATGGCACCTGCTTGGACATGGTGAAAAAGTAGGCCACTCCTTCTTTCCTATTGATTCCCTGGCGCAGGGAACAGAACGCACAGAAAGGTTCTTCCCCAGGGTTGAAAACATAAGCTCCAGAGATGCTCCAGAGCTACATGGTCAGTGTGTGACACTGAGGCCGTGAGCAAAGGCAAACTCCAATAAAATTTAGGTTTGGATTTGGTTTTATATTAGGAGGATATTCCTCTGGTTTAATAATTCATAAGAAACAGAAATCACAATATATTGGCTCAGCTTCTACCTATGAAGAGTCAAAAGAAGCCACAGTTCTCCTCCAACTCATCTTTGGTTCCACAAGCATTTCAGAAATCAAGGGCAAAAATTAGAAATCAGAGAATGTGAGAAAGAATACAGAAATGATCTGAATGATTTCAAATCCTTGTTAAATATCACAGAGATTATTTTTATCCACCACGCTGGCTGACTTTAGTTCTCACAAGGAAACAGGACCTACGTGGTTTTGGCTCCCACAGTTGACCTAGAACAGCAAGGGAGTGTGTCTGCATATGTATGTATGTGTATGTGTATGCGTGTGCTTTAGGTACTAAACACTGACACAGGACAATTCTCATTGGTAATGGTCTTTGGTGTCCAATCATGCAGAATCACAGGCAAGTTAGGCATCATTGCAAGATGGACATGGCAAGGTAAACAGAGAATGACAGATTGGGAGCTTAATTCTTTTAGGGTATACTGGCCATCGGTCCCACGTAATTGAAATCTAGATATACAGGAGTCCATGTATAAACAGAGGCCTTCCACCTCAGTTTGATCAAAGAACTAAGTGTCAAAAGAAGTAATGAAATCTTATATTTTAATCACAAGGAAAGTAATTGATATAACTATTTACATTGTGACTGTTTTGTTGTTTTTACATGAATGACTTCCCTTGGTTTAGTGACATCTGTGAAAAATGTTGGCTTTTATAATTAAAACGTACATGGAGGATTGAGCAGGGAGCTGGTTCCTCTTCAGACCCAGAGGCAAGACCAGAATCAAAAATTCCTAGAGCAATTTTAATACTCTGACTGAGTTGTAAAAGATATTTTTTGCAGCAAAGCTAATTGATAACATTCTTTTCAGAGCATGATGCTTTTAAGATGCAGACTGTCATATGTTAAGAGAATTAAATAGAAATATAGTTTGTATAATTTAAGTTCTACAATGAATATTTAAAACTTTACAAATCAGCTTTATTGTACTTTTCCAGACAGGTCACAAAAAGATTTATTCTTATCTATTCCACTTGTCACATTTGCCAAGACCAATTTTCTAATCTGCCACTCTGTAGTCGTCACTATCTTTAGATAATATTTTTCCAATAATGATAAAAGTTTGAGGAAAAGTATCCCACTTCTCTGCCATGCATTAAATATCTTCCTCCAGTGGATGGGAATTGGCCTGGCCCTGGACCAACTGGGAGCTACATTCAAGAAAGCCCAAACATTTGATTCTTGAAGATGAAATATTATTTTCAGTTTTTATTCCACAAGAAGAAATTTTGTTGGAAGGCCAATGTATCCCTTTGTAAAATGAACACACCGGTCTACAAAACACATATAAAAATAGCAATGACATATCTACACTGGTGTTGGTTTTGCTGAGTTCTCATAACAATTTAATTGGTCCTGCACATGCGTACACACCCATCCCTTCTGGGGAAAACTACAGCACATTTTATCAAGGATCCCTGTGAAGCCAATGGCCTATGGAGAGGACAGAAGCTTAGACTCCTCAGAGTGCTAACTCGTATTCCAAAGTGAGCCCCACCAGAGGCAGAACCTTCCCTTTTTCCAGAAATATGGCCTGGATGACTTGCCATTTCTGCCCAGAATGTAAGAACATCCTTTGGAAATAACAAGTGACTATATAGGGAATATTGTGGTGGTTTTGCTCCTTAAGAAAACTCAATGCTGGACATAATCTATTCTGAATTTTATCATAACCATTTTTTAAAAGTTATTATAACAAAAGCCTCCTAAGATCCTGAAGGACAACAGGCTTTTAAAGGGGTAATTCTCTTGGCTGTCCCATCTCCCAGTATATCTTGCTTTGATCACCTAGGAAAATTAATCCTGCCAGAAGTTCAAATTCTTACCTCTATTTGTAAATGCTATGTAAATCCAAGGGATTTGTTTCTTTCTTTTTTTCCCGTCCATAGGGGACCACTGACTAAAGGCCCCCAAGAGTCATGCAAAAGGAAATATATGAGGAGGAGGTCCCAGGGAAGGCACCAACAGCAAGGACCTGGAACTGTGTAGTTCTTGACTGGTCTACTCTGAGGAAATAAATGACCAGGTGAGCAGACATGAGAGACAGCCTGACTGTCAAAGCTTCCGAGATGCTGCGGAGATTTCCTTTTGCCTCTTGTCCTCATGGACCTCATGAAATTCCCCTTAGATGGGTTCTTTTCAAGCTGCTGCCTGACCTCTGCACTTAGGCCTGCATGGTATAAAGCAGAGGAGTGGAGAGGAGTGAAGAGGCCCCAGATATATCAAGAGCAGAGTATAGAGAAAAGAGAGAATATTGATACAGAGAAGGGAAGTTCAACAAACCTGGACTATGACACAAGGAAAAAGTGAGAAGACACATGTGAAAGAGGAGACATTTTTTAAAAGTCTGCAATATTCACCAAAAAGAATGGTAGCAAGAGAGAGAGTAGGATATTTTTATTCCAGGGGACAAGCTGCACAATCTGGTATTCCCTGCATTTTAAACAAGTTACCTCTTGCAATGAACCCTACCGAGTGAAGCAATCCCTTAACAGTGGCTGCTCAGGTGGAGGTGGGAGTGGGTGCAGTTCCCTATGGACTCTATTGCTTCAAAAGAGATGGAGCATCCCTGCCGTTGGGTTTAAGGCCATTTTCAGAGCACTGATGTTCTTGTTTGCTTTATTTCTGAGGGGTTCCCACGTGCTGATCATATCACACTCATCAACCGTCCCTTCCATGTTTTACTTCTTCCTCAGGTGAATACCACCACACTGGTGAGCACCAAAGTGGCCGGAGTGCAAATAACAGTGATAGATACTTCACCAAAGTGAGTAAGAAGGGAAGCCTAGCATGGTGCCATTATTGCTGAGAAGTCCTGCTGGGATGGCCCTGTCAGATAACCTCCATGTTTCACAGTCCCTCCTGAAGTGCCCGAGAAAGCACTTTCACTTGATTTAAGTTAAATTCAGGTGATTGCACTAAACATTGGCATTAATGCTTCATGGCTTTAAGACAAACTCATATTGCTAGTGTGATTTCGCAGCAGTGATTTAGGGGCAGAGTTATTGCTCTCACATCTACTGTAGTACAAAATTCAGACTATCAGCCCTTCTTAGATTGTTCAAATTCATGAAATAAATAAGTAAACACAAAACAGCAGTCCTATTAAGGAGTCAGGGCAACTCCTGAGGAACAATGATGTCTTTGGAGATGTGCTTTGGGGGCTTTATTTAAATTAATTAACTTTATTCTAGAAGAGGAAAGCAATGTTTCTTCTCAGAATAAAACCTTGGCAGACCATGAACCTGAGAAGCAGCCCACCCAGGAAAAATCAGCCCACTGTCTGAGTCACTTGGGCAGGCGCCTTTTCTGTTAAGGAACTCATGTGTTAAGGATTCTCACTGTACAATGTTAACACAGTGACCCACCACACCTGCACTCTCTCCAGTAGCCTCCTGCTGTGACATGGAATTTAGAAATGAAAAATGGGCTCTGCTCTTTAAAATACAGACATCAGTGTCTCCTGGCCTCTGTGCAATCGTCTCCTCTGTTCTTATCCACACTGCAACAGCACTCTCTAGTCCCTGCTTCCTGTTCACTGTCAGCCACTATTCACACCTTCATTCTAAAGGCCGAACCAGTTAGAGCCTCAAAGCTACCCCTCCCCCCACGCACTGTACATAAGCATCACATATGTTCTTTCTAAAATTGGTATACAGGTGCCATTTAATCAGTTCAAATTTGGAAGCTACATCTTCAAGGTCTGAGAGCTCACTCCCCCCATGTTTCCCCCTTTACATGTTTTCTTATAAGACATACAGCTTAATCAATTAACAAACTAAACAGCTTATATACTGGCAATATATTATAGACGGATTTATGTCAGAGTAAATAGATCACGTGAAATGGACCATGTGGTACCCCAGTGCATGATGTCTTGGTAGGGCCCTGAGGACACTGACAGTAGCATCTCTAAGTAGAGCTGTCTGAATACAGACACATGCGGATCTGTATCTACATCCATCTGACTAGGCCAAAGGAGCAGGTAGATGCGAGATAGAGACACACACATGCTGGATGGGGCCACTGCACACCTCAGCATGCCATTTGAAAGGGCAGGTACAGGTGCTGGTTTTGCAGCCATTTAAATTACACTTTATGGAAAAGGCTTCTCTAATTTGTGTTTGATTTGCTCTCTGTAGTAAGCATTGTTGGAAGGAGACCAAAGCAAGAGCAACTAGAAGTTAAATATACATTTGAGCTTAGCTACAATACAGAACTTTGGAGAAGAAGCAGGCTAAAAGATTGGTTTCCATTGTAGGCTTGGATTCTCTCCTTTGCTGATTTCTCTACGTGTGTCTCTACGTGTGTGTGTGTGTGTGTGTGTGTGTACGTGTCCGTGTGTGTGGGTGAGTGTGTGTGCCATCCCCTCATCTCCTGAAGAACGCTGGGTTTCGCAGGCAGGCGGCTAGTCACCTGCAACAACCCAGGGGTCCCGCTGAGGCTTCCAAGCTGCTGTCAGTGTCAGATGCCAGGGTCTGGTCGGTGGACATGGAGGAGATGTCATTGACGGACGAAGATGGAGGGAGACTCTCACTGCTGTTCACTGCTGCACCTGTGCTAAGAAAATGAAGATCAACATGACTAAATCTGGAACCAGACCCAGCTGAATGCCATTCAAGAGGTCTGGATGGACATACATAAGAGGGGATTCATTCTGCAAACATTCATAGAATCACCCATATGGGGAACTATGTCAGATAGTGAAAATCAAGATGAAACAGCGCAGAGTCCCTGGTTACAGGTTATTCAAGGCTACTGCAGGGCTATCAAATCTCAATCTGTATTAGCAATTACCCACAATGCACTTTAAACACACACACGCGCGCGCGCGCACACACACACACTCATAGCACCTTCAATCCCCACAACCCCAAGTCCTCCATTATTATAATATAATTAGCCTGTGTGATAGCCCAAGGTTTTTGCATTTTTAAATAGCCACCCAGAAACTGTATAAAGAATGGGGAATTGAAAAACACTGCTTTATAGAGAAGACAGATAAATAAAATCCCTTAATGTAATAATCTGACCCTGTATGTTTTCAATGCTGGATGTTTTTAAGATGAACCCACAAAAGGGACTGATCCCAGACATATAGGCAGAAATCTGAATTACATGGAGACTACAGGTCTAGAAAAAGGAAAGTATGTAATGTAAACATTATTACATAGTCATTAATGATATCCAGTTTAAAATCCACATTGAAAAGCAAAGTAGACCGCTTAACGAAAGGTACAAAAAATAGAAGTCAGAGCATAACTTTTGATTATGTATTTCTGTTCCAGCTGGTTTAGTTATTGGGCTCTGCAAATGACTCTGAATTTTCAACTTAGATTTGAAAAATTATTTATTGGCTCTGTGGGAACATAACAATGTTGAAACTCAAGAAGAAGCGTGTTCAGTTAAAAACTTGCTCAGTTACAATATCTCTGAGAAGGAAAAGATGAACCAAAGGCACTGTAAAATGTAATTAAACCCTAGCTCATTGGAGTGGGCAATTTCCTTTTTCTGTGTTTTTTATACCTAGGCAATATCAGTGACAAAATATGTGATTTGTTAAACAGCTTGCTAATAACAATGTCTACAGTAAAATCACCTAGTAAGAGATTAAGAATCCTCACTAAAAAATACAGTATGCAAGATTGATTTGGTAAAAATAATAAGTCCAAAATAAAATAGTGTCATTACATAGACCTAAAAACTATTAAACAAAACTAAACAAAGAAGCAGCAGGACCCATATATTTCTTGTGCCTGGAGGCAACATTTCTTGCCCATGGGAAAAACATGATGAAAATGTGACAGGAGCCAGGGAGGATCTGGAAGCCTAAAAAATGACACTTTGCTTTGATCCTACATGTGCTTAGGGTTTTACTTGTTGATTATAAATATATTTATTTAAACAATGGGAAATGCGTAAAAGTAATAAAATAACACATACTGATCCTCAAACTAATGCTAGGAACTATTAAGCTTTGGGTATATATCTTTCTAGTCTTTTTGCAAGGAAGTTTCCCTAATTTTGAACATATTATATGTATTTCTTTGTACTCCACTGTTTTCATATACAGAAAAGCTTAAGCATTTTTCATGTTCTTTAAACTTCTAAAATTCTCAATACCCTTTAAATGTCTCTAGAAGAGTTTTGGGGGTTTTTGTACTGGAAATTATATTTAGGGCCCTCACATGGAATGACCTATGACATTTTTGTCTCTATTTTGAGATAAGATCTAACTAAGTTGCTTAATGGACCAACCAGGTGATCTCCCTGCCTCAGGAACTCAGAGTACTGAGATTCTAGGGATGTACCACCACCTTCAGTTTCAGAAGAGATTTTTAATGCTTTACTAAATTGTATAAATAATTATTCTCACTATCAAAACAACATGTAATACAAACTTACCTGGCTTAACTTTATTTCAACTTTACAAAATTATGTTCCTTAGAGAAATAGTGCAGAGCTAGTGCAATGCCTCTCATGGTAACGAATAACTTTTGATCTCCATACACAATGCAAGTTCCCAGCTGTAATTTATGAATTAAATTACACCAACACTTTTTAGGTTCTTTCATAAGCTCTGGGATCTAAGCATTTAGTGTTACTAAAATGGACTTCTCGGAATCCTCTTCAATTTTTCCTCATCTTTATTAAAGGGTAGAGATTAAGATTGAAAACAAGACTAATAAATGCCTGATGAATTATGGGCCCAACAGGGAGATTGCATTTTTCTTACTGCATTATTGCATTATTCTTTCTTACTCTTTGGATGATTTATTCCTTTCCTACAAATGTCTTTCAAATCATGATGCTGCAGTCCAGATTTAGTTTTGACTTGAGTTATGAAAGTAGGTCTATATATCTTTCTGTAAGCATTTTATTAAGATTTAATTCACATACTATGTACTTAATAAATTTCATTTGTAATTTGAGTTTTTTAGTATATTTAGAGTTGCACAGCCATAACCACAATCAACCTTGTAGAACTCTCATCACTCCAAAGAGAAACATTGGTTTGCATTTCTTGCCTACCCTCCAGCCCCAGACTAGGGAAAACCAACATTCTGTCTCTACAAATTGTCTAATCTGGACATTTCATGTAATTGGAAGTGCACAATATGATATCAGTCATGATTGGTTTCTCTCACAAAGCATAATATCCTCATGGTTCATTCATGCTGTGACATGTATTTCATCCCTTTATACAGAGAGATAATAGTCCATCATCATACGGATGTATTAATTTTGGTTTACCTGTGTATTAGCGGGCATTTGATGAACACTTGGGTTGTCCAGACTTTTTGACTATTATACACAATGTTTTTATGAATTTTCATGTACAACATTTATATGGTCATGTTTTCATTTCTCTTGGGTATCAAGGAATGGAATTGTTGCATCACAGAATAATTCTATGTTTATTCTCTTTGAGTTCATTCATTTTGAGGAACTGCCAAACTATTTTTGAAACTATTTTTGGGTGCACAAGTTTACAATCCTACCAGAAAGTTTAGCATTACAATTTCACCTTACTAATGCTTCCTATTGTAATTTTTTAATGATTATAGCCATTCTAAGTGTATTATTTGATTTGTGTTTGCCTAGTAGCTAACGGTGTCCAGTATCTTTTAATGTACTTGTTGATTCGTGGTCTATTCAGATCTTTTAGCCGTTTTTAATTAGGTAATTTTTTTTTTTACTGAATTGTAAAAGCATTTTATATCATTGTGATGCAGCCCTTCGAAGGTATACGGCTGGTCAGTATTTTTCTCCCATGAATAATCCTTTTGATTCTTGAAGGTGTCTTTAAAGCACAAATATTTAGTTATAATTATTAGCACATATTAATTGTACCGAATAATGTATTTCAGTGGTGAAGCACAATTGTTTTTAGTTTTGATGAAGTCAGATTTATCTAGTTGTTCTTTTGTCACTTGTGCCTCTTGTGTCATATCTAAGAAAGCATTTCCTAACCCAAGGTCATGACAATTTAATCCCATAGTTTCATCTGAGAATTTTATAATTTTAGTTCTTACACTACAGTTTATAATCCATTTTGAGCTCATTTTTGCATAGGATGAGGTCCACTTTCATTCTTTTTCAAGTGATTATTCAGCCCCAACACCATTTGTTGAAAAGACTATTTTTTCCTTGTAAAACTATCTTGACACAGTTGTCAAAAATGAACAAGGGCTGGGGATTTAGCTGAGTGGTTCTGCTGCCTGCCTCACAAGCACAAGTTCGATCCCCAGTACCAAAAAAAAAAAAAAAGAGAGAAAGACTTGATAACAAATGCGAGGATTTATTTTTGGACTCTCAATTCCATTCTATTGCTATACATCTCCATATAAGTAGTAGGCTATCTTGAGTATATGTCTTGCTCTAACTTTGGAAATAAGGCTTCTTTAACCCTTTATCTCCTTCAAGATGGTTTTGGCTACTCTGGATGCCTTACATTTCCACCTGAATTTTCAGACCAGATTTCTTCAGAGAAGACAATCATCATTTTTGTATAGTGTTTGACTTTAAAGTCAATTTGGGGGAGTATTTTCACCTTCATCATATTGAGTATTCCAATCCAAGAATAATGGACCATCTATCCATTTACTTAGGCCGTCTTTAACTTAATTAATTACATTGATTAATTTCAACAGTGTTTTTGTGATTTCCAGAGTACAAACTTTGCACTTTTTTATTAAACTTATTCTTAAGGATTTTTTTTTTTTTTTGCTTCTGACATAATGGAAAATGGAATTGTTTTTGTTCATTGCTAGTAAATAGAACTAAAACTGGTTTATTTGAATAAAGAGTCTCATTGGCAGTGGACTTGGAATTAAATAGATAAAATGATGCTACACTGTCTTGGCCAAGGAAAATCATATGTTTTTCTTGTCTTGATCACCTGGTTCCCTGTAATCCTTATGCTGTCAGAAGAGTCCAGCCTCTATCAATATGGAATGTCAATTTACAATTAGCCTTCACTCACTCAAAATTCAGAATCTGTCAAATCTTCATATAAAATCTGCCTTTCTAGGGTTCCACAGACTACTGTACCTGATTTTTTACACCAAAAATTAAGAGAGGTCTTTTCTTCCAGTGCTTCCTCTCTAAAATTTTCCATCCCATGTGCTTGCCTTATGGGAGTGGCCTTTCCATACTGCTCTGAAGGGAGAATGAAGTGCACTGCCTGCCTCTTGGTGTGTTGGTGGTAATGCCCCGTGGCTTCTTAGAGCTAATTATTAGCATCTTTCGCACTCTGCATTCATTGGTGTCACACTGGGAGCGGACAATTGGTCACAGTAAGAACATTTATACCACAAAAATTGACAAGTGTTACAAATCAGTTGTTTTTTAGAGATGATTGTTAAATATTAATGATCTTACCACTGTTCAATGAGTAATTTTTGCTCTGCATGCCCTTCATTACTGCAGTACAATAAGTGACTACAGTCTCTTCTGGCTTTCACATGACCCATCCAAGTCTATTTTCATATAGGCAACAAACAAGCTTTGCAAACCATAAAAACAATCACAAATAAAATGGACAGAATAAGAACTTTGGTTTCACATTAGTTTACTGCCAAGAAGTTTGTGAAAATCTTAAACAGAACTGAGCCGGACTAACTCTGACTGTAATGTCTACTTGCCTAGCACATCTCAGCATCTCGAGAACCTTCTTTCTGTATTACTCAGAAGGAACCAGGGGAGAGATGCATTTTATAATATATTTTCCCATCTATGGAGCAATACATATTTTTAATAAAAATGACATTTAAAGAAAGTAAAAATACTAATAGAGTTGCAAATGAGGGATATTAGCCACTTTCAACTTTACTTCATGTCTTAGTTACTTTTCTCTTATTACTGAGACAAAATACCTGACATCCAAAGTTAAAGGGGAAAGGTTTATTTAGCTCACAGTCTGTAGAGGTTTCAGTCCATAATCAGCTGGCTCCAAGGCAGGATAGCACATGGCAGAGGAGCAACAGTTCATGGTGGCAGAAGACAGCAAAAGCAACAAGGGATGACCACAGGTTTTTCTATCCCTTAAATCTTATCCATGAGCCTAGCATTGCACCATGAATCAATCACACATTCTAGATTCAGCCACCTCGGAAAAAGCCCCACCCACAACTGCATGAGGCTTTGGGGAGATATCTAGACACAAGCCATAACATTTTAAAACATTGCAATTCACAATACAAAATAATTTACTCTAGTGAAAATTTCCAAGACAGAAGTTATCTAACCAAAAAGTAGTCACTGTTACCAGGAGAAATTTTGCTCTGTTCTTTAAAAGGAAATTATTTTCCCAACAATTCCCTCCCCAACTGCCACCACCAACAAAAAGATATATACAAAGAATGAAAATAAAAACTAAAAAGAAAAAAAACTGACAGATATTCTTTTCTCTCTGCACAATCTTGAGCCTCCCAACATATCTGGGCTTGAAGATTTTTTAGCAAAAAATAAATACAACTTATTAGACTGCATGAGTGACTCTAGCTGGGAAAGATCTACTCCCATGGTGGGGAACATTGACCATACTGGAAAGGAGGGGGTGTGTACTAAAAGCACTAGGGCAGATTTGTCTTTAATTTAAACATTCTGAAAAAATCTCTACCTACCCAGTGCTAAGCATCTTGTCTCAGTGAGTCATTGTTCCCTGAGGGAACTTTATTTCTACATGGAATAGAGGTGGAGAACAAACGGAGAATTGCTGGATTAGATGATCTCCTATATTTGTTCCAGCTTTAACATTCTGTAACAACTGCTTTCAGAGGAAAATTAACTTCTGCTCATGGACTACTATTCCCTCAGCAGTCTTTACAAATCAATTTAGGAGGCAAACAGCTATACTATTCTTGAAAAGAAATCACTCTGCAAGTGAAATTGGACCGCAGGAGAGGGTAAAATTATTTGTTTAGGAATGTATCTGAAGTTTAGATGTATTCCTTATTGATATATGACAATTCAATCATTGAATTTCAAATCTATAAATTACTATGCAAATGTGCATTTAATCTCTTATTTAAGTTTTTTGTTTTTTTGTGGTTTTTTTTGGTACCGGGGATCGAACTTGGGTCCTTGTGCTTGCAATGCAGGTGGTGGAAACACTGAGCTAAATCCCCGGCCCTATTTACATTTTTAAAGCATTCCTACAACAAGATTGGGGATTGAGACCATTTCATCCCTGAGGAACTACATTAGCTGATTTCCTTGCTATGGGATTACCACTGAATAGTAAGAGAATCTGTACTGTAACATTACTTTGTCCTAGCTATTTAAACAATAAAATATGGTATGTAGCTATTAATGAGGAAAAGTGACTATCATGAAAAATCCAAAAACTCAACTTTTCAGAAGATGTTTTAGTAATTGCTTTTTCTTTCTAGCATAATTTACTGCACACACGTACACAGTGGTGCACCAATAAAAATTTAACAAGTGGCTCTCCAGGGGGAAAAATGTCCTGATTTGTGTAGAGTCTTGCCAAGTTCCATGTTGTAAATTTCCCTAGCTGATTGAAGCTATCAGCATGAGGTCATTAAAGTCACTTTGAGAAGATGTACACAACTGGTTCTCGAGCTGACAAGAAGAGGCGCTAACACTCAGCGGCTCTACAGCCTCTATGTGATGTAAATACATGCAGATATGTCATGGATAAAGATGTCACATAAGATATACAACACATATAATTTGCCAACATTTAGTCATGAATTGTTTTCCTTAAAATGATTTCCTAGTAAAAGACTGAATCCACAATCACTTTAACTATAAATTGGTTAAGTCAGTCAACTATGTAGTGGAGGTACATGTAAAAGGTAGATAACCTCTGACTGTTACAAGTAGTTGGCATGGTTATAAAGGGGTTTTAAACTTCTCACTTAGGTAAACATTAACTGTGTATTGTAGAAATAATCACCAACACAGAAGAAAATGGTCCTGCAAAATAATCACAAATATACATTTCCAAAATGAATGAATCAAAAAACCATGTGAAGGAGCAAACCAGTGTGTGAGGCATGAACAAGTGTCAAAGGTGACAGTTCCTAGATTTGGCACTTGACCCACTTATACTCATGATGAATAGTTGGTAACTAAATAGTTAACCAGGTAACTATCTAATAGGTAACCATTAGGGTGACTAAATAGTTGTAATCATCATGCAAGAATTGACTGAATTGTGTACTCAATTAAAGCTATTATCCTATCTTAATTCTGTTTTTGGAATAGCATCAAGCAACATGCTGAGAGAGGAGCTGAGTAGCAATTTTCAAATTAATAAATATTTGTTGAGCTACTATTGTTGCAAGGCACAGCACATAGCAGTGTGCCAAGATTAATATATATAATCTTCTTAGTGAACTTATAATAAGTAAGGGATAATAAGACAAGAGGTCCAATATTTTAAACATGGGGACTAATAGAAAATTTTAAAAGATCCTATTCTTTTGGGACGATATGAAAAGTCTTTTGAAACAGGGTAGTATAGAAAGGAAATGAAGTAATGATTATTTGAAGTCAAGATCAGTAGAATAGCTTCTACTATTCTACTATTCTATTAAAATGTGCTCCAACCCAGTATGAAATGTTGTCATCTTTTGCTAGATCCTGGTATTTCAGCTTCTTAATAGTTATAAGAAAATTTGTTCTATTATAGGAATTCTTAACACAAGGAATCTTTCTGGATGGATGCTGAAGTCTGTCTTGGAGTTCTTTAATCAGCAGCAGAGAGAACATATAGAGAATTTAGAAACAACTTCTGCAGACTCAATCCAGATGGTACAAAGAGTAACAAGGGTGGGCAAGGCAGACAATGCCAGTGACCCCCTTTGCCCTCACTGGGGAAAACTTGGGGTAGAACTGAATATTGCCTCAAGTCTGCTTGAAGGACCTGTCTGGGTGTCAAGCTGCATGTGGATCCAAACTAGTGATTCAGAGTACTATCAGCATGAATAGCTGATTAATTTATCCTATATCCCTTTTCCTAAAACAATTCACAATGAATGGGAAATACTTTTTATTAAAGGTATTTAATAAATCTGTTTTCTTCTAAACTAGTCATCTACACCTTACATTCTTGTCAGCAGGATCTGAGGGTAATTTAAAATTGAAAATAAACCACTTTTCTAAAACTCTTTATATTCAGAACATCCATCTTAGGAAAAAATATATTACCATTAATAAGTACAGGCAAATTACTTCAAGGGACCTTGACTGTAACTATCATCTTGATTGTTAACTTGACTGGACTGGAGACTCCTAGCTAGAGACTAGGCAATTGGACTGTCACGGTGCTAACCTCAACCATACATGATCCCATTGCTGAGTGTGGAAAATAAACTGAAACCATGAGCCAAAATAAATATTTCTTCCTTTAGGTTGCCTATGTCAGGTATATTTTGTCCCAGTATCAGAAAGGTGACTATCATACAACACATATGGTAGATGCTTCAACTATAGTCACACCAACCCTTAAGAAGAGTTCAGACTCTGAAAATGAAAGAGGGGAGAAGTTGGAGCTGGAGGAATTCCTGACCTCTACATTGATCTGGTAGTCAACAGGACCTTGGGTCTCTGTGTTTTATGAATAGCATTTACGCTTGAAGCAACCAACATTAATGTTTCTTTAGCATTTGTTACTCTCTTAAAATCAGTTCTAGGGCCAGGGACTTAGCTCAGTGGTTCTGCCGCCTGCCCCACAAGCACAAGGACCAGAGTTCAATCCCCAGTACCAAAAAAAAAAGTCAGTTCTAAAAGAACTTCTGTGCTAAATAATTATAATCAGAATAATGGGAATGAATGTCACACTAAATATCAGAATAAACCAAATTAAAAGCACAGGGAAACCGTCCTGCAATACTTGCTCACACATTCAGGGAGTGATGTCACTGGTTGCAACCCCTCCTGGGAAGTCAAGGACAAACCGAAGTACTGGTTTATGGGTTATTCACTGAGAGTGAGTACCTGAAGGAGAAGGCTGTCCTTTTACTACACCATTTTTAGTCTTTTCTTCTGAATTCATTACTTCCTTGTAAATAAGTTCTGTAAGAAACAGTGATCTGTGTTACTATATTCAGCAAATGTTTCTTAATCCACAGAGAAATTAATTCATAACATATAACAATATTTCAATGGGGTTGAGTAGATTAAAAAATCAACTGAGGTCCCTTATTCCTCTATTTCTAGTTTTCCTTGCAATTAGGATGGATAAAACAGTTAATAAATGCATGTATGAAAGATATATATTATACGATTTTCTGAAATCTCAGTGAGTGGGCACTTCCGATATACTCTCATGCTATTTATCAAGGATTTTGATGACTGCTTTTGAACACCAATTTTTAAATATGTACACCCTAACAGATGCACAATTTCTCACAACGTTAAATTATTCCCTTCCATCTCTGACATCATTTTTCTTTCAGAGTCATATCTTAGATTTGCAAATCTAAACACGCCTAAAATACAACATACTAAAAATTCATCTTATTCATTCCCAATCTGGCATCCATTTTTGTCTTCCTCATAGCTAGAGGTTAAAAAATGGATCTTAGGTTCTATAAATTTTTCTCCCTTTCACTAAAAATTATTCAGCTCTCCTTGTTCTTACGTTGCAGTAGCCTACGGCTCATATAATCATCATCTCTTATGCATACTTCTTGCTCCAATTTAGTCTACATATTTCTCAAATGATGGCTGCATCTTTCTCTTACCTATTTATGAACCTTGGAAACTCAGTTAGATCAAAGCAATTGATTTACTTTTTGCATTTGTTCAGTTTTCCATCTTCATCAGCATGGTCCCTTGCCCAGGAAAATCTTTTTCCTCTCCTAGTAAGCTTTGCTTATTTCTGTCATTTGTTTTCCTCTTATAGCCCTATTTGGTATTTTACTGTTTTTCTTTTCCCAATTTAGATTTATTAATTCCTTCAAGGTAGCTAAATTTCCCTTCCCTTAAAATTTTCCATTTATGTTTCTTCCTATTTTGATCTGATCATTTGATATCTTCACCTTCGGGTTTCTTATAACTGTTCTACTCTGTAGTTATTTATATTAGTTTAACAATGACTTTCAACTTTGAGTTACCTTTCTGCTTTGTTTCAACCTATTTTGAAGATGTAACATGAGTTTGGAGAAGTGTTTCTGAAAAAAAGGATCAAGGCATTCATTCTTCCCTTTTATTAATTTAAGGAGAAATAAGCCACTGAGGTGCACTTATTTTCTATTTTAACACTCAAATGTTATGCATTCTGTGGATGAATTCATGTACTAACTATCTTCCTCTTTCTAAAGTTTAAAAACATTCAATTTTATGTTTTATGTAAAAGTTTTCCATATAAACAGGAAAGTTTAAATTTGAAATTTTGAGTTGAACCTTGCCCTCCACAACAAACACTTCAACAATCCATTTGCAAAGGTGTCAATAATTAATTCCTTTCATTCTTGAGCAAACACAAATTTTCCATCAGTATGAGAAGACAGATGAAGTTTTAGAAACTTTAAAAATGGTCTAAGAGGACAATTTAAAAATCATCTTTTAAAATAAAACAAAATATCATCTTTTAGTAAATTACTTTATAAGAAAAGGTCTTGGGGTACTTTCTATTTCAGAAGTATAGGATATAGAAGTGTTGGATACTTTCTGTGTCCCGAGTTTCAATAAAGTAAAAAATATACACTTATGAGTAGCAGAGTCACCTTTCCATTCTTCAATGGTGTGTTCTCTTTCATCCAGCTGTTTGTCATAAATCTGAGGTGGAGGCTGCAGAATGAAAACAAAGAATAAATTCTGTAAATAATCTACACATAATTAAACTCTTAACAATCCACGAGAATACCTTGGTATTATTGATTTTCGTGGTGATCACAACCTTATACAAAATGGAGTAGTGATAGTATTTCAGAAGTTAAAGTTTCCACACACACTGATGGGAGATTCGCTTGTATCACAATACTGCTGCTTAATAAAGATGGGCCACAGATCCCCATCCTGAGAGCTTACAACCCCACACCTCCTGGTTCAGAATCCAGAGCTCAGCAACTAATGACCGAACTTGGAAACTCAAACCCAACACCCGACTACAAAGTCACAGAGGCCGCTCTTTCCTCTGCTCAAGTGCCCCATAACAGATCCTACTAAGACTCTCCCAGATTGACTAGATCTGCTCCATTTTTGCACCTTCTCTGAAGAAGACTCTATAATGCTTCTCAATAGACCGTGGTATCAGTCCTCATTATAAGGAAACACTTAGATTATTTACTAATCTTTTATTTTTCTCAAAACATCATAAAATACCTTCAAATACAGTTGTCTCCCAACGTACATCCCCTCCGCCAGCTGATTATAGAAGCAGGTCACCTTGAACACCTCAGAGCCCCCTAGGTTAGAGAAATGATGGAACAGAGCCTTTGGTCTGCTATATACCGTCAGTATTCCTCTTGTTACATGGGGTTGGATGTGGAGAGAAAGATTTCCACACATCTGTATGTCTTTCCAGAAAAATATGCCCAAATAAACGCCCCAGTCTTGTTTTCTTAATATTTTGACTCAGAGAGATCTACCACAGTCATGAGGGTAGGTCCAATTTAAGTCAGTAGACAATGAAAGGAAAAAAAATCTCTCCAAAAATCATATCACCACAAGGCAGAAAATGGTGAGACAGGACATCTACACAACATACACCAGACTGAATGCAGAGGAGAAAAAAAATATCTGGTCCTCTGAGACTGAGAAGCCTGGAACTCATTGTTATCCAACAAGCCAAATGCTTCATGTGAAACTAAAAGATTTACTCAGTAAGATTGACTCAGACCTGCTAGGATGTGGATCCTCCAAAGATGGCTACCAGAAGGAAGGCTTTGGAGACACAGTTCAGAAAGCTCTGACTTCACAGAGCTCTTCACAGTGCTCTTTACTACATTCACAATCTCTGGTAGCCCGAACGGTGAGAGAAGTGAATGTCATCCTAACCCTGGCGTGTCGGGCAGCTCACATCCCTCAGAAGTGCCTGGGTATGAAAACAGAAGACTACTCGGCTGGGAGGAGCCAAGTTGGCAAAGAGCTGAGGTGTTGAGAAATAACTACTGGTGGGCAGACATTCTGTAGTGCCCATGATCACTCCTGGGGCAGAATGCTTTAAACATTGCTGCTACTCAGATGTGGCTAACTGAACAACACTAGCTACTCAGCAGCAGTCAGCACACTGACAGCTAAGCAAAGGAGCCCTTCATTTAACCCTGTGACACTGTGAGAACAAGTACAGACAAGATCAAGCTGAGGACACTGGGGAGTCAGGGTCTGCCAATTTGACTTTTAGGTAGGATGTTCTGCCCCAAACTGTAAAGGATTTCCAAATTATAAGAATATTATGATTTCATGAGTAAACAAGTAAAAGAATGTTAATCTTGAAAATTTGTGAAGTCATAATCTAAATCAGCTGTTGCAAAGCCAAAGTCTGGTTTGGCCACAATGTTCTTCCAAATGGCAGTTTCCTGCTGTGCCTCTTCCTGCGGATGCATAACACCATCCAAGTGGCCACATCCAGGATCCCTGCCGGACAGCATGAACAGCTTGCAGGGACCCCAGGGCTTTGTGTTTTGTGATCACCTTTTCCTTCTAACAGTAGACCCAACTCAGGATCCCATGGGACTGGCTTTCCCATTGGATTTTTCCATTCAAGATTCAAAATTAAACATAGTTCAAGAGCGCAGTCCCTGCTGAAGTTCCTAAATGCCATTTTCTGCCTGCAACAAAGATATTTTGAGATGGTTTTTCTTGGCACTTCCACACACAGCTGTTGCTCATGTATGAAGCCTGAAGTACACAGAATAACCACAAACTGCACAGAGAGAAACCAAAGTGCTGAGTCCAGGATTCTTCCCTTCAGTGAATCTAGGCACATTTTATAGTTTCTATCAAAGGACCTCTGCAAAGGAGCTATATGTTCAGGTTTGTGTTTTTGCTTTTGTTTTGTTTTGTTTAGAAAGAGTGGAGGCAAATGTCACTTATTGGAGAAGGGTACCTTCACATAAAGATGTCTTCTACATGACAGTATAAAAGAGTAACTAACCAAGAGTCCAAAAAAGCAATGTCATAGCACACACACACACACACACACACACGTGTGTGTGTTTGGGTAGCAATCATGAATGTGTGATGATCTATAACACTCTTTGCCTCCTTCTATTAAGAAAAGTTGGAAAAAAAAAAAAAAGAAGAGTTGGTGTCTGATTGCTCAGCTTTTCTATTTTCCCATCCTATTAAATACAAAAAAAATCTGTTTTGCTAGGTAACAATGTAAATAAAAAAGAAATAAGGATCAGGGATAAAGAAAAATGAGTAGTGTGTACAGAACTATCAGGCTTTGTGATCTTCATTCATTCTTGAAAAGACTCAAGATATTTTTATGTTATTTTTTAAATTGATTTTTACTCTCAGTTGAAAGTCTTGTAGAAATTGAACTATGGACTCATGTATGGATACCATAAATAATAACAATATTGAGTTTATATATTTTGTATTGATGACATTGTGTATACATATTCAAATTGAATTAAATGAGATAAACACATGAACAAATACATGATCACTATGAGCTAGAAAATATTAAACTTAATTTGTTCATTTATTAAATTTAGTCATTCAACAAAGGTCTTAGGCATCTAGTATGTGCCAAATCTATACTTGGATTGAAGAATTATAACAGAAAGTAGAGAGAAGAGGTGGGGAGCTATTGCATGGCCTACAAAAAATATTTAAAAATCTGACTGGGGAATGGAATGGTAGTTCATTGTTAGAGTATAGAAATGCTACTGAAATTTGTGTGCTTATTCTGTATCCTGACACTTTACTTAGTCCATCAGTTCTAGTAGTTCTGGACTTTGTTAACTGACTATATAACAGCGCTGTCATTTTTCTCTCAACATCTCCATCATCTATTTTTCTGAAGCTGATTTGATATACTGTCTCATTTAATCTTTATAACAGCCTCTCTCATGTAGGTGTGCAAATGGAGCACAAAAAGGTAAAATAATTGTATTTGAGTGGTAAAGGCAATACTTAAACTCAAGTCTGTCTGGTTCTCTCTTTTTGTATTTGCAAATATGGCTTGTAATTCTTACTAATTTAATCCATTGATAAATGTACTTAAAAGTTTACTTAGTATTAAGGTTTAGATCTGGCATGTTTCCCAATCGCTTGGGGGTATTTGAAAAGTGATTACCTCACAGGGTGCTGTACTCATCACTAGATCAGCCCACTGATGAACACACAGCCAACTTGCTGTCAGGAACTGGGGTCTGGTAAGAAGAGGTGGGTCACTGTGGCATGACCCGGAGAGTGGATCTCCTTCTAGGTCTCCTCCCTTTCCTCTCTTCTTCCTGGTAACCTTGACCTGAGCAGCTTTCTCCACCAGGCTCTCCCACCATGCTGTTTCTCCGTTGGAGCCTGCAGATCATGCATGAACTGAGACCCCTGAAACTGGGCACCAAAATAACCTTTCTTTCTTTAAGTTGCAGGTATTGAGTATTATGTCCAGCAACAGGAAAGTGACTATGATAGTTACGAAAACAAATCAACAAAGAATATCCGGGTAAAAAGTTAATCCTATCTCCATCTCTAGGAGAAGGGACACTGGAAAAGCTATTAATTAGTGTTAGACATATAATTTCCCCACGTCTACTTACACAGGGCCTAAAATGTGCACTGTATTGTGATGCTGCCACCGTGTGGTTGGAAAAAAGAACACATTAAGCAAAAAGTGTGAGCTCATTGCTCTGTCACTTCGAGGTCTCAGCTGAAGCTGCACAATGAAATCATCTGGGACCTTTACAAATACTGATGCCGGGATGCCACTCCCCAATAGTCTCATTTAATTTTGGGGGTGTGAGGACTGGGTGTTGGAATATTTTCAAATGTGCCAGGTGGTTATAATGCACAGCCGAGCTTGAGCTGTCTGCTCTAACCACTTAGGCAAACACAAAAATAATTTGTCATTTGTGAAAACATGCTTCTTTTGTACACATGCAAGAGAAAATACTGGAGAGAAAGTGTCTCTATCTTCAATGATATCTATTTCTTGGTAAAACAAAATGATTTCTGTACAATTTAAAGAACACAGCAAAGAGATGTGTGGCTTGTAATCAAAGTGAATATCAACTCTGTATTTCTCAGTCAAATGCAGTCTATGTGCAAAGTGAGTGAAGAGAACCCTGAGTGACAGATCTGAACAAGTCACAGATTTCCTAGAAAGAACCACGGAAGGCACACTGGTCTCAGAGCACCATGGACCCTGCTACTTAGCAAGGCAGAGCTTGGGCAAGTCACTTGCTGTGCAATGAACTGTCACATACTGCTTCGTTCAAGAGAAAACTCATTCTGCGTGTAGAACAAACATCATACTGGGTGATTCAACAAATGTCTCTTGAGAGCACGCAATGTGCAAAGCATTGTGTTGTAGTGCCTCGTTTCACAAACTTGATTCTTTCTACAGTTCTGGCAGCAAAATGAGTTAGACAAGAACTGAATTAGATCCAATGGTTAGGTTCATGTTGACCTTATGGCAAAATGCGGTTCTCATCCAGTTTGATTTGAGGCCAGAATTGTAGAGAGAATTGATCAAAGCACCACTGTAATGTGTTACACATAGACAGCATGAAATACTGTGTTATATACAGAAAGCATGAAAATTGTCTGGAGACATCACAGCACTAAGTGTTCAGGAGAACTTGTGAAAGCTAGTAATCCAGATTTTAATTATAATGTAAAATGAATGTAATTAGAAAGCTTGACTAAATAATGCTCCAGTGGTTCGATAAGGAATTTAAATTCAGTTTCCCCCATCTTTTCATTCTGTGGCTTTCTCAGATGTTAGTTCACATCGTCAATAGTTTTATACTATCAAAAGATGGTGTCTTAAAAGTGGAAATTCCCTTTACTGCTCCATGGACATTAATTTTTCCTGTGGTTCTTTAACAGAAAAGGCTCAGCATTTGCACCACTAATCACCCTGTACTCCAGTCATAAGTATTAATTTTTAAAAGTCATTCAACATATATTTATTAATCAACTACTATATATTTTTAGTCACCCAGAGTTCCACCTCTTGTAATTCTCAAATCTAATTATTTACAACTCATGTAGATTATTAGCTTCTACCCAGCTCTTGCATCCTCCTGCAATGTCTACTTCAGTCAGACTATTGTTTCCACCCTATGTTACTTCAAATCTGTGCCTTCACCTGCCTTCTCCCTTTCCTATACTCCAGATCTAATTTCCAGAGAAGAACATTTTGGAAATTCAGATCTGATGATGCTCTTCTCCTGCTTCCTGGTAAGTGGCTTCCCTTAATCCTAGCATTGTGTCCATGATCTGTAACAATGCTTAGAAAAGCCTTCCTCACCTAGTCCCTACCTACTGGCCCACCATCTCCACTGAGTCATCCCCAAAGACTTGAAATTCTCCAGCCTGCTCTTGACCCTGGCATGTTTGCATGTCCCCTTTATTCTGCCTGCCTTCCTTCATTGGCATAATTCCCACTTTATCCTCCCTGTTTCATTTTGGAGATTAGTCCCTCCAAGGAGTCTTCTCCAACCAATATTCCTTGGGGATTTTTCTTTATAATGCCATTATATGGCAAGCTTAAAATTGGACAGTTTCTCACTCAATATTTGCTTATTTGTCTTCTCATTAGAATGTGGGACAAATAACCGAGGACAAAGACTGTGCTACTGTTTGCCAGCATCTAGTACATCTAGTTATACATACCAAACATTTGACAAGCAGGAACAAATGAATGAAGAATCATTACTGTGCTAAAGGAAAAATTTGTCAGTTAAAAGATGAAGTAAATGACGACATGTTTAACATCAAGTAATTTTAAGGACCACTGATTCTAGCTTAATACGTACACACATTAACACTCACTTTTGGTCAAGAGTCTAACATCTATTAACATCCACAAGCCTTAGTGTCTTCAGTTGTATATGGAGTCATTTATTTAACAAATACTGATTATATGACTGCTAAGAGCCAAACAATGTTTTGAGTACTTGGGTAGAATAATGCCTCTCTCTTTGCAGATCTTTAATTCTAATGGCTGAGACCAACAATAAAAAGAGATATATAACTTCAAACAGTAACAACACAAGAAGGGGGCCATATGGATATTTGGGAGGAAGAATTTTCCAGGCAGAAGGAACTGCAGTACCACAACCTAAATGGGGGAGCTTACTTGACAGGGTCAGAAAAAAAACACAGAGGCCAGTATAGTGGAGGAAATTGGAAAAAGCAAAATGCAGAAAATAAAATCAGAAAAGTAGACAGGTCAAATCAAGTAGAGAGATGTTTTCTACACTGCGGGCATGAAAATAAATTGGTTCATTACTATAGCGGCCCATTAATTTAATCATGAAATGTAGAATAGGAGAGAAGAATATCAAAGTGTGTGTGTGTGTGTGTGTGTGTGTGTGTACATGCTGGTTGCAAATATAAAATACTTTTCTTAAGAAGGATTCTGACAAAATTTGGAACAGCACTGAAACAAGAACATTGTAAGCCAGGATGAATACTTGAGCGATTTATCCAAGAGGGCATGGAAGAGTATTAGTTGGGAAATTATATGACCTGTTTCACATTTTAGAAGGAAAACTTTAGGCACCCGGGAGCACACACCAGAGGGGACAAGAACGGAGCTGGGAGAAGCATCGGACCATGACATGGTCCAGGACAGAAACGATGTTTGCATGCACCTGGGGATGAGAAGGGTCATTTAGTAGGTTAGACTGGTAAGATTTGCAGAGGATAACTGACATTTTCGAGAGTTTTTATGAGGCTTAAATAAGACTGATTATGGGGATGGGTTTTACAAACGCCAGAGCAGTGCTCAGCCCAGCACAGGGGAGGACAATCCAAGTGCATTTACTGATCAGTCACTAGGCACTACTGCTACTGCTCTCTGCACTCAGTAGATAAAGTTGCATTTCTGCTCCCAAGGAACTTTAGAGCAGTAGAGTTGGGAGAGAAAAACATAAAAATGGGTCATTTCACCATAATGTGTAATATGATAATGGCATGTGCAAAGTTTAAGGAAAAGAGTCAATTAAATTCTAAGCAGCAACTACATCTTTTGTTGTAAGCAAAGATTTTTTTCAATAGTCTATAGAACACTTTAGCCTCAAAAAGATGTTACAGGACAAAAACGGACTTACAAAAGAACTGGAAAACAAATACAAGTCAAAAACAAACATATCATATACAGACACTGCTGAATCATCTTGTCAAAGTCATATTGTTGTTTGCTGCATTGCTCTACAGACACAACACAAGCAAAATGAGCAAGAGCAAAAGGATTATTGGCATCCTGGTATCAGTAATACGAATGAACAATGAGAAACAACACCCCTCCAGTGAGTATCAAAGAGCAACTCCTGGGGTATGAATCCAACAAATACAGAAACACAGTTACAGAATTAGCAACTTCAGTAGTTAAACTGATTTGAATATACCTTACAGCCTTTAGTGCAACACTATGATATTTTAACTTAAAATTTACCAGTTCTTTTTTTCAATTGTGAAGTGTGTATTAATTTTAAAGCACCTAATTTTAAAATTTTGAATCTTTCTTTCTCTGATCTCTGAAAAGTTTAGAACATGACATCAAAGTTCTGCGTTGGTAGAATCTTTTAATTAAGTGTGAAGACTTCTGCTAATCTAGTAATAACTGCACTTATATAGTTACATGGACTTAACCTATTTGGCAAATTATATAAGAAAGCATTTCTATGCTACATTTATATGCATGATGATTATCAGAAAGAAGTGTCCTGTGTTATTATTAGAAATTGATTTCTATTTTGAATTTTCTCAGTAGATAAAATTATTAAAATACCTTCTCTGTGAAGAAAAAAAATCAACCTTTTAAAGGATATTATGACATAATAAAGTGAGCATTAACTTAAAAACTTAGTGCTAGGGTGTGGTCTTTATAAAGTCATTTTACCCAGAGGTGGTTTTAGGGTTCTTTGGGCTGTAGTAATGAAGAACAGGAGCATCAAACGGAAGGGTAAATAAAATAGGCAACATGAGGATAATTCAAAAGTGTCATTAGTTCAACCAACATTTCTGAGAACACTTCTTTGAGGAACACATAGTTCCCTAGATGGTGTAAATGAATACGACAAAACACCTATCCTCAAGCTGCCCCTCAAGCAGTCATGCTAAGGTGGGTGGTCGGAAGGGTGCTCTAGCAGTAGGAGGATGAATCACCAGCAGCTGAGGGATTATTTCCAGTTCCTAACAAGCCCTTGGGAATGTGACATTCCATCCATACTCTCCACTTTAATGAGCTTGGATGAGTCCGTGCCCTTGACTGGATGACTCTGCCTCAGCCATGCTGGGAGACAGGGGCTGAAAAATAAGTATAATCACAGAGAAGCACGCCTTACCATGGCTCCTGCTTTGCCTTTTAATAAGTACCTTTCATTCTAGTGATTTTAAAAAACAGCATGGCTTTTCATTCAGTAATGAAATATTACTGGGACTAATTTAAAAAGAAAATAAGTCTAATTGAGCTTTTTAGTTAACTGATAGAAATAAATGAGATTTTTGTTTCTCTTATGTGACACAGATTAAAATTCTTAGACTTCAAAAATTTCTATTACATCCATTAAAAGCCTCTCTTTAATAACATATGTTTTCAGTTAATTGAGCACTTTAACATACTTTCCCCTTAAAATGTTATTAAATAGGACATTTCGTGGGTGAAGATTAGTTAGGGCAATTACAGCACCAATATCATCTCTGAATCTGTCATAGTTTTTTCTTCTCCACTGAAGTCCATTTTATCATCATCGCTTATCTGCAATACTTCACTAGCTTCCTAGTTGGTCTTCCTGCTAATATTCACCACCCCACCAATCAGAAACAATGATGTGCCCAGAGCACAAGTCTCATTCCTTTACTCCCTGGTTAAAATCTCCACAGCTGCTCCTGCAGCCCTCATGGGTACCCCAAGGAGTGACTGAAAGGTGCATGATGACCTGGTACCCACTCACACCTCCAGCTGCATTGCTCACCACTCTCCCCTGCTCACAGAGAATCAACCTACAGCTCCTCAGCATTGTCAGGTCTCTCCTCCCTCCCAGCCTCAGAGCTTGCTTTGCCCATTGCAACCATCCTCTCCCACCTCTCTTCCATTCAGTGACTCCTGACCATTGTTCTGGTCCCAGGTAAGACTTTTCTTCCTCCTGAACACCTTCTCTGTATACTAAGCAATGGGTTATACATTATTTCTTTGCACTTCTGTAGCATCTGTAATTCCTCTTTGATAGACTTTCCCAAAGTGGTTATAATTTTGTGTCTGTTTAACTATCAACTGTGCTATACTATAAGCTCCTGAATACTAGAAACATCATTTTTGTTGGTAGAAGTAATAATAATTCTTTAGTGGTGCTGTACAAGTGAAGTGTGATAGAATTTAGGTGAAGGATTCAAGCAGATCTATCCAAGGTATGGTAAGATCTTGTGTCCAGGTCTTCTAGTAGTTGACTATGAGTGGCTGCCACGGTGCCCTACTGGCTCCCAGTGCCACGTCTTGGTCTTCACACTCTGCAGTTCTCAGCACTCTCCCATTACTTAAGACCCCTGGGTTTGAAAAACTAGAATACATGCAGCCAGACTTTCCCTCATTACAAGCCAAGTTTTTCCTTAGATTATAGCTAAGCCTTCCATTCACAGGGGAGGACAGTCAATACTTAAGAATATCTCTGTGAGTGTATATGTAAGAATTCTGGCTAGGAATAAACCTTTCTTTATGATTAAACAAGAAACACAAGGCAATAGAGCAAGGAACATGTTTTAGAGAAAGACGTGGTGACATATTGTTCCACTAGGAAAACAGCATTCTGGCACATACATCATGACACAAGGTCACCAAAATTGCTTTCTCCTGAGCTGAGTCCAAAACAATTCACATCCGAGATAAGAAATTTTCAGAGAAAGTAGCTGAGGCATAGCTGTTTTGTCCTCACTGCTTTGCAAGGAACATGAAAGGGATCAGTATTCAAATGCACAGAAGATAGAAATCAGATTCTCCCTGGAATTACAAACTGTGGGGGGTTGCTTTTGGTTATTATCAATTTAAAGTATTTTTCATAAACAATTAATTTCATTCTCTTTTACAATGTATTGTGAGCTACTATTTCACAATGACACTGTGAGTCTCTTATTAAACCAGTAGCAAGCTATGGAAAAGATTTTTTAATATTCTTATCACTGCCTTGCCATTAGAAAGGGACATAATAATTTTATTATAGCACATACACTGTGAAAGACCATAAATTTTTAATACACTTGTAAAAAGGAGTGTAACCTTTTCAATATTTGGTCTCAGCACTGGATGAATTCATTCTACCTTCCCCTCACATATAGCCAGTGCCCGGGGGTCTATGAAATGGTTCCACACTGGGGAAGAATTCACAGACCCAGCACCTCCTTTGACTCTGAAGGTTACCAGGATTTAACACTCACAAGAACTTCCCACTACCCTGTTTCTGATTCTTTTTTGCAGCTCTTCTATATTCCAGGCCATGGAATTGTGGTCTTAGTATAGTTCTTATAACATTCTGATTTAATCTCTATAGTTTTCATTTGGGGTTGAAATTAATTCAAATAAATATTCTAGTGTTTAGTAACTTTTTCTGCATATGCACTTTCAGTATCATGAGGACTATAACATAATTATTTCCCCCTCTCCTAAATGTTAGACTTCTTAATTTATCTCCCAACATTGATAACATAATCAACTAAGCATAACACCTGTAACAAGGTGGTTGGTTAATTTAACCCTATGATCTCTTCTAGAGTGAAAAAATTAGGTCTTTTGTGTGTTTATGTTTTTGTTGATTTGTTTGCTTAACTTTTGTGTTGCAACACTCACTACAAATACTTTCTTAGAAAACAGAGACACAAACAAAAATCTTTAGAGACAAACATGGTGGGGGAAAAAATGAATATTGCAAAGGAAACAAGTCCTTGATTAGGAGAAACAAAGTGGAAGCAAGAGGTGGGGAAACTTGAATCTGTCATTCTTATGAAACCTGCACTGTTCATTGTAAAATAATGTGATCACAAATCTATAACTGGCAACTTAACCTTTGAAAACCTCACAGCACATTAATATGTGAGTTTTGCAGAACAACAAGAAGATGTTACCTAGAACCATAGAAAACTATTCCTATAATGTTACTGGGTCTTTTAATACAAATACACAATTATCCCAATGAAATAAGATGTGGTTTTCTAAAAAGTGTTTTAAATCTATTGGTTATGTCTATAACCAATAGTCAACTTGAACAGTAAAAGAGCAGGTTTTTTTGTAGCCCCCTTAAGATAAACTTTCTGTACTAGACTAGTGCTCTTTAATTTTTGAAGAATTAAATTTGGAGTAAAATAGTTCCATGGGCTGGGGATTTAGCTCAGTGGTTCTGGCACCTGCCTTGTAAGCACAAGATTCCGAGTTCGATCCCTGGTACCAGAAAAAAAAAAAGCAATTTAAGGGCCGGAGATTTAGCTCAGTGGTTTCTCTTCCTGCTGCACAAGCACAAGGACCTGAGTTTGATCCCTGGTACCAAAAAAAAAAAAAAAAAAAAAAAAATTCCAAAACTCTGATAAAGCTTATGAGCTATATCCTTAGGAAGATGTATATCTGTAATTATAGCCATATAATTTCAGAATATTTTCGAAAAGCTCAGAAGTTCATCCATTGGATTTATAGGGAAGCCCACACTAGACTGTGGGCTCCTAGGGGCAGGGAAATGTTTCCCTCACTTGTGCATCTAGAGCTCTGGTGTAGGACAGCACAGCACAGGGTTGCAATAAGTAGTATTTGCTGTGCTGAAAGTGTAGGATGGGTTTGTGTACACTTGGGTATTTTGTTAAGAGAGAATACTCTGTTTAAAATATCATTATGCAATTAACCTGCATGGAATCTGAAAGCAAAGGAGCAAAGAAAAATATTTCAGGTAGAAAAACGACTTAGTAACTTAAACAGTGTTGCTCACCAAATAAGCATTCTGCTTGGAATAAAACTGATGTGGGCTTTAAGTTACATAATATGTGGGCCTTGCAGAAGGTCAGAGCATGGACTCTACCAGTCCACAGAAAAGGTATCTCTTGAGAATGAAGCATTCCAGCGTTTGATACAGGAGAACCTTTTATGTTCAGCAGATTCTGAATATCTAATCTATTGCAACCAAGATGACTCTCTTCAGTGGAAGATTTTTGCTAATTTAGGAACAAGTCACTTCATTATGAGTGAAGTGCCTATCCCTGTTTTAAGTCATGCAAAGAAAGGAGCCCCTAAAAGCAGGTGGCTAAATCTATCTACAACAAACATTTTGACAAGCTCCCACCAACATAACACGTGGCATGAAAACAATCCAAAGGCAATGCAAAAGATAGTGTCACTTTAACAAGTGAGACACTGAGCATGCAAAATGTACTGAAGTTATACTTTCTCTAGGAGACAATTAGGTAATTGCTCACATTTTGCTGCTGAAAAAATACATCAGCATGAACAGATGGAGATTTAAAATTCTGCAAATGGCAGATATTAGGAATTATAGATGTTGATTTAACTTTCACCAAGCAAATGAGAGCCACAAAATATGAACTGCTTTTCCTATAATTAAGCACCTAATTAGAGTGCATCAAATTTATATCCATTGTAGCTCATGTTTCTTCGTGCTTATTTCTAAATTTATATACATTCTGAGTTTAACAAACCTACTTAGAGTTCAGCTCCACACTGAAAGGGTCTTCTCTGACAGAGAGATGGCACTGAACTATTTCCCAAATTAAGCCTGCCAAGAGTCGCACGCACTTTTTCACAGCATGCTGCATGCTGCAATAAGAAATCATAAGACTCAAAGAGGTAGTGTTGTGTGAGGACAGATGGAGAGAACAGCTGAGAGAGGGATCCAGCCAGTATATTAACTCCATGTGAGTAGAACAAATCATATTTAAAAGAATTTGTAGGAACATTTAGTCTGAAAAACAGAATGTAAATGATAAGAGAATGGAGAGAAGAGAATAATGATGTTTCACATTACAATGTCTCTCAGTAACTTCTTTGTCTTTCTGGCTCTTAAAAACAAAAGATCATCCATGACATGCACACAAATTACAGACTAAATGAGGAGGGAATATTTTGACTGATTGCCAAACTTCAAATACATAACAAATATCATAATAGTCCATGGATGTGAAATCATTAACATATTAAATATTTTAGGTAATTATTCCTTTTCTCAATCTCAAATAGGGCATTTTGTACTACGTTTTGCACTGTGAAAATACAAAAAAGAATTTAAATCTAATTTTTATTTGTTAAAAATCCCAGAAATAATTGGACAATTTTTAAAAATAATTTTCTTTGTAAAAGTTCTAAGTGAGATTTTCCTGGGAAAGCCCAGTGATGCCCTTTATCAAATTCAATGATATGTCTGGTTACAAATATAAAAAAAAAGCTCTTTATAAGTTTTCCAAATTTAAATCCAAATAAACATCATTCAAAAGAGCTAAAGAAATAGGGGGAATTTTAAAAAATTTCTATTCTAAGAGTGGTAACACATACATAGCTTCAAAAAACAAATTAAACTCAAGATGATGCCCAGAATGACAGGACCTGAGCAATCTTATTTTCTTTTAATTAAAATCAACAGAGGGCTTTTTTTCTTACCCATGAAATGTTAAAAGAAACTAGTTTATTTTTCTTTTGTTTTTATTTTTATTTCTTCACAAAAATTTACCAATTTTCCTCAAAAAGGTATTTTTACCTAAAATTCTTATCGAATACTTTGCTTCAACATTTGCTTAATTTTCCTTAGATATTTGATAGATATTTAGAGTTTTTTAAAATTTGATATAATATATTTAATATGCAAATTGACATAATTCTCAAACACAATAATGGCAAATACAAATAATGTCTATTAACTGTGTCTGTATTCTGTGGCCAAAATTAGGAAACAAAAACAGAGATCTTAGAATTTCAGATGAATGAATTATTCAGAAACTGTCTTGAGGACATACCCTAACCTTTTGATATTACTCACCAAAGGAAAATGCCAATTACAAAGACTTTAATCCCTTCCTCCCAGTGGAAGAAAGACACTCTGTACAGAGAACTGTTTTCATTTATAACTCATTTCAATCATCTCTTCCAGATACTTCATTTTCAACACACAGTGTTAAACTCAGACTCACTGTTTTAATAAAATGATTGGTAAAATATTTGAAGCAAGCATATGTATATTGCATTCAGTGGTTTATCTACTGAAAACTGTTTGATGCCTTAAATTCATATTATTGTAGCTCAGATTTTTCTTATCATTTCTTAGTTTATACACAATGACTCTAGAAATATGTACCAAATATATTTATGTTTGTTCTTAATCTGTTCTTTTAGGAATTCAATATGTATGCAAGAAAATTCAATAGAAGATAACTAGGTAAGCCATAGTTAATGAAGGTAGAAACAATACAAAAATAATTCATGAAGTTCAATAGTGAGAGAAATATGATATTCTATTTGTTGTTGTTGTTAAATTCTTTTATTGGCACATTTTAGGTATATGAAACAATTACATTTCTCATTGGGAATTGTACCTTTACATAATGCATCTTGGTTCTTACTTTTTCCCCATTCCTAGCTCTCCATTCACCCCCTCCACCCTTCCCTATTTACAAAGACATTATTTCCATTTTTTCCATTTCTCATCATTTGTCCTTTCCCTTCTTTCCTTTCCCTTGCCCCTCCCACTACCCCTACCCCTTTGGACCTTGTCTTCCTATTTTGCATTATTGATTATTCATTCTAATCATTGGTACATTTTAGGTATACAATATAATGACATTCATCATTGGAAATTTGCACCTTTACATAATCTCTCTTGGTTCTTATATTTCACACTTGCCCAGCCCTCCCTTCAACCCCTCCAGTCCTCCCTATTTACAAAGATTTTGTTCCTATTTTTCCATTTTCTCACATTAATCCCATTCCCTTCTATCCTTTCCCCTACCCCTCTAACTTCCTTCCATTTGCCCCTTTTCTTCCTATTTCACATTACCTATTATACATTTTAGTCCTTATTTACACTTTCAGTTTCTCACACCAGAGAAACTATTCGGTATTTATACACGTGTGTCCTATTTATTTCACTTAAGAGTATCACCTCAATGTGCATCCACTTAGCTATAAATGTCTCTACTTTCTCATTTTTTATGGCTGAGTAGTACTCCATTTTATTGAAAAACCACATTTTCTTATCCAGTCTCCAGTTGATGGGCATTTGGGCTGTTTCCAAGTTTTAGCTATCACAAACTGTGCTGCTAAGAAAATGGGTGCGCATATATCACTGTGGTATGATTCTTTTAATTCTTTGGGGAAGATTCCCAGCAGTGGAATAGTGGGGTCAAATGGGACTTCCAGTCCTAGTTCATTGAGGTATCTCTATACTGATTTCCACAGTGGTTGCACCAGTCTACACGCCCCTCTTTCAAAGCAGGGTTCCTCTTGCCCCACAGCCCCACCAGCATTTGTTATTGGTTGATTTCATGATAGCAGCCATTCTTTCTGGGGTGAGGTGGAATCTCAGTGTTGTTTTCATTTGCATCTCTCGAATGACCAGTGATATTGAACATTTTTTCATGTATTTATTTGCTATTTCTACTTCTTTGTCTGAGAAATGTCTGTTCATTTCAGATGCCCATTTTCGGATTGGGTCTTTAAATTTGGGAGGTCTGATCTTTTTAAGTTCTTTATAGATTCAAGATAGTAGGCCTTTGTCTGAGGAAGAGCAGGTGAAGATTTTTTCCCACATTGTGGGCTGTCTCTTCACACTGCTAGTGGTTTCTCTTGCTGTGCAGAAGCTTTTTAGTAAGAAGAGATCCCACTCGTTGATTGTTTGTGCTAGTTCATGGGCAATTAAGGTTTTGTTCATAAAATCTTTTCCTACACTGATGCCTTCAAGAGTTCTACCTAACCTCTGTTCCAACTGGCTAAGAGTTTCTATTTTAATATTTAGGTCTTTAATCCATCTTGATTTTAGTTTAGTGCATGGTGAGAGATACAGGTCGAGTTTTAAATTTTGGTAAGTTGAAAGCTAACTTTTCCAGCACCATTTATTAAAGAAGCTATCTTTCCTCCAGTGAGGGTGTTAGCCCCTTTCTCAAAGATGAGATGGCTGAGTGTGTCTGGTGTTGTTTCTGCATCTTCTAATCTGTTCCACTGGTCCTCAGGTCTGTTTCTTTGCCAGTACCATGCTGTTTTTATCACAGTAGCTTTGTAGCATAGTTGCAGGTTGGGGATTGTGATATTTCCTGCCATGTCTCTGTTACCTAGAATTGCTTTTGCTATTCTGGGTCTCTTCTTGTTCCAAATGAATTTTTGGATTGTTTTCTCAAGGTCCATGAAGTATGCTGCTGGGATCTCAACTGGAATTGCATTGAATCTATATAGCAGTTTTGGAAGTATAGCCATTTTCACTATATTAATCCTTCCTACTCAGGAGCAGGGGATGTCTGCCCATTTTCTGATATCATCTTCAATCTCTCTTTAGAGAGTGCTATAATTTTCAGAGAAGAGGTCTTTGATTTCTTTTGTTAGGTTGATTCCTAGGTATTTCAGTTTTTTGGATGCTATTGTGAAAGGAATTGTTTGCCCTATTTCTCTCTCAGTGAATCTGTTGTCTGTGTGGAGGAAAGCTATCAATTTTTGTGTGTTGACCTTGTATCCAGCTACTCTACTGAATTTGATTATTAAGTCTAGAAGACTTTTGGTGCAGTTCTTGGGGTCTTTTATATAGAGTATCATGTCATCTGCAAATAATGACAATTTGACATCTTCATTTCCTATCTTTATTCCTTTTATTTCTTTCTCTTATCTAATTGCCATGGCTAATCTTTCCAAAACTATATTGAACAGGAGTGGTGATAGTGGACATCCTTGTCTTGTTCCTGATTTTAGTGTGAAGGATTTCAGTTTTTGACCATTTAGTATGATTTTGGCTGTTGGTTTTTCATAGATGGCTTTTATCAGGTTGAGGTAGAGACCATCTATTCCAATTTTTTATAGGGTTTTTATCATAAATGCATGTTGGATTTTGTCAAATGGTTTTTCTGCATCTATGGAGTTAATCATATGGTTTTTGTCCTTGGCTCTATTGATATAGTGTATTACATTGATTGATTTGCATATGTTGAATCATCCCTGCATCCCTGGGATGAATCCCACTTGATCAGGGTGTATGCTTTTCTTGATGATCTTCTGCATTCTATTTGCCAGTATCTTATTAAGGATTATTGCATCTATGTTCATGAGTGAGATTGGCCTAGAGTTCTCCTTTTTGGTTGGGTCTTTCTCTGCTTTGGGGATCAAGGTGATGCTTGCTTTCAGGAATGAATTTGGGAGTATTGCTTCCCTTTCAATTTCATTGAAGAGTTTAAACAGTAGTGGCAATAGTTCCTCTCTAAATGCCTTGTAGAATTCACCAGTGAAGCCATAAGGGCCTGGGCTTTTCTTAGTTGATAAGTTTTTAATTATGTTTTCAATTTCATTGGTTGATATTGGGTTGTTTAGAATTTTTAGGTCTTCTTCATTCAACTTTGGTAATTCATATGTATCTAGGAATCTGTCCATTTCTTCTGTGTTGTCCATCTTATTGGCGTATAGGTTCTAGAAGTAGATATTGACGATCCTCTGGATTTTGCTGGGTCTGTTGTAATTTCACCCTTTTCATTCCTAGTTGCATGGATTTGGGCCTTTTCTTTCCTTTTTCTGATAAGGTTGGCAAAGGGTTTGTCGATTTTGTTGGTTTTTTTGAAGAATCAACTCTTGGCTTCATTGATTTTTTGGTATCATTCTTTTAGTCTCCATTGCATTGATTTCTCCTCTGATCTTTATAATTTCCTCCCTTGTATGAGCTCTGGGGTTGGCCTGCTCTTCTTTTTCTAGAAGCTTGAGGTTCAGCATCAGGTTGTTTAATTGGGCTCATTCTCCTTTCCTAATATGCATATTCACTGCTATGAATTTCCCTTCTAAGACTGCTTTCATTGTGTCCCATAGATTCCGATATGTTGTATTGTCATTGTCATTTAATTGAAGGAACTGTCTGATTTCTTCTTTAATTTCCTCTGTGACACATTGGTTATTCAGAAGTGTGTTGTTCAATTTCCACATGCCTATCAAATTTTTCCACTTTCTTTTCCTATGGATCTCCAATTTCATCCCACTATGGTCTGATAATATACAGGGGATAACTTCAATTCCTTTGCACTTACTTAAACATGTTTTATGTGTGAGTATGTGGTCTATTTTGGAGAATGACCCATGTGCAGCTGAGAAGAATGTGTATTCTGATTTTGTGGGGTGGAAGACTCTGTAAACATCTGTTAAGTTCATTTGTTCAAGAGTTCAATTGAGTTCTAGTATTTCATTACTTATCCTTTGTCTAGTTGATCTATCTATTTGTGACAGTGGGGTGTTGAGGTCCCCCACTACAATTGTATTAGTGCATACATGACTTTTCATGTCTGTTAGTATTTGTTTTATGTAGTTGGGTGCACTAGTGTTTGGTGCATAGATATTTATGATTGTCATCTCTTCCTCTTGGATTCTTCCCTTTACAAGGATGAAGTGTCCTTCTTCATCTCTCTTAATCAGTGTTGGTTTGAAATCTACTTGATCTGCAAAGAGGATAGCTACTCCTGCTTTTTTTCAGGTTCCTGTCACATGGAGTATTGTTTTCCACCCTTTAACTTTCAGTCTATGAGTTTCCTTTTGAATGAAATGTGTTTCTTGTATGCAGCATATTGTTGGATTTTGCTTCTTGACCCATTCTGCCAGTCCATTTCTTTTGTTTGGTGAATTGAGACCATTAACATTGATGGTTATAACTGAAACGTATTGACTTGTCATTGCCATGACTTTTTCTTTTTGTTGGGTTCTCCCCCTTTACATTTAATTTTTGTCATGCCAGATGGGTTCATTCTGCTTTGCTTCCTGGGGTTGTGATCCTCAATGTCTGTTCCTAGGATATTGTGCAAAATTCTTTGGAGTGCTGGTTTGGTGTTCACAAAGTTCCCAAGGTACTCCTTGTCATGAAAGTACCTTATTTCTCCATCCATTTTGAAAGATAGTTTTGCAGGATACATCAATCTGGGTTGGAGGCTGTTTTCTTTTAGGGCTTGGAATATGTCACTCCAAGCTCTTCTTGCCTTGATGGTTTTTGTTGAGAAGTCTGCTGTGATTCTGATGGGCTTTCCTTTGTATATGATTTATTTCTTTTCTCTAACTGCTTGTAGAACTTTGTTCTTCTGTTGAGTTTCTGGAATCTTAACAATTATATGCCTATGTGTAGATTTTTTTTGATCAAGGCTATTTGGAGTCCTATATGCCTCACTTATCTGTATGTCAAGCTCTTTGCCCCTGGTTGGGAAGTTTTCTGCCATTATTTCTGTGAAGAGTTTTTTATGTCATCCGCACTCTCTCCTGTTTCTTCATTGACCTCAATCAGTCTTATGTTATTCTTCTTTGCATCATCTAGCAGCTGCTGGATTGATTTCTCATGTTCCCTTATAATTTTGAAGCAATTTTTCTTTTCCTGGTCATTAATTGCAATCTTATCTTCTATATCTGAAATTCTGTCCTCACATTGGCTCATTCTGCTGTGTAGACTTTCAATAGAGTTTTTCATCTCCTGGAAATCTATTTGCATCTGTTTTATGGATTCTATTTGTTTTCCTATGTTGGGATTCCATCATGTTCCTGAGCTCCTCTCTAGATTTATTAATCATGTCTTGCACTAGGAGCACAATTTCTCCTGTTATCTGAGAAATTATTTCTGATTTCATTTTTTCTAGATCCCCTTTTGTTGCCAGTTCAGTGGGTCCAGGTGGTTGAGTATCAGAGTGTTCCACCTCATTTCCCTTTGGGGTTGCTGTAGGTGATCTGGAAGTCAGATTTTGAGACTTATTTACATGTTTTCTCATTTCGACTGGTGGGGGGTGCTGTTGGCACCCACGCAGATCACCTCCTCTGAGCTGAGAGAGATGGGACAGGGGCTGGGAGCGGTGGTATGGATGGTGGCCCGGAAGCCCCTTCCTCTGGACCAGGAGCAATAGGACAGTGGCTTAGAAGCCCCTACCTCTGGACCGGGAGTGGCGGGACAGATGACAGCCCGGAAGCCCTTTCCTCTGGGCTGGGAGCAGTGGGAGGGATGGTCATGATATTCTTAATCAAATGATGTTAGCTTTTACTACAAAACTTTTATATTCAAGAGACTTAAAGTGGTCAAAAAGAATGTGAATAATTGCCTACCTCCTCTCTCAACCACTTCAGTTTTGTTTGAAAGATGGTCAATATATTTAAAGATGAATCTTTAAACTATAAATAGTCTTTCCTTAGTATACTTATTTTACTTGGTATAACAATTTTAGCATTCTTTGATTATTTAGTAATATAGTGTCTATGCAATTCAGTTACCAAAATTTTGTCTGAATTTTTTATATTCACAGCCAAAGAGTTGTTCAATAGCTTAGCCTAGCAGTCAGAGCAGTTGTGGATGACTGTGCCCTGTTCCATCAGGCTCGCTCCACCCACTTGAAACCAGGAGAATTTGAGGACCCCCCCCAGCACTCCCACCAGCCGCCAGCTTAGCCAGGCAGGTGCCTGCAACAGACACCCCCACCCCACCCCTGGCTCTGGCCTCTTGGCTGTGCAGCTACCTGGTTCCACACTACAGAGGCAAAGGGGGACATAAAGGCCATTGTCCTGAGCTGTAGAAGCGAACAACAGAGAGAGGATCTTTCTCAGGCTCCCTGATGAAAACTGAAGCCCACTGGAAAAGTGAAGAGAATCTCTGCAATAAAGGCACACCAGACCATCATACTTGGTAAGTTGGAGGGATCATCACCTCCCATTGGAACCTGGAGTATCTTCAGGTGAAACACAGTTCAACCCTGAAGGACAGGGAGCTCAACTTGGGACTTGCAGCCAGAAATCTGCCTGAATCTCACAGGATTGTGACTGGCTTACTGAGACTCATTGACTTATAACTGCACACTGCTGCCCATGTTGTCTATTGTGACAGCAGTAACATACCCTGAAGGAGGCCCTTCATTTTTATCTTTTATTTGTTATTTTCAAAATTACCACTATTTTTTTTTTGCTCTTATTTTTTTTTCTTTTTCTACTCTTTGAAAATTTTTATTTTTGTTTTTTTTTTCTTTTTCTCTTTTCTTTCTCTCTTTCTTTCTCCCTCACTCCCTTGCTGTCCCACATTGTTCTTCATCTCCCTTTGTGCTCCTGTTCTGGCCCTAATTCATATTTCTTCTTCATATTTTCTTTTCTTCTCTTTCCTTCTCTCACCTGTGCCCTTGAGCCTCACTGCTAACCTTCCCCTATCCCTCTACCTACCTAGCCCTCCCTCCCCAACTCATTCTAACTCCCCATCCCAAAAGGTAAAGTTCCTATTCTGAAGAGTTTATTCACTACAAACATATGTTGGATTGGTCCTTGATCTTGATTTAATTCACACAGTTAAAAGTGATAGGTTAATAATTATCACAAATTGTCATTTTCTAAGAGTTATTTGATGCTACCGTGTTGCTGATTGTATCACTTGGGCTAAGGTGTTGTGATTGATCTAATCAGTTGTTCTTACTGGTATAATGAAAATGAAATAATCTCAGAGCCATTAGAAACTCAAAATCTAAAGACCAGCTATATCTGGAAGACTCTTCTGAGAAGCAATCATTCCATAAGTGTTCTAAATATATCAACAAAGATACTTAAAATAAGCAACTTCAAAGAATCAACCCAGGAGCTAAACCAAGGACAGTACCAAAAACAAAAATGAGAAAACATTTAAGCAAGCCACAGACTCAGAATGCCACCAAAATAAAAGGCAAATTCTGGGGGAAATGAGGTGGAAAAGTGTAATAATAAACCACCTGGACAAAACAGATGAATGAGGCTCTAGAAAAACTGAAAACAGAAATAATCTGCCAGATAACTACAGAGATAGTGAGCAGAGTGAAAGATATGTTTAGAGGCTCTGGAATAGAAAAAGATAAAAAAAAAAAGCAATTGAGCACAGAAACATGCTGGAAGCCATGAATGCCCAGCATAAGAAAGAAATGTAATTCATGAAACAGATTCAAGCAGATATTGAGAAGATTAAAAACTCCACTGAAAGCATGCATTAAGGGAGTCTGAAGATAGAATATCAGATATAGAAGATAGGATTGTAGTTAAAGACCATGAGAACAGAGATTCCTTAAAAATAGTAAGGGATCATGAGAAATCAAAACAGCAGCTGCTAGATTATACAAAGAAGAATAACATAAGACTGATAGGAGTTCACAAAAAAAAGGAGAAAGTACAGTTGAAATCAAAAAACTGTACACAGAAGTAATCGTAGGAAACTTCCCAGACAGAGGTGGAGAATTGGACATACAGATAAGTGAGGCATATAGAACTCCACCTAGCCACAATCAAAAAATTCTACACCTAGACATATAATAGTCAAGATCCCAGAAACCCAACAGAAAAACAAAATCCTACAGGCAGTTAGAGAAAAGAAACAAATCACATACAAAGGAAAGCCCATCAGAATAATGACAGATTTCTCAACACAAACTCTCAAATCAAGGAGAGCCTGGAGTGAAGGATTTCAAGCCCTAAAAGAAAATAACTTCCTACCTAGACTGTTGTATCCTGAAAAATTATCTTTCAAAATCCTTGGAGAAATTAGATACTTCCATGAGAAAGAACACCTGAGAAATTTCATGAACACCAAACCAGCACTCCAAAAAATTCCAAGCAATATCCTAGAAAAAAACAATGATGGTTACAACTCCATGAGGCCCAACAGAGGGAAGCCACCAGGCACGGTAAGAAACTAAAGGGATAGGGGGAAAAAATAAGAAATAAAAGAGCCAACAATAGTAAAACATCATGACAAAGATGAGTCAATATCTACCAATTATTATTATCAATGTTAATGGCCTCAATTCACCTAACAATCAATGGATTATGAAGCAAAATCCAGCAATATGATGTATACAAGAAAAACACCTAACTCAAAAAGAAACACATAGACTAAAGATAAAAGGATGGAAAACACTTCTACATGCAATAGGAACCCAGAAAAAAGCAGGGGTAGCACTCTTATTTGCAGACAAAGTAAATTTCAAACCAAAACTAATTAAGAGAGACAAAAATGGTCACTACATTCTTGTGAAAGGAATAGTCCAAGAGGAACAGATTACAATGATAAATATATATGCACCAAATATGAATGCCCCCAACTATACAAAACAAATATTAATGGACATGAAAAACCAAATGAGCACTAATACAATTGTAGTGGGGCACCTCAATACCACATTATCACAAATAAACAGATCATCTAGACCAAAAACACAATGAAATTCTAGAAATGAACCAAGCTACTGAACAAATGGACTTAATAGATGTTTACAGAGTGTTCCACCACACAAAATCAGAATACACATTCTTTTTGGCTGCACACAGGTCATTCTCCAAAGTAGACAATATGCTAGCTCACAGGACATGTCTAAGTAAATGTAAAAGAATTTAAGTCACCTCCTGAATATTATCAGACCATAGTGCAATAAAATTGGAGATCAATGACATTAGAAACTGCACAACTCCCACAAACACATGGAAATTAAATAACACCCTCCTGAACAACCAATAGGTCACAGAGGAAATTAAAGAAGAAATTAGACAGTTTCTACAAGTAAATGATAATGCCAGGACAACATACAGGAATTTATGAGACACAATGAAAGCAGTTCTATGTGGGAAATTCATAGCAATGAATGCCCATATTAGGAAAACAGAGAGAACTCCAATAACCTAATGCAGAACCTCAAGCTCCTAGAAAAAGAAGAGCATAATAAACCCAAAGCTCATATAAGACAGGAAATTATAAAGATCAGAGCAGAAATCAATGTAATGGAGACTAAGAGAATGATACAAAAATCAATGAATCAAAGAGTTGATTTTTTGAAAGAATAAATAAAATCGATAAACCCTTAGCCAACCTTATCAAAAAGGGAAAGAAAAGGCTCAAATCCATGCAATTAAGAATGAAAAAGGGGAAGTCACAATAGACCCAGCAGAACTTCAGAGCATCATCAATACCTACTTCGAGAACCTGTACTCTAATAAAATGGAAAACACAGACGAAATGGACAGATTCCTAGATACATACAAATTGCCAAAGTTAAATGAAGAAGATATAGAAATTCTAAACATCCCAGTTACAATGAATGAAATTGAAAATGTAATAAAAAATCTACCAACAATGAAAACCTCAGGTCCTGATGGCTTCACTGCTGAATTCTACAAGACATTTAAACAAGAACTATCATCATTACTCTTTAAACTCATCAAGGAAATTGAAAGAGAAGCAAGGCTTCCAAATTCATTCCTGGAAGCAAGTATTACTTTGATTCCAAAACCAGGAAAGACCCAACCCCAAAAGAGAACTACAGGCCAATCTCCCTAATGAACATAGATGCAAAAATCCTCAACAAGGTACTGGAAAACAGAATACAGAGGGTCATCAAGGAGATCATACACCCTGACCAAGTCGGATTTATCCCAGGAATGCAAGCATAGTTCAACATTCATAAATCAATAAATGTAATACACTATATTACCAGAGCCAAATACAAAAACCACATGATCATCACAACAGATGCAGAAAATGCCTTCAACAAAATCCAACACCCATTCATGATAGAAACCCTTCAGAAAATTGGAATAGAAGGTCTTTATCTCAACCTGATTAAGGCTATCTATGAAAAACCAACAACCAACATCATACTAAATGGTCAAAAACTGAAAACTTTCATGCTAAATCAGGAACAAGACAAGGATCCCCACTATCACCACTCCTGTTGAATATTGTTCTGGAAACATTAGCCACAGCAATTGGAAAAGAGAAAGAAATAAAAGGAATAAAGATAGGGAGGGAAGAAGTTAAACTGTCATTATTTGCTGATGATATGATAGTTTACATAGAAGACCCAAAATACTCGACCAAAAGACTTTTGGACTTAATTGACAGATTCAGTAGAGTAGCTGAATATAATGTCAACACTCAAAAAGCAATAGCCTTTTTGTACACAAATAATAGACTCACTGAGAGAGAAATTAGGGAAACAATTCCTTTTACAATAGCATCCAAAACAATGAAATATCTAGGAATCTATCTAACAAAAGAAACAAAAGGCCTCTACACTGAAAATTACAGCACTCTAGAAAAGAAGATCGAGGAGGATATAAGAAAATTGGAAAGACATCCCTTGTTCCTGGGTAGGAAGAACCAATATAGTGAAAATGGCCATACTTCCAAAACTGCCATATAGATTTAATGCAATGCCAATTGAAATTCCAACAATATACTTCACAGAACTAGAGAAAATAATATAAAAATTCATTTGGAACCCAGAAGAGACCTAGAATAGCAAAAGCAATTCTAAGCAACAGAGACATGGCTGGGGATCTTACAATCCCCAACTTGAAATTATACTACAAAGCTACTGAGATAAAAATGGCATGGTACTGGCAAAGAAACAGATCTGATGATCAGTAGAATAGATTAGAAAATTCAGAAACAACTTCAGACATAGTCAGACACCTCATGTTTGACAAAGAAGCCAACCACCCTCATTGGAGGAAAGATAGCCTATTTAATAAATGGTGGTGAAAAAACTGGATTTCAACCTGCCAAAGATTAAAACTAGACCCATACCTGTCACCATGCACTAAACTAAGATCTAAGTGGATTAAAGATCTAAATATTAAGACAGAAACACTAAATTTGCTGGAAGATAAGTTAGGTAGGACTCTTGAAGACATTGGCATAGGAAAAGACTTTATGAACAAAACCTCAGTAGCATGGGAACTACCACAAAGAATCAACAACTGGGATTTCATCTCATTAAAAAGCTTCTGCAATGCAAGAGAAACCACCAACAGAGCTAAGAGAGAACCTACAACGTGAGAAAAAATTTTCAGCAGCTGTACCTTAGACAAAGGACTACTATCTAGAATATATAAAGAACTGAAGAAAACCAGATCCAATTCAAAAATGGGTATCTGAAATGAACAGACATTTCTCAGAAAAAGAAGTAAAAGCAGCAAATAAATATATGAAAAAATGTTCAACATCACTGGTTATTCGATTGATGCAGATGAAAACAACACAGATTCTACCTCACCCCAGAAAGAATGGCTGTTATCAAGAAATCATCCAATAAATGCTGGCGGGGCTCTGGGGAGAAAGGAACCCTTCTCCATTGTTGGTGGGAGTGCAGACTGGTGCAACCACTGTGGAAATCAGTATGGAGATACGTCAAAGAACTAGGACTAGAAGTTCCATTTGACCCAGCTATTCCCTGCTGGGTATCTTCCCCCAAAAATTAAAAGAATCATACCACAACGATATATGAGCACCCATGTTTATAGTGGCACAGTTTGTAATAGCCAAAGCTTGGAAAAAGCCCAAGTGCCCATCAACTGGAAAATGGATAAAGAAGATGTGGGTTATTTTACAAATTGGAGTGCTACTCAGCCATGAAGAATGAGAAACTAGAGACATTTATGGCTAAATGGATGCAAATTGAGGCCATCCTCTTAAGTGAAATAAATAGGACACACATGTGTAAATACCAAATAGTTTCTCTAGTGTGAGAACCTGAAAGTGTAATTAAGGATTAAAATGATTAAAATGAATAACTGATAATTTGAAACAGGAAGAAAAGATTCAAACAGGTAGGGGTGGCAGGTGTGGAAGGGGAGAGATCAGAGTTACAGGCTGGAATCTGGAAAGAATGCATATATAGATTGTGTTTAAAAGTATAGGAAGGGATGTAGATAAAGACTATGCTGGAGCTCATGTCACTGAGATCAAAGGAGAGAAGGGTGTGTTTCCAGAAGAAGCACATATAACTATGTACAGTACATAGTACTCAATAGTGTGGTAAATGACTGTTACTGTTTTATGTGCTTATCATAACATGCTGTGCTTTTCATCCTTTAGAGCATAATCCTACTTATATGAAAGAGTTTACTGTAAAACAGTGTGCTGCTATGCCACTGGTAGTCTCATGTATCTCATGTTAAACTGTGTATTTGGATAATATCAAGGGGCCATCACAGAAGATTGACATATACCTTCTCAGTTTGCACTTAGAAGTTGGCACTCTGTTGGTACTTTGTGATACACACAGATGAAATTGCCTAATAACATATCTCTCAGAGTATATTTCCATCACGTGTCACATAACTGTATTGAAATTTAAATTTAAAAATTTTGGCCTATGTGAAGTCTACTAGCTAATTAGAATTTTTTTCCAGACCACTATTTGTTCAATATTAGTTTTGAAAATCTTTCTAAAACAAATCACATCCTTTGATGTCTTGTTACTTTTTGAGATTTTTTAAAATTATATGGAAAAATGTTTAAATACTTCTCAGTTTTGCTTTGACTGAGTTCTATTATATGTGAATATTATTATAGTTTTTTCCCTTGCATTGCTTTTCTTTGAATAATTTTAATTTTTGTATATATGTGTGTTTAGTGAATGATAATAAAGTTATACATTTAAAAAAAACAGTTGTTCAAGAATCATAGCTGGAGATAGATTAGCATAGTTTGTTAATTATAATTCAAAACAGTGGATTCACATCTGGTTGAAGATTATCAGATTCTCATTAAAATTTATTTATAGCTGATTAACATTCCAAGGGACAACCTTCCACTCAGGAAATAATACACACCAAATAAGTCAAATAATAGCATAAGATAGACAATCCACATTTGGGGGAGTTTGCTCAAGAAAGACATATTGTTACCAAAAATTTGCATTCAATGGAAATTGCCATTAGCTATCATATATATGTGTGTGTATATATATATATGTGTATGTGTGTGTGTATACATACATACATGTAAATATATATATATATCAATGAAAGCAGGGAATATGTTTTGTGTTTTTAAATTCACTGCTGAATCACTGCCATCTAGATTGAGTGAATTAATACTTTTAGAATCAATGAATAAATACTAGGCTATTAATAGTCAAAGCCTATGTAAACAGCTCTGTAGGAGTTCAATCAAAAAGAGAAAAAAATAAGAAACAAAGGAAAGACAAAAGAAGGAAGAAGTAGAAAAGAATAAGGAGAAAGAATGCTACAAGTCTTTTCCAGTACATTTTACCTACTTGGCAGCAGAAGAGTAGAATTAAAGAAAACCAACCTAGATGAAAAGAGATAACTAAATCTTTCCACTCCCCCCATGCACCTGTTGTCTAGCACTGGCTCAGCAATCATGTATGCTCCTCATGAGCCCTACCACACACAAGGGAAAGAGAAACATTGACATTGTTCCTATAAACCTTTTAATTGTAGACAAAAATAACACAATCCCTAAAGTAATGAAACAGCAAATGGTAATATCAATACAGCATTTTAGACCTTATTAATTACATTACATTAGGAACAAACAGTAAATGTGTAAAACTGTTGACTCTTCTAGCTTACATTTTTCTGTGTTTATTTTAATTGAACTTCAGCATTAATACATGTAAGTGTTACTCAGTTGCCCAGGTATGCTCTCATTGGAAATCTGAATGTCAAACTGTTTGGCTCTGAGAAGGTAGCACAGGCAAACTAAATTTTCATCTTGCCCTGATCCAATTCCTAAGTTAAATCTGAACTGAATATGAAGTAATAAGCAAGCTCAGCACTGGTCCTATTCCCCTACTCACCCTCAACCCAAACTGGTTGGATGAGTGACCTTTTCCCTTAGTCTACTCAAGGATGCCATGAACATAGGCCCAATCTCTCCCTTCTCCTGTCCTGAAATCTTACTCAGCTGCCACATAGCACATCCTATCTCGCCTGCCAACCTCTTCTGGGTTCTCAATTGCTGTACTAGGGTTCACCTAGTGAAGAGCAGAGCTCCCAGTCCCAGACACCTGAACAGCTCAGCCTGCCCCTCTGACCAGATGCCCAGGGCTATAAAAGACTGTCCTGGGCCAGAGAATGAGCCTTCAGCACAGAAGTCTGTCTCACTGCTGGCCATGAAGCCTGGCTCCCAGGAGAGGCCCAATTTAGGGGATAGTTCTAGCACCAGGTCTTAATCCTTTTTTGGGCCAGAATTGAGAAAACAAGAAATTTCCTCTGGCCCCATACAGTGTTAATTGGCTTTCTTATGAGGCTTACTTTGAGTCTTAATGTCTTTGGTTCACGACAGGGCTGATACTTCTCCCTCTCTTACTCCTCCTCCTTACTCCTTCCCCTTCACTCTCCTGCTCCATAGTACACAAGATCTACAAAACCTTTACAGAAGTAAGGATCCCACACTCTGGAGTGTTTTTTTCTCACTGTGCTCTTCAGGGTGTGCCCATGCACACATGTGTGTGTCTCTGTGTGTCTGTTTGGTGGTACTGAGGACTGAACCCAGGACCTTCACACTAAACTACATCACCAGCCCACTTTTCATATTTTACTCTGAGACCAGGTGCTACAAAGTAACTAAGTTGCCCAGGCTGGGCTCAAATTTACAATCCTCCTGCCACAGATTCCCAGAGTGAATGCTGGCATTATAGGAATATACCACCATACCCAGTTTGAAGTTTTGCTAGAAATAAAACTGCATTCAAAAAAGTGGTTGCATTTTACATTTCTTTAATTCCCTTACATGAGCCCCAATACATAGCTAATGAGCACTCCCTTCACTGGGAGTCACTCACCTCCTCACCTGTTTTATCTTCAGAGGTACAAGCCATGACCGCACCCTGGAAGGAGACCTAAACTCAAGAATCTACTAAGAAGCAAGGCATACAAGCCTCATTGCCATATTTTCCTCCAACACTGCAGAAGGAAGATATCACACTGAGTCCCCAAAGATGTCCTTGACAGGCTTGGACAAGAGCGGCACTGGTGCATGCAGTTCCCAGCCAGAGCCCTGCCTAGACACCAGCAACTTGGGCCCAAATGCACCAGCCAAAGGCCCACCTGGAAAGAGCTGCACAGGCACACAAGCAACAGCCAGAGGCCTTCCCAGATATCATTGGTAAGTGGGCACAGACCTCAACCAGAAGCCCACTCAGGCACCAGTGACTAGGGTGCACAGGACCTAGCCAAAGGCCCACCCAGACAACAGCTATGCAGGTGGGCAGGCCCCAGCCAGAGGCACACCCAGATACCATCCAAAGTGTGCGAAGGCCCCAGCCAGAACCCCACCCAGACAACAGGGTAGTACTGGGATCCAGAAGGCCACCATTCTGAACCAAGGAATTGGCACAGTGGTGAGCAGCAGAGAGAAGGCTTCTCTGAGGCTTGCTGAGAATTGAAGCCCACTGGACAAGCAAAAAGTCACCTCAGCAAAGGTGCAGCAGGCTGCATCTGTTGACATGAGAAGACAGGTTAAAAAGTCTCAAAACCAGACTTCTAGATCACCTAAGGCATCCTAAGGCACTACGGGATGGAGCAATCTGATACTCAACCACCTGGACTCCCTAAACTGGCAATGAAAGAGGATCTGGAAAAAATAACATCAGAAATTATTTCTCAGATAACAACAGAGATTGTGTCCATAGCAAAAGACATGATTAATTACTCTAGAGCAGACACAGATTAAAACAATAGAGAAGCTGAGGAACATGATAGAATCTCAGCATAAGAAACAAATGGAATCTATAAACAGATACAAACAGATATCTGGGAGATTAAAAACTCCATTAAAAGTTTACACTGCAGAATGAGCCAATGTGAGGACAGAATATCAGATATAGAAGACAGGATTGCAACTACTGACCAGGAACAAATTTTCTTAACACTAGTAAGGAACCATGAGAAATCAATCCAGCAGCTGCTAGATGATGCAAAGAAGAATGACATAAGACTGATCAAAGTCAATGAAGAAACAGGAGAGAGTGCAAACAACATAAAAAACTGTTCACAGAAGTAATGGCAGAAAACATTCCAAGCAAGGGAAAAGAACTTGACATACAGATAAGTGAGGCATATAGGACTCCAACTAGCCATGATAAAAAAGAAATTTACACATATACAAATAATTGTCAAGATCCCTAAACTCAACAGAAGAACAAAATTCTACAAGCAGTTAGAGAAAACAAACAAATCACATACAAAGGAAAACCATCAGAATCACAGAAGACTTCTGAACACAAATCCTCAAGTTAAGAAGAGCCTGGAGTGAAGTATTTCAAACTCTTGAAGAAAACAACCTTCAACCCAGAGTGATGTACCCTGCAAAAATATCTTTCAAAATGATACAGAAATAAGATAATTTCATGACAAACAGCACATGAGGAATTTCATGAATACCAAACCAGCACTCCAAAAATTTTTAAAAATATACTAGGAAAAGGCAATGAGGATCACAACTCCAGGAAGCACAGCAGAATGAATCCATCAGGGATGATGAGAAATTAAATGCAAAATCAAACAAAAAGAAAAAGTTATGACAAGTTTAAGTCAATGCATATCAGTTATAACCATCAATGTTAATGGTCTCAATTCACCAGTCAAAAGAAATGGACTGGCAGAATGGGTCAAGAAGCAAGATCCAACAATATGCTGCATACAAAAAACACACTTAATTCAAAAAAAATCATAGACTGAAAATTAAATGGTTAAAATAATACTCCATGTGACAGGAACCTGAATAAAAAAAGTAGCCATCCTATTTGTAGATCAAATGGATTTCAAACCAACACTAATTAAGAGAGACAAAGAAGGACACTACATCCTTGTAAAGGGAAAAATCCAAGAGGAAGAGATGAAAATCATGAATATATATGCCCCAAATACTAGTGCACCCAAATATATAAAACAAATATTAACGGACACGAAAAATCAAACAAGCACTAATACAGTAGTAGTGGGGGACCTCAGTAACCCATGGTCACAAAGAAATAGATCAACTAGACAAAAAATAACAACAAAATACTAGAGCTCAAACTCTTGAACAAATATACTTCACAGATGTTTACAGAATGTTCTACCCCACAAAATCAGAATACACACTCTTTTCAGCTACACACAGGTCATTGCACAAAATAAACAACATATTTTCTCATAAAACATGTTTAAGTAAGTGCGAAGGAACTGAAGTTATCTTGCATACATTATGACACCATAGTGCGAAGAAATAAGAGATCAATATAAAAAAACACAAGGATTTCATAAACACATGGAAATTGAACAACACACTTCTGAAGAACCAATAGATCAGAGAGGAAATTATAGAAGAAATCATATAGTTTCTAAAATTAAATGAAAATGCCAATACAGCATATCGGAATCTATGGGAAAAAATGAAGGCAGTCTTATGAGGAAAATTCATAGCAGTGAATACTCATATTAGGAAAACAGAGCAAACCCAATTAAACAACCTCATGCTGAGTATCAAGCTTCTAGAAAAAGAAGAGCAGGACAAAACCAAAGCCCATACAAGGGAGGAAATTATAAAGATCAGAGGAGAAATCAATACAATGACGATTAAGAAAATGATACAGAAAAACCAATGAAGCACAGAGTTTGTTCTTTGAAAGAAAAAACAAAATTGACAAACCCTTAGCCACCCTCATCAAAACAAAGGAAAGAAAAGACCCAAATCCATGCAATTAGGAATGAAAAAGCTGAAATTATAACAGACCCAACAGAAATCCAAAGGATCATCAATACCTACTTTGAGAACCTATACAACAATAAGCTGGAAAACACAGAAGAAATTTTCATATTCCTAGATGTGTATGAATTATCAAAGTTAAATGAAGACATAAAAATTCTAAACAACCCAATATCAATCCACGAAATTGAAAACATAATTAAAAACTTACCAACAAAGAAAAGCCTGGGTCCCAATGACTTCACTGCTGAATTCTAGAAGACATTTAGAGAAGAACTATTCCCACTACTGTTTAAACTCTTCAATGAAATTGAAAGGGAAGCAATACTCCCAAATTCATTTCTGGAAGCAAGCATCACCTTGATCCCCAAAGCAGAGAAAGACCCAACCGAAAAGGAGAACTCTAGGCCAATCTCACTCATGAACATAGATGCAATAATCCTTAATATGATATTGGCAAGTAGAACGCAGAAAATCATCAAGAAGATCATACACCCTGACCAAGTGCGATTCATCCCAGGGATACAGGGATGGTTCAATATACACAAATCAATAAATGTAATATACTATATTAATAGAGCCAAGGACAAAAACCATATGATCATCTCAATAGATGAAGGAAAAGCATTTGACACAATCCAACACACATTCATGATAAAAAACCCTACAGAAAATTGGAATAGATGGGCTCTATGTTAACCTGATAAAAGACATCTATAAAAAAAACAGACATCCAACATCATACTAAATGGTCAAAAACTGAAATCCTTCACATTAAAATCAGGAAAAGACAAGGATGCCCACTATCACTACTCCTGTTCAATATAGTTTTGGAAATATTAGCCAAAGCAATTAGACAAGAGAAAGAGATAAAAAGAATAAAGACAGAAAATGAAGAATTTAAATTGTCTTTATTTGCAGATGACATGATAGTCTAAATAGAAGACCGCAAGAACTCCACGAAAAGTCTTCTAGACTTAATAACCAAATTCAGCAAAGGAGCTGTATACAAAGTCAACCCACAAAAATCAATACCTTTCCTGTACACAAACAACAGACTCACTGAGAGAGGAACTGGAGAAGAAATTCTCTTCACAATAGTATCCCAAAAAATGAAATAGTAGGAATTAATCTAACAAAAGAAATCAAAGAGCTCTACTCTGAAAACTTTAGCACTCTGAAAAAAGAGATCAAAGAGGATATCAGAAAATGGAATGACATCCCTAGCTCCTGGGTACGAATAACCAATATAGTGAAAACTGCCATACTTCCAAAACTGCTACATAGATTCAATGAAATCCCAATTGAAATCCCAGCAACACACTTCACAGACCTTGAGAAAAAAAATTCATAAATTCATTTGGAATAAGAAGAGACCTAGAATAGCAAAAGCAATTCTAGGCAAAAAGACAAGGTAGGGGATATCATATTCCCCAAGTTGAAATTATACTACAAAGCTACTGTGATAAAAACAGCATGGTACTGGCCAAAAAAAAAAAATGCCAGGAGATCAGTGGAACTGATTTGAAGATGCAGAAATAACTCCAGACACAATGAGCCACCTCATCTTTGACAAAGGAACCAAACATCCTCACTGGAGGAAAGATAGGCTCTTTAATAAATGATGCAGGAAAAATTGGGTTTCAACTTGCCAGAGATTAAAACTAGACCCCTATCAACCCAGAAGGAAGCTCCCCGTCTCCATCCCAGACTCCTAGGGCAGAGAAGCTCAGCCGGTCCCAGCACCAGGAAGGAAGCTCCCTGCCTCCATCCCAGGCTCCTAGGGCAAAGAAGGTGAGCCAGTCCCAGCACCCAGAAGGAAGCTCCCTGCCTTCATCCCAGGGTCTTAGGGCAGAGAAGCTCAGCCAGTCTCAGCACCCGGAAGGAAGCTCCCTGCCTCCATCCCAGGCTCCTAAGGCAGAGAAGCTAAGCCAGTCACAGAACCCGGAAGGAAGCTCCCCCACCGCCATCCCAAGCTCCTAGGGCAGAGAAGGTGAGCCATGTGGGCACCAGAAGCACCCCCCACCCCGTGGAAATGAGAAGACACATAAACAAGCCTCAAAAACAGACTTCTGGATCACCTACAGCAACCCCAAAGGGAAATGAGATGGAACAATCTGATACTCAACCACCTGGACTCTCTGAACTGGCATCAAAAGAGGATCTGGGAAAAATGAAATCAGAAATAATTACTCAGATAACAGCAAAGATTTTGCTCATGGTGCAAGACATGATTAATAAATCTAGAGAGGACACAGATAAAAAAAATAGAGGATCTGAGGAACATGATGGAATCCCAACATAGGAAACAAATGGAATCCATAAAACAGACACAAACAGATTTCCAAGAGATTAAAAACTCCATCGAAAGTCTGCACAGCAGAATGAACCAATGCAAGGATAGAATTTCACATATAGAACATAAGATTGCAATTAGTGACCAGGAAAAGAAAAATTGCTTTAAAATTGTAAGGGAACATGAGAAATCAATCCAGCAGCTGCTAGACGATGAAAAGAAGAATAACATAAGACTGATTGGAGTCAACGAAGAAACAGGAGAGAGTGCAGATGACATAAAAAAATCTGATAACAGAAGTGATGGCAGAAAACTTCCCAAGCAGGGGAAAAGAACTTGACATACAGATAAGTGAGGCATATAGGACTCCAGCTAGCCTTAATCAAACAAAATCTACACATAGGCATATAATAGTTAGGATTCCAGAAATCCAACGGAAGAACAAAATTCTACAAGCAGTGAGAGAAAAGAAACAAATCACATACAAAGGAAAGCCCATCAGAATCACAGAAGACTTCTCAATGCAAACCCTCAAGGCAAGAAGAGCTTGGAGTGATGTATTTCAAGCCCTAAAGGAAAACAGCCTCCAACCCAGATTCATATACCCTGCAAAACTATCTTTCAAAATTGATGGAGAAATAAGATACTTTCATGATAAAGAGCACCTCAGGAACTTCATGAATACCAAACCGGCACTCCAAAAAATTTTAGACAATACCGTAGGAAAAGACAATGAGGATCACAACTCCAGGAAATCCAGCAAAATGAATCCACTGGCCGTGACAAATTAAACACAAAGAGGGAGAATCCAACAGAAAGAAAAAGTCATGACAAGGCTTTTAAAACTTTTGACTTCATCTCCCTAATGAGTGTATAATTCAATCTTATTTTGTACTCATTAGTATTTTTCTGATTCTAGAGTTGCACACCATTCCTTGTGCTATACTGGCTATTTAGCATCTTCTTATGTCTACATTTTAATTGGGTTGTCTATTAATGAGCTCTAAGAATTCTTTATATATTCTGGTCATAAGTTATATGCATTGTAAATATGGTCTGTTGAAGGACTACTTTTCATTTTAGTGATGTCATTTAAAGTTCTAAATTTTGATGGAATCTCATTTATCAATTTTTTTCTTTTATACATCATGTTTTTTGTATCCTAGGTAGTTCTTGCCTACCCTGAATTCATAAATATTTTTCCTTATAATTTCTTCTTCAAGTTTTATACTTTTAGGCTTTCTTATTTAGGTTCATAGATCCCTTCAAGTTATTTTCATGTATGGAAAAAAAGGGTTGAGGTTAATTTTTTATATACAGATACCAGGTGTTCTAGTGCCGTTTGCTGCAAACACTATCTCTTCCTTGGCTCTTGAATTGAGTTTATATTCTATAAAATGCTAATGTTAAATAATCTTTCAAAACTCAGCGGACCATATATGTGTGATTCTATTTCTAGATTCTCTGTTTTATTCAAATGATCTATATGTCTTTCCTTACACCAACACTGCCTTGATTACTGTAGCTTTAGAAGTCTTAAAATTAGGTACAAATTTTTGTTTTTGTTTTTAACTTTTCTAGGTCCTTTGTACTCCTACATAACTTTTAAATTTCAATATCCAATTCTTCATTTATAGCAAGTATACACAGACCTGAATTTTTATATATACCTTGTGTTTTCTAATCCTGTTAAATTCAAGTACAAGTTCTAGGGGCTCCTAGAGATTTCTTAGTATTTTCTCTGTAGATGATCACTTCATCTACATATAAAGATTTTGCTTCTACCTTGCCAATCCTATCCTAGTTTTGTCATTTTATTGCCAGACTATTTTGGTGGGGCCTAGGTTTCAAAGTTTAATGGACAGATAAAGAGTAAGCATATCTGCCCTTGTTCTCCACCTTAAGGTGAAAGCATTGTATCTTCTCCATTCATACAAGGCGTTCTCACTGGAAGTATGGAGAACATGTCTTTAATCTGTTGAGAAGTTTCTGTTCTACTTCTAGACCCCTGGTAACTTTTACCATGAACACCTGTACAATTTAGTCCAATACTTTTTCTCCAACTACTAACAGGATCGTATGGCTCTTTCTTTTCCTCTGTTTAAATGATGACTTTTGGAGGTGAGTCTTCCAAGGCTGAACCAACACTGCCATCCCTATAATAAAACCACTTTCTATATCCTGCCAGATCTGAGTTCCAATAGTTTGTTTTGTTAAACAAGTTTCTATCTATGTTCATACTTTTTTCTTCTATTATCTTTATCTAGTTTTAGGATTAGCACAATGTTGAGTTCCTAAAATGAGGGGAGAAGTGCTCCTTCTTTTTTCTGCTTTAATTGTTTGATATAATTTATCAGTTAAAATGTTTATGAGCCTACTGTTGTCATATAGGTAGGTTTTCAAGCTAGGAATATAATTTCTTTAATAGGTGCTATTCAAATTTTGTATTTCCTCCAGAGTTAGTTTCATTAATTTGTCTTCCAAGGTACTTCTTAGAAGTTGTCAAATTTATTTCAAAAAAGATTTTTGTAATATGCTTTCTATATCCCTTTAAATTCTGTAAAATCTGTGGTAATGTCTCCTAGATCTTAATATTGTAATTTAAAAAATATATAACTGATATTGTGTAACAGGAAGAAAAGGTCTAAAAGAACAGGGGAATTGGGAGGGGTACAGGAAGGGAAAAAAGGGAAAGGAAAAAATATGAGAAGAGGAAAAAAATGGAAACAAAGTCTTTGCAAATAGGGAAGGGTGGAGGGGGTGAAGGGAGGGCAAGGAAAGGGGGAAAAAAATAAGAACCAAGAGACTCATGTAATGGTACAAGATCCCAATGATGAATGTAACTGTATTTTATACCTAAAATGTACCAATAAAGTTAATGGGGGGAAAAAGTGCTAAATAAATTATATAAATTTTCATGTAAAAAAAAAACTAGGCCCTTATCTTTCACCATGCACTAAACTAAAATCGAAATGGATTATAGATCTAAATATTAAAACAGAAACACTAAACTGGCAGGAAGAGAGTCTAGGTAGAACTCTTGAAGACACTGGTGTGGGAAAAGGTTTCATGAACAAATCCTAAGCAGCACGTGAACTAGCACAAAGAAACCACAAGTGGGATCTCTTCTTATTAAAAAGCTGTACAGCAAGAGAAACCACCAAGAGCATGAAGAGACCACTCACATGTGGGAAAAAATATTTACCAGCAGTTCCTCAGACAAACGTCTACTCTCCAGAATATATAAAAAGAGAACTACAGGGCTGGGGATTTAGCTCAGTGGTGCTGCCGCCTGTCTCCCAAGTGGAAGTTCCTGAGTTCAATCCCTGGTACCAAAAAAAAAAAAAAAAAAAAGAGAACTATAAGCCAATCTCACTAATGAACATAGATCCAAAAATCCTTAATAAGATACTGGCAAATAGAATAAAGAAGATCATACACACTGACCAAGTGCGATTCATCCCAGGGATGCAGGGATGTTCAATATACACAAATCAATCAATGGAATACACTATAACAATAGAGCCAAGGACAAAAGCCATATGATTATCTCCATAGATGCAGAAAAACCATTTGACAAAATCCAACATGCATTGATGATAAAAACCCTATAAAAAATTGGAATAGATGGTCTCTACCTCAACCTGATAAAAGCCATCTATGAAAAACCAATAGCCAAAATCATACTAAATGGTCAAAAACTGAAATCCTTCACACTAAAATCAGGAACAAGACAAGGATGTCCACTATCACCACTCCTGTTCAATATAGTTTTGGAAAGATTAGCCATGGCAATTAGATAAGAGAAAGAAATAAAAGGAATAAAGATAGGAAATGAAGAAGTCAAATTGTCATTACTTGCAGATGACATGATACTCTATATAAAAGACCCCAAGAACTGCACCAAAAGTCTTCTAGACTTAATAATCAAATTCAGTAGAGTAGTTGGATACAAGGTCCACACACAAAAATCAATAGCTTTCCTCTACACAAACAACAGATTCACTGAGAGAGAAATAGGGCAAACAATTCCTTTCACAATACCACCCAAAAAACTGAAATACCTAGGAATCAACCTAATGAAAGAAATCAAAGACCTCTTCACTGAAAACTATAGTACTCTGAAAAGAGAGATTGAAAATGATATCAGAAAATGGAAAGACATCCCCTACTCCTGGGTAGGAAGGATCAATATAGTGAAAAGGACCATACTTCCAAAACTGCTATATTGATTCAATGAATTCCAATTGAAATCCCAACAGGATATTTCATGGACCTTGAGAAAACAATCCAAAAACTATTTTGGAACACGAAGAGATCTAGAATACAAAAAGCAATCCTAGGCAACATAGACGTGGCAGGTGGTATCACAACCCTCCTTTTGAAACTATACTAGAAAACTACTGTGATAAAAACAGCATGGTACAGACCTGAGGACCAGTGGAACAGATTAGAAGATGCAGAAACAACACCAGACACACTCAGCCACCTCATCTTTGCCAGAGGAGCCAAACACCCTCACTGGAGGAAAGATAGCCTCTGTAATAAATGGTGCTGGAAAAACTGGGTTTCAACTTGTCAAAGATTAAAACTCAACCTATATCTCTCACCATGCACTAAACTAAAATTGAAATGGATTAAAGATCTAAATATTAAAACAGAAATGCTGAACCAGCTGGAACAGAGGTTAGGTAGAACTCTTGAAGACATTGGTGTAGGAAAAGATTTTATGAACAAAACCATGAGCTAGCACACACAATCAACAAGTGGGATCTCTTCTTATTAAAAAGCTTCTGAACAGCAAGAGAAACCACCAACAGAGTGAAGAGACACACAATGTGGGAAAAAATGTTCACCTGCTGTTCCTCAGACAAAGGTCTACTATCTAGAATCTATAAAGAACTTTAAAAAATCAGACCTCCAAAATTTAAAGACCCAATACAAAAATGGGCACCTGAAATGAACAGACATTTCTCAGATGAAGTAGAAATAGCACATAAACATATGAAAAAATGTTCAACATCACTGGTCATTTAAGAGATGCAAATGAAAACAACACTGAGATTCCACCTCACCCCATAAAGAATGGCTGCTATCATGAAATCAACCAATAATAAAATAACAAATGCTGGAGGGGCTGTGGGGAAAGAGGAACACTGCTCCATTACTGGTGGGAGTGTAGACTGGTGCAACCACTGTGGAAATCAGTATGGAGATACCTCAAAGAACTAGACTGAAAGTCCCATTTGACCCAGCTATTCCTCTGCTGGGTATCTCCCCCAAAGAATTAAAAGAATCATACCACAGTGATATATTTACACATATAGCATGGCAGCATTGTTTGTAATAGCTATAACTTGGAAACAGCCCAATTGCCCATCACCTGGAGATAGGATAAAGAAAATGTGGGGTTTTTATAAAATGCAGTACTTACTCAGCCATAAAGAATGAGAAACTAGAGACAATTATAGCTGAATGGATGCACATTGAGGCCATACTCTTAAGCGAAATAAAGAGGACACACATGTAAATACAGAATAGTTTCCCTGGTGTGAGGAACTGAAAGTGTAAATAAGGATTAAAATGTATAATAGATAATGTGAAATTGGAAGAAAAGGTCCAAAGGGGAAGGGGAAATAGGAGGGGTAGAAGAAAGGAAAGAAGGAAAAAGAATAAATATGAGAAAATGAAAAAATGGAAACTAAGTCTTTGTAAATAGAGAGGGGTGGAGGGGTTGAAGGGAGGGGAGGGGAATGGGGGGAAAAATAAGAACCAAGAGCCATTATGTAAAGGTGCAAATTTCCAAAAATGAATGTCAGCATATTGTATACCTAAAATGTACCAATAAAATTAGTGAATGAAGAAAAAAAGAAGTCCTCAATATCCCCTAGTTTCCTAAAATAAAGAGAATTACAATAAAGATTTGTGGACTCTAACCTTTTTTTTTCAGTTTAAACTAATGGCACTGGGTTCTCTTATACTTGGAAGGTAGGCATAGGTACGCAACAACAGAAAAAGACTAATAGATTTAAATCATGGAGCAACTACATCAGTTTCAATAATCATTCAAAGAATTGTGGACTGTTTTTGCAGTATCTTGGTTGGCAGGCCTTGTGCACCGCACTAGAAAAAAATGTTTCCTAATACTAAATGTTGGTAAACCTTTTCATGTAAAAGTCATAGTAGTAATAATAATGAGGATAATAATGATGTATGTAATCTCTACTGGCTGCCAAGCACTGTCAGTATGCTGTAAGTGTGATCTGAGAGTAGAATTTTTTATTTAAGAAGACTGAAATGCATAAAGATTAATAAACTCGACCAAGTTGCGCTAGTAATGAGCAGAGCAAAAGTTTAAACTTAAACCATCTTTCCCATACCTGTGAGTATGCAAACAGCTCACTAATTGCAGCTGTCTGTGGTATCTTTGCCCTCTTGATGAATGTGAAACCACAGGCAGAGAACCTGCCAATTGTTTACCAGAAAACTTTGACATTTAGTGTGGCCTCTGTGGTCTGTTTGGAACATACACTTTTTTTTTTTACTCTGAACATTATATGCAAAAAAAAAAAAAGAAAACTTGCTCAAAATTTTAGCAGCTATAACATCAAAATCTTTATGTACTACTCTGTTATAAACATAAGAATTTATTAAGTTTGAATCTAAATTGTTAAAATTTTAACTTCATTTGAACATGACTGATTTTCCCTGTTAGAATTATGACAATATTCATATTCTCTTCGTTGTTGATTCTGGTAGTTTGGAAACGTGTAGGATAGCCTGTGGTGTGAGTCATAGATTAGTGCACACAGTATTTCTTTACTTTTTTTTCTTTAAGTTTATTGGTACATTTTAGGTATACAATACAGTTACATTCTTCATTGGGATTTTGTACCTTTACATGACGATCTTGGTTCTTATTTTTTTCCCAATTCCCCTGCCCTCCCTTCACCCCCTCTACCCTTCCTATTTCTCTACTCTTTTTCACCTCTCCATAAGGCTTGACACTCTCATGCAGTTTGTCCTTTATTCTCTTTCCCCTTGTCTCTATTCCCCTCTAATAAACTTCTTTCTTCCCTCTCACTTTTGAATTTTCTTCCTTCCTTAGTCACATGTAAGTTACTTGAAAGCTGCTTGGGCTTTCAACTTCTAATTATTTGTTACTTTTATTTGGATTTTGGCACACCAGCGTTCATGTTGCAAAATACTCTTGAAGTCCTGGCAGAAGACATGTTGCTTCATTATATAGCTTTTGCTGTGTACTATAAAGAAAGGTCATTTTATTTTAAATACTCACTCATGTATGATAACAAAGACACTAATTCTACTGGTGGTGCAAAAAACGTAGCTGACTGTTGCTTCCAGAGTCTTCAGGTCCCGTCATGTCCTAGTTGTGACCTCTGCAATACATTTCAGAGAGTAATAAACTATTCCTGCCCTTGATTAGGATTCACTGCAACATCTGTAGATGTTAAGACAACCTTAACCTTGTGCAACCAATGATTCCAGGCTAGATGCCAAATATGTGGTTGTTATTTATGTGCTGATTCCTTTCCCTAGAGCTCTGGGCTGTGTAAGACTCTCCCCACAAAATCCGTATGTCCCCTCTTGTTTTTCTCCATGCCCCAGCACTACAGTATCGAAATGGCTGGAAAAGAGGCTTTAGACAATTTAATATCCTAAGTGGTATCTTTTTTAATATAAAGGGATTCTTTCATAAAATGTTAAAATACATTTAAAACTCATTGATAGTGTTGTAATATGCCGTTATGGATTCTAAGCAATGTCTCTTTTATAGGCAACATAATTACAAGTGAGTTACAAATGTAGATTTTATGACTAATTAAACTCTAGACCAAAATCCATTAAAAATAGATTACACACCTTAAATTAGATATAAGCAAAAATAAATATTCTACCGGATGAAACTATCAAAATAAATAAGAAGCACCAATCTCAAATAACTTACTTACATAAAAAATTGATAACAACATAACCTAAAACATTTTCTTGGATTTTGTCAGAGAAAAAGTTCTCATACTCAATTTCATAATAATATAGACCAGGGGTATCCAGCCCACGTGCGGGGGGCGGGGAGGGGGATACAGCCCTGGGCAGCTAGCAATGTGGCTTCACAGGACCATGAACTTTCGACACGAGTCTGTGATTTTTAATGACATTTCTCATGACTCCGTGCCTGGTGCTCAAGCACGGACTATTTGGGGGCGAATGAGCTCTGTGTCCGGAGCACAGGTCACTTGCAGCGTTTACCTTGCCCTCTGCACCTACCACACTCGGTAGACTGGAGATCCCTGTGTATCGGATTTTCCATGGCTGTGGAACTGGGAGTGCAGCCCAGAGGTTCCTGACAGCAGAACTCAACCTTCCCATACCAGGCCCTGCTATTAGGCAGACGTGGAAGTTTTCCTTTTTAGTTATTAAACTTGGCCCTGTGGTGTTGTTTGTAAAATAATTTAATAATTAGTTAAAATACAAAAAAAGGAAGAATATCTACTTAGACACATTGACTATATTAGATATTTTATATGAAGCCCACGATAATTCCTCTTCCTTCAGTGTGGCCCACGCAAGCCCAAAGGTTGTACATCCTATGAATCTAAATACACCTTACTTCATTCTACTCCAAGAATATTTTTTAAAATATCTCCCAAGCACGAGAGACTGGAAGAAGTTCTTTTTTAGTAACCAGAATGTGTACAGTGGACCCCCGAAATTCACAGGGGTTATGTTCCTAGAGCACCCTCGAATTGTGAAAAACAGCAGATTTTAGATGTGGTCAGAAAAATGCCTATAAATGGCCATTTTTATAGTTTAAACCCTAATTATGCTATGTCTCCTGCAGTTATGTAATTTAATTTAATAAAATACTGTATTAATAAACCCTTAGAAAGTGCAGAGCGTTTTGGTGGGATCTTAGGCTTTAAGAAGATCAAAACTGAGAACACTGGAGATAGCACACGTGGTACAGCAACCTGTTACGATGCGGAAATGCTGATGCATCTGCCTGCCGAGATGGTTACATGGCAGCAGCCAATCAGGGGCAAGGAGAACTAAATAACGCTCTCGGATTGGCTACTTGGAAACTTCCCACCAAAATAACAATTGCGGAGAATATTTTGTAGTGTTGACAAAATTGTCGGGGTTTCCAACAAGAATTACTAGTTAGGTACTAAGGGAAAACCCGAGAAGGACTGAGACCATGAACCCTGAATCTTGACTTTGCAGGCATATAATATGTGAATAATAAGCTCAAAAGTAATATAAGAAAAGGAAAAACTGGAAACAAAGTCTTTGTAAATAGGGAAGGATGGAGGGGGTGAAGTAAATAGGGAAGCGTGGAGGGGGTGAAGGGAGGACCGGGAAGGAGAACAAAATAAGAACCAAGATACATCATGTATAGGTACAAGTACCCAATGATAAATGTAAATGTATTGTATACCTAAAATGTACCAATAAAAGAATTTAAGGGGGTGGGGGGGAAGTAATTATAGGGAATTGATTTTGTAAGAATAAAATAAAATGACTGAAAATTAATTTGAAACAAACTGAAAAGTCAGCATCATTGTGTAATGCTAATCTGAGCAGATCTTAAAATAAAGTCCAGCAGGATGGTGACCCCTCAGTTTCCATCCTCATTATACTCATTACTGAACTGCTCTGTCTGTAACTTTCAAATGCTAAATGATTTGCCTAATGTAAAAGGAGCTTGTTGCATATTCTATCAGCAGCATTCAGTTCTACCTGGTCCTCACGTCATCCTTCAGCTCTCTCTTGCTTCTCTAGTACAGAATGAAGGAGTGGGGATTATTCAAGTTTCCATTTAGTACCTCTGACCTGAGCAAGGGCAGGATGAAGCAGAGGAAAAACCTGACACAAAGAAAAAATGTTTCCTAGCCAGAGTACCCTGGGGTGCAGAGAAAGGTAAAAGCAAGCAGTATTTCAAATAGAAGTTGAGGAACAAATCCAAACAAAAGCATGGGAAAGTATTATGTTAAAGGAAAATGAGATAAGTTACCACAGGTACTTTAAGAATTCCAAGTGATTCTGACATTTCTAGGAGAAGGTAACATGGCTGAGAGTAACATTTAAAGGCAGCACCAAAAAGAACTTCTCATCGGGAACCTGATGGAACACACATGGGCACCTGCAGTCCCCACAGGGCACTAATGAAACATTCTTACAAAGGAAAGAGAAGCAAAGTGAGTTATTCTCTATTATGTTTTCTACTGTGAAGTTTGCAGGAGGAGAGGCTGATAGTTTAACACCCTGGAGGAAACATAAGTGCTATTAATTTAGAGAAAACAAGTAGCAGTAAGTCATGGACATTTAGACTTAGGCTGGGATGTAGCTCCATGGTACAGCACTCGCCAACATGGGAAAGACCCTGGTTTTGATTCTTAGCACTGTGGAGGGAGGCAGAGAAAGAGGGAAAGGGAAGGGGGAGGGGAGAGGAGGGGGAGGGGAGGGGGAAGAGAGAGGGAAATTGGAAGAGGGAGGAGGGGAGTAGGGAAAGAGGAAGAGGGAGGGAGGACGGAGGAAGAGAGAGGAAAAGGGAAAGAAGGAAGGAAAGAAGGAAGATGATGAAATAAAGAGATTGTACTACTCATTCCATTTAACAGAAAGTCCTGAAAAAAGAAATGCATTTAAAACATAGGTTGAAGAAAATAACTTTTTGAGGGAAGCATAATGTACTTAGAAATGTAATAAAATCTTTTGGGTGTTCTTTCTAGTTCTCTTCAGTTTTCACCATGAACTGCGGTTTGTGGAAAGTAAAATCAACCTAGGCCTTACCGCCTCCACCTCTGCAGGGTCGTACCAAACGTTGATGTAGGGGTGCTGTAAGGCGTCGTCCACAGATATCCTTTTGGCTGGGTCAATCACTAGCATCTTTGACAACAAATCCCGGGCTTGGCTGGCTGAAACCATAAATGAGAAAAATAATTAGTAAGATTTTTATTTCAGCAAGGGACTTTGTTGGATGGGGAAGAAACTTTAAAAAACAAATAATTAGCTACTAGTTTCTAAACATCGGAAAAATTCTTAATGTGCTGAAAAAGGAAATGCATTTTACATGTCTTTATGTGTCTTAAAGCCTCAAAGTGTCATTTGGGGTCCACTGGGGGTTACGACGCTCTGAGTGAGTACAGTTGTTCACGTGGTTTTCTATACGACCCCTATCAACCCAGAGCTTATCTGAGCAAGGCAATCTGATTGGGTAATCTCCAAGAACATAGGCGGAAGAGAAATACAAACTCGTGATGCTTCACAAGTGTAGGGATGGCCGTTTGGAGCTAAATCAATGTATGCGCTTTCATATTCTTATTCATACAATGGCATTATCAGGATTTGAGTAGAATCAGCACTGATTTAAGGGCTCATATAATCCAAACCTTATAATCATATAAACAATCTGAAGTGCAGATGTGAAAGAAATTACATCATTCAACTACTAAACTTCATTTTAACATTCTGTAATTATTAGACATCTTAAATCAAGAGAATCATGCTTGGTAAAATCCAAAAGTTAGTGGCTAAAGCCATCCCAAAGCTACATCTGCTAGGTGGTAATGAAATACTCTATATCCTGTTCATGTTGCCATGATTAATTTTATGGTGTGGGTGGTACTAGTTATAAAATTATATGGTAATAATAAGCAAGCTTATTTATCTAATAACACCGTTAAAAGACAAATTAATTTTTCATCTCTAAAATGTAATATTTTGCATAAACTAGCTTTAACCAAAATTTTAAAATATGAGTATTTTAAACCAATACTGCTATTCAGCTGATCTGAAAGGCTAACAGTGAAAATATTTAGTATATTCTAAATATATGGTAAGACTTCAAATTTAGAGAGCAGAACCTCAATTAATTTCAGAAAAAGTCAACATAAAATATAAAAATCAGGAAATATCAACTATTTCAAATTAGAGGTATATTTTTTCTAGTGTAAATTTTTCATATAATTATTTTCTGTTCAGTTATTTTTCACATAATTTTGACAATACTAGGGTTGAAATATAGCAAACTATTTTTTCACCTATCCTATAAGTATTTTGTGTTTTTGCATTTACCTTCTAATGTTTTGTACTAACATGAAAAATCATTAGTTAAGTCAGACTTTGGGACATTTTATTTCTATTGACTACATTTCTGGCAAACTCAGTCATAAAAATTGATAAGTATCATTTCCAAATAAAATTTTGAAGTTCACAAGGGTAATAAAAATAATTATATAGTAATTCAAAATTAAACCTTTCTAATTACCTGTAGCCTTCTAATAGCCTAAGAAGACTGTGTTTTTATGTCACTAGTTCAAAGATCTTTGTTTTATGCCAGAGTTGACACTCAGGTTCTCCAGCCACACCCATCTGTATGTCTCTTCTTAGAAAGTGCAGGGCTGGAATGGGTGCTTCCCACTTGCTAATGTCAAAGCATCTCACCAAGAAGCAATAATCCGTACCTCATGTATGAAATAAAGTGGTGAAAAGGGTCCAATGCTTGATCTTTCCTTTTTGAGCAAAGCTGTTATACTCTTTTCCAAATACAGTAGAGTGAATTCTCCCCACTATTTATTGGTATATTATGAGTCCTCATAATGTGCCAATTGTATGTAAAAATTAAAATTAAATAATCATAAATATACAAACTATTTTTTAATTTATGAAAATAATTGTAATTGGAGAGGTTCCAACTAAACTCAAGAAAATTGAGATTACATTGTGATTTTATATTAAAATATAATACTAGTTTTTGCTACAAGTGTTGTCATTATTATTTAATAGTTTGATGAGGGCTTTGCTGTCTCTATCTTGTTACACTACAAATATCTTTTTGAGAAGGGATTACTTTTCCTTAATATCTCAATTAGGAAGGCATAAATGCTAAAATATCTCTACTTGGAGTATGACCTTTTTTCCAATCTGTATATTTATAATGATGATCTTAAAAACAAAAGCTTTTATAATAATTTAGTTCATTGCCATTCACAGAATCTATAGAGGCAGGAGAAGGAGAAATCCAACTGTCCAATGTACGAATCAAGACCACAGAAACAATGTGATAACTCCAGACACAACAGCAGAAAGAAGCATTTATTATGAAAGTGCTTATGTTGAATAAAAATCTCATTTACTATTCTAAGTTTTAAAAATAGGTGGTTAAGCAGTCCACAAAATACAAGTAAAAGAAACTCAAACACTTGCATCTCCAAGATTGTACAACTGAAAACTTGTGTTGAAAATATTTTCTAGGTAGTAAAAAGGAGTAAAACAATGATTTAATGTATATCACATTGATCTTTTAAAGATACACTTCAAAAAATAATTTTAAGATTCAAAATAAACCCCCACGAAATAGCTAAATTACACCATTGTCCCATACTTTATTCTTTTCCTTCCCTCTGAGGGTCTACACAATTATAAACCCCTAAGCCACCCCTCTTGGTAAGAAAGCTCTTTTAAGAAATACCTCTGCTTATCTTGAAGTAGTTTCAGTTAAAGAAAGATCTCTGGATCACACATTTTTTACCCTATTGATTTTGTGGTGTTCTGGCGTTGCCCGCAGGCGCGTACCTTTAAGTTTATTGTGCTCAGAGTCCGCTGGGAAGAGGGAGTCTGGAAAGAGCTTGGGAAAGGTGAGTCCAGCATACTTTGGCCGATTCTCCACATAGTTTCTTACTGTGGGCTGCAATTTCTTCATGAATTCTGGACATGGTGTTCCTAGTTGCTCAATGACTTTATTCCACTGGTCAATATCTGAGAATTGAATAGTTAAGGCAAAAAAAAAAAAAAGTGCAGGCTACGAGCTCTTCTCTTTCAATAATCAGGAAGCTAAATCTTCTCAGAATCCCAAAATTATCAATACAACTGGAGTTTAATAAGTAACATAAAACAAAAATATAAAATCAGAATTGTTAGGCAAAGAATTGTTGGAATTTTAAATCTATTTTTGTAACAAACACTTTTGGAGAGCTAGCATTATTTAACAAACACAAGATTATGATATAGTCTTTGGTTTGTAAAGATAAAAAGTTATCCAAATAACACAATAAGAATCACATTGAACTAACTTTCTATAAAATTATAAGAATTTTTGAAAAGATATTTCATAGTGACATTTTTATCCTGAAGTTACTGTAATCATATTTTAAAATATCATGTATACATTAAATACTTATTTACATTTTTCCTAAATTACCTTTCAGATTTTTTTCTCTTTTCAAAAAATTAGGAAATTCCATTACTAATTAATGTTTTCTACTTATACATATTACATATAGAATCAATATAATTTTGGATTTTTTTATTTTTTCTATTGACATGTAAAAACTACATATATTTACTGGGAACTATGTAGTATTTTGTTGCTCATATATATTGTGTAACATGCAAATCAGGGTAAGCCTCTTTTTGGCGAAAAAGTGCTAAATCTCTTCTTCTAGCTTTTCTGGAATAGTCATTCTATAAGCGATAAAACACCTGAGTTTACTTTTTCTAACTGTAACTTAGGTAACCCTTGACCTGGTACTCATCTTTTCCTCCCACTTCCTTCCCAGGGTCAGGTAACTGACTAAGACTCTCCTGGGATCTACCATCTACATTTCACCATAGTCTTACATATAATCAATACCACCCTTGGAAAATCTCAACCAGCTGCAAGCAGTGGATTTCAAACAGATTTCCTTACCATGCATCAGTGAATGAGAGAGGTCTTGGAAATTTGTCGTGGGTTCAACGTTACAAGCAGTAATTCTTCTACAAATCTACATCATTGATTCTTCTACAACTCTATTCTTTACTATTAACTCATTTCTACTAACTTATGACAGTTGAAAAGCTCTAACCATAATACTAATTAACTGAGCTTTTTAAAGTCTTTACTCCCAGCTTTCAAGAAATTTAAACTAAGAAAAATTGGCAGTCCTGAGGAGAGACAAAATGACTACATTTAACCTCAATAAATATAAAATGCAAATAGTAGATGGGAGACTGAAGAAAGATAAATTCAGGTTAATCTGTAAATCTTTTTCTACCTTCCTTAAAACTTAACTGAATAAGATTTAAATTACTATATACACTCCCAGTTATTATAATGAAAAAGGTACATATATAATAATGAACTATCAAGAAATGACATGCAGGTGGGAAAAATTGAAGAATATTCCCTTACAAGACACCAGCAATTGTGCTAGCTTTGGCAGAACATATACAAGACATCAGCAATAATTAAACAAGAACATTCTTCATTAAAAGTTCATTGAAGTTATTATGTGCATGAGAATAGAGGAGTAAGTTAAAGTCATTAGAAATAGAAGAAATTAAAACATATAAGGTTAGATTTGCAAGTCACTCTTAAAAACTCATGAAAAGTCCATGGTTATAGGTAAGCTATAACTATTTAGATATATTTAAATAGTTAAGCATTTATGATGCTAAGATTCAAATGCTTATCCTTATAAATTAGAAAAAGAGGCATATTCTGTAAAACAGGTTATCATGCCTTATGGAGCCATCATGTAATTATTGGTCAAACTTGCTCAGAACCCTAAAGATTTGATATCAAACTTAACACAGAGACAAAGAAGCTGTTGGATTTTCTACAAATGAGTCATTTTAAAAAGGTGGCAAAATATTTCTAGCACCTGATTATATTTTAATTACATTTAGCTAGAATTATAACATTATTCAATACAGATTTAGGTGCCTTTAAAATAGCATTCCCAAAATAATGGTATATCAAGGTAAAATTTGAGGAGAGTCTGATATTTTGGAATTTGTTAAATAAGAACAGTTTATAGGTCATAATCAGAGACTGTAGAAGCATATAGTGTATTTTTCTACTTGGAATGCTTTTGAATAAGCCACTATCATGGACCTTGATAACATTAGATATATATTTTAAAAAGAAAAGCCAAACTTATTTTTGGAAAAGCATTTATTTGCTTTAGAACATCCATAAGTCATCACTTTTATATATTAGGATATATTAAGGACTAGCCTATGCAATTGTCAATAAAAAACAATGAATGCATGGGTTATTGTATTTTTGATCTGCTATTTCAGAAAGTATTGCCTTTAACATAAATTATGAAAGGCAATGAATAAAATGAGAAAATGGCATTTAATAAGAATTGATAGTAAATTTCCTCATTCTAAATTCACTGTATAAAAAATAGTTACACTGTAAAAAGTTTGATTTCATGAGTATGATAACAAAGCAATTTGCAAATGTGGTTGAATATTACTAAAATATTCAACAAATAACATTATAATTTATTAGAGAATAAAAACATACATGGATAGTAAAAATTAGTATGTGAAATCCCCAGACTGAAAATTATTCCTGTTAATATCAACTAGCTAAGCACTTACATTTCAAACACTTCTCTTGACCTAGCTTCCCTGGTTGGTTTGAACAAAATATATGAAAAATACCTCATCCCTTGCTGAGTATATTGGTTATAATTATGAATGTAATTTATGCTATGCACACTTAAGCTTTCAGATGCTACTAAGTGGAACCTTAAAGAGCTAATGACCTCATTCCATGATGCCCTTTGAATTAATATATCTATCTCTTTTTATGTTTTCTCCCATCATTGATTGCTTTTTTGTTATTAGGAATATGATTTCCAGTGCTAGCACCCTCCCTCATGGCATCTGACTTGCTTTCTATTCTGTTTTAGGTCTGTGCTCAATCTTCTGCAAAAAAATTTTGTGACCTCTATTTGCACCTTAAAGAGTAACAGCAGTTGTCCCCAAATTTGCAGCTATTTCCTAAAAATAAGATTGCCTTATCTTAGCAACATCTATATAGAATAGTTCCAGCAAAGGCTGTTTTCTCTCATAAGTCAACCAATTGCCTCGGCACTGTGTTGAGCGTGAGCCCTCTAGGAAAGGGTGCTTTGATAAATCACTGTCTGCAGTGGAAATGTGTTAGAAAATAGAATGTATTAAGCACTGGGATATAAAACCATGGTTCCCAAACCTGAATATTCATAACGAGGGAAACTTACAAAAATACAGACCTTTTTCTACTCCCTATTGATTTATAGGATAGTGCATCCATAGGTCTCTGATGATATAAAAACATCAATGATAACTGTAATCCAGATGACCCTTGGACCATATCTTGAGAAGTATTAATGTAGAATGTACTAACAGTCTTTTAGGAGTTACTAAGTCAAGATGTAAGAATAAAACATATGTTGCAGTTTTCTAACATAAATTAGAAATCTGCCCAATATAAAGTAGAAAATATTAGTTTATTTTGGTAATTATATTTCTTCTTAATAAAATTTATTCTTAAAAGAACTTTTACTTTTGAAGAAAATTGTAAGATCAAGATAGACATATATGTAATAGACATATATATATACACAGTACATATATACTTGTATCTACATATATTTGTATAAAATATACTACACAAATTATAAATATATACCCAGTGTGTGTGTGTGTGTGTGTGTGTGTGTGTGTGTGTGTGTATGACAGAGTTCTGTATCTATATTTTCATGTTAGTGTTTTGAACTGTTTTGTTCCTTTAGAAATGTTTTCTTCCCTTGAAATGGGGCATGGGCAATGGGGCATGCATAGAGCACATGCCTAGCATGTCTGAGGCTACCTGGGTTAGATCCCCAGCAATACAAAAAAGTTCTTATTGCGCTGGAGATTTAGCTTAGTGTTTCACTGCCTGCTGTGCAAGCGCCAGGACTCAAGTTTGATCCCCGGTACCAAAAAAAAAAAAAGTTCTTACTTTGTTTTTCATTTAAAAATGTCCTCTTCTTCTCACAAATACCCCTCAAGTTCTGATAACATAAAATATGAGTAAGTGACTTACTCCACAATTAACTAACATCTGTTTGTACTATGAATGAGCACAGGAAACGGAAATATCAGAAGCCAGATTACATAAAAACGTCAAAGCTGACAAATTGAGGAAAAGGCTATTTGTTCCCCGACAGCCAAATGCTAGTGGGATTCTGTAGGACACGGAATATCCAAAGGCTTTGAAGCATGAGGCATATGGGCCTTGCTATAATTTATCTTGTCTTATAAAGCTATTTACTATTTTAATGTATGTTACAAATCAAAAAGCTGGAAGACATTTGATATTTTCCAGTACGTACTAATATGAGTGACAGAGGCAAATTTTTCACAAAGCTATTGAGGTTAATTTTAGGGGCCTCTCATTTGTACTTTATGTTTAATTTTGAATTTGGACCATTAATTTTCTGTTGTAAACGGCACTCTCATCTAATTGTATGATATTCTGATTTCTCAAATGGTGGATCTGACTAGCATTTTGAAACTGAGAAGTAGCCTTGGAGGTGAAGTTTGGCATGTATTTTAGAGCTGAAAAATATGAAAGGTTTTTTCCAATTGGTGAATAGCATTACTTTAAATAAAGGAGTTCATACAAATCACCTACACTAACAGAAATATAGGATCTATTTAAGAGGCATTATAGAGTCCCTATGTGCCCGATGCTGTAAAGTTGCTGGAAAGTTGCATTCATCTCTGGGTATAACTCTATACACAATAGAGGTTAAGAAAGGACAGTCAAACTTATATAAGGTCAGTAAAACAACCAAAAGAGGCATATTTAAAAGAACTTTTGATGTTTAAACTTAAAAAGAAAGGAGGCAATTCCTGCCTTCTGTTTTAGCACTTTAATCCTTTGTATCTTATAGTTGTTACCATCCCCTAATATATTGTTCCTTTAACTGCAAATTTCTTGATGATCAGAAGGGTTATTGATTGGTAAATCTCTATTGATAGTAAGTACCTGGTGCATAATAAGTGCTCAAAAATATTTTTGTCTTTAACGAATGTCCAATTTGTGCTCAGTCAGTTTCATATGGAGTAAAGAACACACAGGATATGAAATCTTCAAAGAAACAAAGGCTGAGGTATCCAAGGAATTAAAGAAAGCTTGGAAGCTAGGAAATATTGAATCTCAAGGGAGATAAATAAAAGGAAATCCAGACCTGGTCACCTGGTAGGGAAGCAACAAATAACCAAAGACCAAGGAAAAAATCCTAAACGAGGGAATAGGAAGTCTATCTCTTTTGGTGTCTATTACACTGACATTATTCACCAGCAACCTTATTTTTTAAAAAGTCAAATAGTATCTTTAAATGTCAGAAGAAAATAACATTCAATATAAATATATATATATTTAACTAAACTATCCTTGAAGTAGGGGAACCCCAACCAAAATACAGTTTTATTAAAAACTCCACTAAAGGACCTTCCAAATAATGTAATTCAGGGAAAAAGAAAACAGTCTCAAAATAAAGAGCTAAATTGCAAGAAGTGGTAGTAAGCTGTTAAAATGAAAATCTAAATAGGGAGAGCACATAATTGCAACATATAAAACTGACAATGATTGGATGCCAGTGAAACAAATTAAGAGGAAAAATAACATGAACTCAATAGAAAAAAATTTAAAACAACAAAGAACATTTTACCAAGGAGAAAATAATAATACGAATATATAAAGGAAAAGATGCTTAGCCTCCTTTTAATGAATAAAATGGAAATTTAAACTCCAAGGAGGCAGTATTGTTTCAATCCAACAGATTAGTATCAAATTTAAAAATACAAATGACTATACCAAAGGTAGAGAGCTCTGTATTAAATACACTATTAATTTAAAACTCAAATAGAGTTACATCGTAAAGTAAAAAATGTGTCCCCTAGGACTCCAGGTATTCATTATTAAAAAATCTCATACATGTGCTCCGGCAAACTTATTGCCACTCTTGTTTATAAAGACAAAAACAAAAAATTAAAACTTTGAGTATATCCCCAAGTCTGTTTACAGACAAATGGATTAGGTGTCAGATATTCATGGGCTGGAATAGCATACAGCAATGAAAACTGCTTACCTGTCTAATCCACCAATGTGGACATCTACAAACATTTTTTAAAAAGAAACTCAGAAGATAATAACAATAAAATATGCAAAACATAAAATTATACCATACATTGCTTTAAGTATAAATGTCTTGTGATAAAAATATGAGGAAAGAGTGTAAAAATAAATATATAGAAATAAGAGTATTTCTTTGAAAAGAGAGAATGTGGCTAGAGTTGAGTAAACAAAAGTATTTGGAAGTATTGGTAATGCTACTTTTTAATCCAAGTGGTAATATATGTGTGGCTACTTTATTAATCCTCTTCCAGAGCTAATTCACTTGTACAGTATAAATATTTTATAAGTTTTGAAGTAAAAATGTCAGCTATATTCAAATTTGTTAGATCTCCCAAAAGATCTCAACAGTTGAATTCTGAATCTACTGCAGAATGTTAAAAATATATTTGATTGAATGAAATTCAATTAATCTCTACTTAAATATATTAACATGATAGAATTATATACATATAATTTTAAGAACTACTTGGTTATCTGAATTTCTCACTGAAATTAACATGTTGAATTTTTAGACAAAGTAAAAATATAGATCCTGTGAGTAGTAATATTTTAAGTTTTACTGTTAAATTAAAACAATATGCACATATTGTAAAAGTCTCTAGAAATTTGCTTGAGAATCTTTCATATAAATGAATATCTTGAATAAAAATGATTTGATTCCTCATAATATATTATAGAGATGCATATTATACATACTCTTTACCTACAGCTCCATTTTAAAGTCTATTTAACCAATAGATTTAGATATAATTTATTGACTGAGATAAGTAATTTCTGATAACAAAAACTTTTTAAAAGATAAGTTATCTGTCCTTCATTTTAAAAGGTTAACTGGCCATATTCAGTGGCCATAATTTGCTTTAATGACTGATTTAAAACTATAACCAACATAAAATAATTTTAAAACTTCAGTATCAAAATATCAAGAGCATAGAACATGGCCATGTAACATTACCAGCAGCCTAATGTGTTATTTATAAGGATTTTTGACATCTAAGTTAAAAAATGATACTCAACTTCTCCCAAGAAATGATTCTAATAAATGTTAAACTCAGTTTAATAACTCAGTTGTGAAAATCTATTTGAATTTTCTTTAATAGAAAATGTAAGGAAAAAATAAAAATCATTTCAATCAACAGGTGGCAAATATTCATTTCAGTCATCAATTATTTCAACCACAGTGAATTTTTAGGAAAGTAAAGAGTATACAGATTAAATCTCTTCTCATAAAATTCTCTAAAATTGGCCCAAACTATTTTACATTTGTACTGAAATGCTAAATGTGCTATAATTTATTAAAACAAAATAAATTGTGTTGTTTTTAGAAGTGTGAAAGGATTTTTTTATCAAGCCAACATACCTTTGAAATAGTATTACTATTAATATGAATTTGGTGAATTTACACATGCTATTTAATAAAATGTATCTGTCAAACAGCAACATACAAAGCTTTTAAAAATAAGTGTGTCATATATAATATTAGAAAAAAGTTTTTAACAATAGAAGTAAAAAAACAATATAACTTTACTTTTAACTAATTGAATGAAATATGTTAAGTTCTTTCATTTAAGAAAAATTGAGTGCCTTATTCATTTTCTAAATTATTCCTTTTCAAACATAAAGTATATATAGGTAAGAACTATATATGTGATACTATAAACATGTGGAACTGTATATATCTAGAATATATAATGGTAATCCTCAACTTTGCACATTTCTTTATAGACATTTGATAAGAATTTTAATATAGATATTAGAAATTTAAAGCAAATGGCTAATCAGGATATGGAATGGACATGGTATATTAGTGATTAGTTTACTATATAATTAGACATTAAACCCTACTATTATAGGTCAATTTCACTTTGGATTATGATCATCTAAAAAAGCAGAGGTTTTGTCTTTAATGTGATGAGCACATAACATTTTCTTAAGTGACAACATAAGAGGTATTGAAGTAACTTAAGGTAGGAAGATATTTTTAAGCATTATGGTGGAACCACAATGTAAACACATCCACATACTAATCTCACATCCTTCACATCTATTTAATGCTGCAGAGCCTTGAACCTTTACTTATTAATAATTTGTTGTTTGAGAGAGGACCAGTTTTACTTATCTGAGTGATTTAAATGACCTAGTCATATACATATCATGTAATCACTATTGCACTTGTTAATAATCTGAAGAAAATAAGAGCAGATTTTGAAGTAATATTCTGATACATGAAATGAAAGAGAAAAATAATTGTAGAAGAGGTTGATCAATTTGAAAATGAAAGGTATATGGATGCTCTCTAAATGGGTGTTAAATCAAGTATATGTGTAGGTGAACATAAACCTGATTAAAGATGTCCCTGCCAAGTGAATATTTCTCATGATGCAAATGTATAAATCTTCAGTCTTAAAATTGAAAATTTTTGTCATTTTTTTATCTTGTTACATCTTAATTTTGAAAGCTTTACAGCAGCAACAAAATAATATGGAAGAGTCTATCTCTTGTCATTTTGGCAGAACTGAATTTAGGCAGATCTGTTGGCATATTGTTGAGTCTTTTTTATTTGATTCTGTACTATCCATGGAGATGTTAGTAGGACACATGAAACTCTACAAGGATGCCAGATGTAAAGAGCTCACATGTGAGTCTCACAGAAGCCCTGGGAGGGCAGTAAATATATACCATAAGTGCTGCATCTGAAACCGAATGGGGAATTCATTCAGGGTGACACCCAGAGGGCCCCCTGGCTGCTAAGAAGGATACGATCAGTGCCAGGAAACAGCACTGCACCTTTTATCATTTCTCCCATGATGCACCCTACTGACCACATGTCAACTGAAAACGAAAATGAAATGAAGATAAACAAGAACACAGGAATAGAACAACAAGTAAATGAAAACGCTGGGTAACTCATGCCATAGAGCAATCTCATCTGACCTTTCACTGGCTGGACGAGAGGTCAGGCCCAGTTATCATTGGTGTTTTAAAATATTATAAGAATGAACACATAATGTCAGGGCCCTTTTTGCTGTATAGCTGAACTAACAGTATTATCAAAAGCTACCTAATATGTATATGATAATATTACTTTGCAATTATAATTCAATGATTTCTTCAGTTTGTGATTTAAAAGATCTAATTTGCATTCATATACTGGAATCCACTGATTTGCATTGTAAATTATTCTAGCCTGTGTTAATATGGGAAACATGCAAATCAATTTCTCTTTCATTCTTTTGTATACCATGGTTAGATAAAAAGAAAAGCTAAGCTGCCAGCAACCTTAAAGAGTGAGGTTCTTTTCTAAAACACATTTACTCTTTCTGATAAATATGAATAAGTTTCTAGAAGTGAAGTGCCCGTTCAAGAGAGAAGGCTTTGGAACACTGGCTCAGTTTCATTGACTCCCAGCAAAGGAGCAGGTTCCTAAAAGAGAAGCCTTGTTGGAGTCTTATACACACAGCTTCTTTTAATGCAAAGAAATGCTGCCTTTCAACATAGGAGAGTTCAGCATGAAATAAGCCACAAGACTAGGGTGCTGACACTTCTTCTGAGACTGTAAATCAAAAGAAATCCGGACTCCAAAGGTATATCACGATCTCTCTGCTATTGCCAGTTATCATCCAAAACTTAAAACCCAGAAGCAGAGCAGAGGGCAGGCAGGGAGGGCCAAAATGGAGAAGATGAAGCAAAAAGTGAAACCACTCCTCAGTAACACCTGTTCTTAGGAGAAGGTAAGAAAGATAGGTCTTTCTTAAGAGGGGTACTAATTAAGGGATGTTGGTGGGAACAAAGGGGAAAAGCCATTAAGAGAGCAGTACAATATAATTTTGCTCCATTCGCAATCCAAATTACATCTTGTAATTTGTCAGTGGCCTTAAAAGAAGTCCTGTGAGATTCTTTCCAATGTGAAAATCTCACTGGAGTTAAACACGGTTTCCATTGTTTGATTTCACACCTATCAGAGTGATCGCTGCAAAGAAAAGGAGACAGCTTTGAAGGGGATGAGCAGACCCAGAGAAGCAAATTTGCTTTGCTTCCAATTCAGGAAAGCCAGTGGCATGCAGACATCTCAGGGAAAGATAGAGCAAACAGCTGTGCAGCCCTTTGTTTTTAATCATTTGTGACTTTAGGTAAGGTCCCTCTCATACACCATGATATTGTGAGAATCTCTGATTAAAGAAAATGAGAAACTCTCTGGAAATGTATTTATTTTCAAATTTATTTTTAAATTATCATCAAGTCCAAAGTGACCAGTCAAGTTGCTACTGACAGTGTATCTATTGCTTTTAACAGTGTGGAAGAAATAGACATAAATATAGAGATCTAAAACTCAATAAGCTGTGATTTCTCTTGCCTGGATCCACTTAAACATTCAAAGAAAGACGTTCTGCCATGGGCTTGTCTAGGACTTAAGAAACATCTATTGCTTGATATATAGTTATTCCTCAATAAATATTAGTTATATAATACCATATAATAAATATATTTGTAAGTATTAATATAGTAATTGAATCTATATAACAAAAGTTTATTTTCTACTTACATCATATTATTTTTTACATATATAATAAATCTTTCCAATGAGGAAAAGCCACCACTCACTAGGTAAATAAGGCAAAAGTAAAGGAAGCCATTTCATTGTCAAAACAATCTAGAAAAGTATTCTCCATAATCATATCATCAACTGACTCTGGAAAGTATCTCCACTGTCTAAACAGGAATTACTCTATGTCTCCAACAAAATAATAAACTTAAAATACAACTTGTGATGACTAATCACTCCTCTCCCAAAACTGACCAGTTTTATTATTTTTTGAACTAAAACCCCTTGATTTTTTTAACTGTCTCTCACATATGCCTTAAATAACAGCAGCATTGAAGATAAAAGCAGATGGCCAAAGTGGAGTCCTACTTTCTCTGTTTCTTTTGTGTATCAATTGATTCCAGATAGTTGCTGGTTTAGTCACTGATATTAATAACTGCTATGCCTTCCAGTTCTGCTTTTGTGCATTTGTGTTTCATAGTGACACCAATTTTCCAAATAAAACAAAACATTTTTTCAAATTTACCTTCAACTTGGAATAGATTTAATAGATCACAAATCTGTTGTGTTAAAATAATAAGGCAGAAAATAAACTGCAGATAGGAACTTCTGGTGACCATATTGAGTTCCATTTTTCTTCATTTTAGTGTGTCTTTCTGGAAAAGACCCTGGAGATCTTTCCAATCCCATTTAACTTTACCCACCACGCACTGTCCCTAGAGATCCCCTCCCCCCTTCTGCCACCCATGTGGGAAATCTTTGTGCCCAGAGATGATAAAGTCTGTTATGATGAATTACAGGACTAGGGAATATGCACATGAAGTTATATGGAATTTTATGTATTCGAGGTAGAATTATTGCTGAAAATAAACCCTCTGGGCAAAATTTTATGAATTAATCATCCCAACTAACAGGAAATAAGTAAAAAAAAATTTTCCATGGTAAGCAGTAAGGCTTCCCTCCAAACACTTGAATGCACAGTAGTAGTTGATTACTTATCAAGGTGAAACCAGATTATTTTGTAAAATTTTCAAAATATTATGGTGAATAGTGATTATGCATAAACCTTAGAAGTAATTGGTAAATTTCCTCCCTGTTGGAAATTGGACTTTTACTCTTCCTGCGACAATGTGATAAAATACCAGTCCCCTGTAAGTCCTGTACACCAAGGCTGTGAGAGTAGAATTCTGGCTGCTCTACTAATTTTCTGATTCCTCACATTGTCTGCCATCATCAGAATTCCCAAAGGTAGAGAGCAGCCTCATCTGCCACGAAAACCTTCAGATATGGTGCCATTTTCCTTAGAAGAATTGTCAAGTAAATTTTGGTGTTACTAAAAGTATGGTTATTAATTTTCTGAGCACTTTTAACAATATGCCATTATATTGGTCAGAAATAAGTTTATTTTAAACTTTCATCATTTTTTACTTCTAGCTAAAATGTAGAAATGATGTAACTTAAGTTCTTGCAGTTAAACCTAAATAAAGAAGTCCTAAATTGGAACCTCCACATTGTCTGATATCTTGGATTATAACCCATGAGTAAGTAATTGTTAGGCTAAATGGGTTTGGGGTTTTGGATCTCAACTGTTGCCCAAGGACCTGTATGTTCAAAGCTTCCTTCCTGGCCTGTAGAGCTATCAGGAAGTGGTGGATCCTCTAGGAGTGGAGAAAGGGCAGTCAGGTCCCTGCAGGCAGATGGGCCCTCCAAGGGTGCAGTGGAGTTCTGGCCCCTTCCCCTCTGTAGCAGCTTGGCTCTCCCACGGACCGCCACAATTGTGTTCTACCTCTCCACAGCCACCCCCCCAAGCCAACCAACCATGGACTGAAATCTCTGAAACTCTGACAAAATACATCTTCCCTGCTTTCGTGTTGCCAGTCATGGGGATTCTGTCACAGCAGAGAGCTAACTGACAGAGTGAGCTTCTGTCCAGCACACCACCAAATGGCTTTTGTGGAGGAAATGGTGTGGCTGTTGGACCACAGTTTCTGAGACTGTGCTCCTTCTCGCTTTAACACATTTAATTAATATTTTTACTTAGCGTAAGATTTAGATCATATACTTTCATGAATTTTCTTTCAATGAATACTTCAAAGTATTGTAGCAGGAATATTTAATAGTTTTTTTAAAAATCAAAACATTTCTTTGAAAATTTTATGTTTCAGAAGTTATACATTTAGTTGTTTAACAAAAGTGCATTATTTTAATCTTCAGTACAGAGGTAGAATTATAAGACTACCAATACCCATAAGTAAACTGAAAACATACATCTTTTGCACATGCAAATCTAAGTGAGAAACACAAACAGCAATTCATAAAACACAATATGAAATATTCCAACACTAAGAAATCAGAGAAATTTCTCGAGTCTACAAGCTAAACTTGCTTTTCTTTCTTTACAACTTCATAATCTCTAGCTCTTCTCTTAGTGAATCCTGTCTCACTCATATTTTCACAAAATAATAATAAAAGAATAGCAAGCAAACAAAAAGTGAAAATAATTGCTTTTAAATAATAATATTTAATAATAAGAGTAAAACATTTAAAAAACATATTCGAGATTAACCACCATGTGTTTATGGATTGAAGGAATTACTACTGAGTTTTCACATCCCAAATTTATTTAAAGTCATAAATTTTGTATCATTTGAGTTAAACTTGTATTATCCTGATACTAAGGAACAAATTTGGACCATACAGCTATGCACTGATAACAATGTTTATTAGGAAGTAACCACTGCTATTTCAGAGTTAAGAAGGATTAAGAAATATCACTGCACTAGGTGGATATAATAATCTGCAGCCTTCGATTTTTATTTCATTTTACTTTTATTATTTCTACTTCTCATGTTCAAATTTTTTAAAGCTATGGCATTCCATTAATTTGCAAGTGTTTGCTTTCTTTCTACATATGTATTTTTGGTAAATAATTTCATTTTTCTGTTCCTTAATGCCTTGGCTTTTGGTAGGGTTATAGATCTGTCTTTTTTCACTGCAATTGAAATTTCTTGTGTCTTTAAAAGGAGAGGCAAGAAAAGATGTTTTAGAAGTCCAAATGTCTTTGTGTGTGATTGTGTGTGTGTGTGTGTGTACATGCACATGCACATGTGTGTTTTCCTGGGAACTGAACCTAGGGCCTTTGCACTGCTCTGTAACCTATCCCTTTCTTTTCTTCTTTCCTGCTCTCCTTTCCTTTCCTTTCTTTATAAATGTTGAGATAGGCAAGTCTGGAATTTTCCATCATCCTGACACAGCCTCCTGAAGTGCTGGGATTACAAGTGTAGCTTGACTGGCTGCTTCACTTGGAGAGACTACACTTGAGATCTAGAATTTTCAAAATAGTGTCATGCTTATCTGGATCATTGCTGGCCAACAATTCTAGATAAATATCACAGGCTTCCCAAAGAAAGTCCTGCTATTTGAAGGAGAATGGTAAAAAAGCAAGGTAGAAAGAAGATATGGATATATGAAGTGGGCTTGAGGAAAGATCTCATGAAAATGAACCAATACCATAGAAATACTGGGTAATCAAGAAGGTGGTATGGGTCTGGCCCAGCTGAGACTCGGGGTAGGTGGAGGAATGGAGTGACTGGATAGTCCGTAGAAAAACTCCTAAGAAAGCATCATAGAACTATCTTACCATAAATTATTATTGGAAGGAATAAAATCTGAATCAATGCTCTTATTTGTTCTTTGAAAAAAAATAGGTAGACATGGCATATTTTTTGCTCTCTGCTTGAAACTGTGCATGGGTCTAAGGATGTTCAGTAATGCTGCAAACCATATCATGCCAACATATGCTATCAAATATGTTTGCAACATGAAACTAGGGTGAAAATTAAGTGTATGAGAATGTATGCATACTTTAAAACTCTTTACATAATAAAAATATTTTAGAAATAGTCCTTTGAATATTAATATCACTTGCAAATTAATAATGGGTGGAAAAGCCAATATGTATTTTTTGTTGTTAAATTCTATTTATTTTCCAACTCTGATTTAGTAATCAGTAAATTACCCTGTGATATCATGTGGATCACATCAACTGCCAAAATATCTCCACTATCTTTTTCAATATGCAAAAATAGTTTCAAGTTAAAACATCAGTCATCAATGACCATTGTGTAAGATGTCCTGATGTGTTTCACTATGCTTACTTAGGGTTCACATTAAAAAGTTCTGTGAAGGGAAAGGAATAATATTGATTGGGGTGATATAGTATTATTACATCTTTTTGAGTCTTAGAGTAATTTAATGTTATTGTCAATATGAAATAATTAATAATGATTAATTTTATAATGCTAAATGAAAGTCAAGAGAACCTGAATTTTTTTAAGTCTGAAAGATGTTGGAAGGAGTTAGGGCATCAGTTTAGCATACACTAAACTTTGATTTTACTTCCAGAAAATCCTGGGATTATTTTAATATGATAAAATATTTTGTAATTCTCCTCCCCATAAACAACCCAAACCTTGTATCTGATGGTCAGGGTTGAGTGAAGGGAGTTCAATCGTCTAAATTGTTTTTGGTAGGAAGCTCTATTCATAAAATAACAAATTTCATTTATGGATTAATGAAACAATTCTATTCCAAATCTACAAAGTCCATTATTTAATAGGGATTCCTACGGTTTAGTTTTAAAATGTCATCATGACTTAAAATACTAAATTATAATATTAATTATATGTAGAATGAAAAACAAATCCAGAGGGAAACATTTTCAGAGATGGTATCTCTTTTAACTCATTTCACTGAAAATTATTTATCTATAATTTAGCAGAGTTGAAATTTAAGTAAAAAGTTTTCTGCTCTGAATGTCTCGTACTTTCCCCTTTCACTGCTGCTTGCAGGCTTAGTGCCACAGACAGCACTAGGCTAGCAGAGACCTGAACTTTATGGAATCAGCACCAAGATGAAGGAACACAGCTTATAACCCTTTCTCACAAGATACATCATTAACCACTGAATTAATGATTAAATTCTGGGATCACACTTATCAAGGACATAAATTTTACTTATCGATTTTTGCACAATTTTATTTCCTTTCCATATTTTTTTCTAAAACAAACTAGAATTAAAGGAAAGATGAGAACCTAGAACAAACTAGAATTAAAGGAAAGATGAGAAGAATGAAGTATTATCAATAGTGTTATGATTGGTTGATTGTTTTTCTTTAGGGTTTATTTTTGTTTTTAAAAAATGTTTTCGTGGGCCGGGGATTTAGCTCAGTGGTTTTGCCGCCTGCTGCGCAAGAGCAAAGAGTTCGATCCCCGGTACCAAAAAAAAAAAAAAAAGTTTTCGTTTTTCTTAATATCATTGAATTAAATTTAAACTGTTGAAATAGGAGAAAAACAACTGTAGTAAATGCATGGAGAACTAAAATCTCAGACAGGAGCTTGCTGCGTGGAAATCCAGCGACTAGTAACAGCAACCCCACATGGAAATGAGAACCCCAGCAGCGTTTTGTCTTCCACTAACAAGTGCACTAGAGGGACACGGCTATGAACTTCACTCTGAGCATTGACTTTTGTTTATTTGAAATATATTATGCCCCAAAGGCAAAGATACAAAGAAAACTATTCCTACATTTGAATGAGATCCGTTAATTTAAACGTGAATGTGGATTATATTATTGTTCATTCAGATCAACTACATGGACTATGTAATTGACTTCCAAATGATAAATGAGTAATTTGAAGTTAAATGAAATTTTTCAAGGAGGTGATATAAAATTTTTTAGTAAAAATGATACTTCACCATATAGATATAGAAAAATGAAGCAAATGATGATTTAAGACATTAAGATTGATTGTAAATAAAAGGCTGCAACAGTGTATCCCATGTTCTAAAGCAAAACTCTCCAAAAGAAAAAATTAACAGTCACAAATGTAATTCATATATGCAATTTTAAGTTCACTAAGATTCTCTCCAAAAATCATTGGAAGAAACAAGTGAGATTAATTTTAACAAAATATGTAATTCAGCCCAATATATTAAAAATATTGTCATTTTAATACACATCACTATAAAATTATTGATGATATATTTTATATGCTTTTTTATCTTAAATAAGTGGTATACATTTTCCATGTACCACACATGTGGATTCATACTATAGTTTCAGTTGCCAAAAGTAAACCTGTGGCTAGTGGCCCCCTACTGGCTGGTGAAGGGCTGGAAGCTATCTTTGCATTTAGTGGAATTTTTAAATTATCTCATTAATGTTCAGCAGAATGAACAATGCCTATAAGAATGCATGTCCTTGGTGATATAATTTTTAATTTAGTCAGATTTTTGTACTATTGACCCATTTTCTTACTGAAATAAAACTCACAGTTCTTATATAATAAAAAGTTTCCTCTGGGAGCTTTATTAATCAAACAATACTTAACAGAGTTATGCACCACATCTCTTTATTGCCAATTTCCAACAAATTAATATGTAACAAATATGCTGAATTTGACCCCCTGCATTATCACTGTTAAAGTAGTCAGTTATAGTTGCCTTAGATTTGTGCTCGTGTTTGTTAACAAGTTATTTCTGCATTTATCAATATATATTTTCCTATTAATGTGTAAACTTTATTCCTATATAATACAAACAGATGTATACTTTTATTAGAGAGTGAATTATTGGCCATTTGATAACGATATCTATTTATCTGATAATTACAAGCCATAAATAGCTGTCTAAGAAATTTCGGATGAAATCTATTGCAGGACCTAGTGGTAGAATTCAAATCCACACTGACCTATGAAATTCTAAATGCAGCTAGAAAAGTGATTATCTACTTCTATGCCATATCTTGAGGTCAAAAGAGGGAAGCTTATTTTAAACTCGCCTGACCTACAATAATTTTAGTAATAATAATGATTTTTAAATGTGAAAATTCAGGATTTGAAGAGGATATACTGAACTATCTAAGACCATATAGATAGGGGCTGGGGATTTAGCTCAGTGGTTCTGGTGCCTGCCTCGCAAGTACAAGGTCCCGAGTTTGATTCCCAGTACCAAAAAAAAAAAGACCATATAGATAGATAGACCATATATATCTATATATATACCATATATATCTATATAGCTATATCATATATATAGATATATAGATATATACACCTTCAAGAGTAATTTTGATCAATGAAGCCATAGACAGAAGCTTAGGGTGTAAGAGAGAACTCATTATGTCTATATGTTGTAGAAGCATAAAACATTTTTCTGAAGGAGATGAAAAATGATTTGTATACAGTGGCTTCTTTTGCTAAGTATAAAGATAATTATATTCTAATCATTTGGGATCTGGTGGCCTCTGTCATTTATGAACAAAAATAACATTGCTACTTTGAGTAAGAAAGTAATGTAAGAAGAAAAATCGCATTGAAAATTTAATTACAAGAAATCATTGGGGTAGGTAATCTGCAGTACTGGTCAGGTTATAGAAATTATCACTTTTTAAATCACAATTACAACTTACCCAACTTTTTGTTTCTATCTTTACTCTCTTGGTAAAAATGATTATGTGTTTAAAAGGAGAAGAAACAAAACAGGAAAAGCTGCAGCAAAAGGTACAAGGATACAGTCCCTTCCTGGAAAGAGGATTTTGTGGCGAACCATTTCTCCCATAATGCATCCCACAGACCATATATCCACTGGAACAGGAGCGAAACGGAAGTGAAGAAAAAGGAGGAAAGTAAAGTTAACTAAGGTCATGACCTCTGATGGAGGAGGAAAAGAACAGTTTGATTAGAAGGTACAATTTTCACCTCCCACCAAAGGGTGGTCAACAGGTGTATAGAAACCATCGCTGTGCTCTACATGAACACTGTCAAGCATGAGCATTTCAATTAATGTTTTTTTAAAGAGCACTGCTATATTGATGTCTAAGATTGCCCTGCTAATGCCAGAGTGACACAGAAAAGCAGTAGCTGAACAAAAGTATCTCTGTAATAGGTGAGAGCTAAAAGCCACTCAGGCATATTTTTAATATTGTTTGTCAGATGTAAAACAACCACCTCAATTAATCTGTACAGGTGGCAGTTTCCATTTTATATTCTACTCAGTTATGTAGAGTAGGGCAACTACAAAGTAATGTGTGTGTGTCTCTGCGTGTGTGTGTGTCCAAATAAGGGCATATTCAGCCCAGTCCAAGAACTAGGAAATGGCTGGAGCCATGCTTTACACATGTAAACTGGAATTCCCAGTATGAAGACTTATTATTTCAGGAATTATACTTCTAAGTGAATATCTGTTTTAATTTCTATTTGAAATAGAGAAATATGATATGTGATAAATTAGCATGGGCATAAGGCAGTCATCTAGGAGTGAAGTTGAAAAAAAGGTATCAAGGGCGCTAAAATGTGTTAAGCACATGCTACCATACATTTACTTCTCACCTGCCATCTTTGCTAACCAATCACGCCTCACCTTCTCTTGCCAACTTCACCCATGCCCAACTCACCTTTCACTGGGGACAATGGGGACTTGGGGCAACAACTTGAGGCTGCACTGCTCCATGGGGAAGGAAGGTGGGTTCAGGGTGGGATGACAGGCATGCCCGGGAGCGAGCAGGTGTCTGCAGAACCTTCCTCTGTGCAAGGGAGGGCAGCACAGGGCCACTCTGCACCCTTCACCATGCACCTAAGAAGCCAAACACTGAGCCAGCAACGTGCAACCCTTCCTAGTGAGAGGAGGAAAGGGGTTTGAATACCTGCAGCCTGCAGGGCAAAGGACTAAAAAGCCAGAAAGGGCAAATTCAGACCCCGGCTCGCCTATACCCTTAGATTTCTTTCTTTTATTGACAGATATTAATTACACCTGTGTGGGGTACAGTGTGATGTGTGATGCATGAACACAATGCACAGCGATCAAGTCAGGGTGATCAGCATGTCCATCACTTCAGACACTTATCACATCATGCAAAACCCTCTGGTCTGGCCTTCTTGAAATACCCAATAAGTCATTTTCCATTATTTCCCATAGTTCTTGACTTCAGTTGGTCCCCCTCTGAATCTAAAGAAGTAACTTTTGAAAAGCTTCAGTAATCCAGTTCCTCAGGAGGAGGGCTGTGTTCACCTGTGACGTTGGCCACTTAGATGAATTTACCCTTTCCTTTATTTGAAGGGGCATAAGGTCTTACTATGTAATTCAGGCAGGCTGGCCTTGAACTCATTATGTAGCCCAGGCTGGCCCTGAACTCAAAGAAATCCTCCAGCCCTCCAGAGTGCTGAGATTACAGGTGTGTGACACCACACCTGGTTTTTTATTTGTTTGGTTTTTTTCAAACTTGCCCTTCTTAAAGCTGATTTTATCCTTCCTCTGTACAAATGCATAAAAGTATTGGCTATCTTCAGTGGCCAGGAAATTTTCATAAAATACCCTGTAGTTATGTACATAAAAATACAATGATAATTATTTTCATAGAATATATAAAATTGATTACTTGGAACTAAACAGAATGTAAAAACAAATATGAAAGGACATTGGGCAGATATATACAGTACTAGTTTAAAACTACTTTAATTTCTAAGGATATTAGATATGTTTAACATGCTACATTACTTATAAGAGTGTTTCTGGATAAAATCATATATTTTAAGGCTTTCTAGCAAGTAGCTTATAAATTCTCCATTTTAATTAATTAAAATCCAATTTGAATACATTAGAATAAACCCTTTTAAGTGATTTTCTTTCTGAAATTAGTAATATAAAATGTAATGTTTTTCTTGTCTATGACCTCTGGAGTTTATAAAAATTTATCACACAATTGAGGCCCTAAACATTACTTCCAGAGCACTTTAAAGTATGAGCAAACTGCTTATCCAACTTCAGTAACAGTAACATGGGTTATCCCATGTTCATTGTTCACCAAGTGCTTGTGAGGAATCTTTTGCTGGTCTTTTCTAGGACAGGAGCCCCCATTCTAAGCTGTGATGTAAAGCCAGGTGGGTAAATGACATGGGTGTCTTGCTGTTTCCACACTCACTCTCACCTGAGCTGCAACTCAAACAGCAATTTCTCTGAGTATCTATGCCATTTGCGCTCATTAGTGCCCCCTTGACTGTTTCACCAAATTCCATTTACAATTCTCTTCAGCTGTAACATTTCAATGCTCTTCAGGCAAAGCTTACTTCTCAGAAACATTCTTCACATTTTGACCTAGTGACTCTTCCCAGTAGTATTTTTCTTAAAAATAACAAACTTTGAATATAAAAGCTGGCAGTTCTATTTCTGAAAAACCCGTATTTAACAAAGAAAACATTCCCCTTGGCTATGTAAGCCATGCACCTGTTTTCTCCCTGGTTTCAGGAGCAGCCTACCGTTCTCCTTGTAGCCCATTCCCAGGATGACCTCCGGGGCTCTGTAATAACGTGTCACCACGTACGGCGTCATCATGAAGCTTGTGCCTGCTGTCCTGGCCAGTCCAAAGTCCAGGATTTTCAACGTGCAATCGGACTTGACTACAATGTTACTTGGTTTTAAATCCTGACAACGGGAACGTGAGAAGACATTAAAATCCTATGCCCTGTGGAACATGGAATCTCATCCACCCAATCAACACTGTATTACAGGGTCCCCTCTTGCCTCCAAAAGCCTTGTATAAGGCATAAGATTACTGCTACAGAGAAGTTGACAACTCCTTTTGGGCTTTTAAAAAATAGCTTCCAAAAAATGTTTAAATTCTTAAGAGAACTGTACTATCATTTTCACAATTTAGGCTCATCTTGAAAAGTTTTAGAAAAAAGTAAAACAATATACCATTTATTGTCATCTCAGGTTTCTCCTTAGGGTAACATAAACCTTTCAGTGTGTATTTCAAATCCAGACCTCACAGAAGGGCACATCAGGGGAGCTGTCTTTATGCTGGTGGAACTGAACTGTGGAAATCAACTGCCTTTTTCCACCTTCCTGTACAACCTCAGCCAATCAAGGAGTAAGAAAACATGAGGTCTCTCAGAACCAAAACATGTCGCACGAAGTCAGCTATAGTTTGGCTAGAAGTTCCTGCTACACATTAGTGAACTATAAACTAATTCAGTTATCAAAGGAACAGGAAGTGCATTGTATTTGAACAAGTCGCCCTATTTAAAGAAAAGGATTTACAGCTGTTCTTTCTCTTCTCCAAAACACTGTTAGCTATAACTCTGTAGTAAATGTCCTTACCCTGTGAATAATTCCAGCAGAGTGCAGATGTTTGATGCCACACAACATCTGGTATAGCAGGTACGACATCCGCTCATGGTCTAATTCCATCTGAATCACCTGACACAGGTTGGCGTCCATCAATTCCATTACTAAGTAACTGGAAGGTAAATCCACAACATCAGTTCCAGGTCACAAGACCAGTGAAATCTGTCGGTCAACTTAGAATTCTCTACTAGATCTGTAAGTTTTGTGAACTTTCTAGCTCTGCCTTGGACAGAGTCAGAATATGAAAACTTCAAAGTCCTACAGTAAGTTACAGCAAGTTAGCTGTAGCATCTCTCACCAGGCTGCTAGTAGAAGCTTTATTCATTAATGTGTGATTCACACCCATATATTCTTATTTTTGTCATGCTCTTGCTTCTCCCTATATTCCCTCAACTCTTTCTTGAATATTATGATTACAAATAAGAAAAAAATATTCACGATAGCTATTTCCACTAAAGGCAATGTAAACAACGTGATGAGGAATTTCCTCCTCTCTCTGCTTCTTGTAGCCTATTTCTAGGTAGATTATTTTTGCACTGAATCAAAGGTGGCACAAAATGGACATAAAGATAGTTTTATCATGTCCTTTGTATTGGTATTCCTCAAAGTGAACTGACTCATCCTAGAAAGGGCACAGAATCAATTAATAATAAATAAATGAATAAGTTAGCAAGCCTTTCCTGATAATATCAAAACCACTGAGCAACAAAGCACATGGAACCCCAAGGCCAGAAGGAAGCACAGTGATTTTGAAAGAAGTAACACCACCAACAGAACCTTCCCCAGTCACTGGGTCTTTCATTTGGTCCCACCTCTAACCTCCCATTTGATAGCTACAGGGGATTTCATCTCTCTACTTTTCCATTGTTTTGTAACTTTTCCTTGAGTTACATGAATTCTGGCTCGCCCTTCCTCCGTGAGTTAGTTACTTACACATCCTGGAACTCCTCCAGCGTTTTCTGAGGTGTGAAGACATTTAATAAGCTAATAATCTTGATGACCACAAGATAGGCACAAGGAAAGAAAGAAAGAAAGAGTTATGTAAAAATTATATTTAAGCATATTCCAAATGAAAGTCACTCACTAGAACTATGGTAGAAATACAAAAGTTGGGAAAACTTACTAGACTGTCTCACAAAACATGGAAAAGTACAGTCAGAAAGGTATTATGGTCTGTTTTTAGGTTAATGATGTAGCTTAAAAGCTCATGTATTCTAGGCAGCAAGAAGAACCAGGGAAGATGGATAATGGTAGACTGCTTTAGTGTGAGTCTACCTGGTAGGATGGAGATTCATAAGGTAATTAGACAAAGAGGAGAGACAAAGCCCCAGGAGAGGAGAGAGGGGACTGGGAAATGCTCATCAAGGCTTATCAAGGTGATGTTTGCCTCCAAATGCAAAAAACACCATCTGATTCAAGACTTTTGTATTGCTACTGTGATGTCTTTTATTTCTATCTCACACTAAATATTACTCAAACTAATGTTCTAAGGGTGTGTGTGAGGGGGTTACACCTTAGATAATTAACAGTGAATTTAGAGGAAGTATATTTTTAAAGTTACCTAAATTCAGTTCTAAATTTTTTGCTTCCTAGCATAATATTTTGTTCATTAGACAATAAAGAAATTCACCTTCTAAAATGAGTATCTTTTAAAAAGCCCTTTACCCCAGTTCCACATGATTTATATACATAAATAACTCAAGATGTTCTTCCACCTAAATATTCTGTATTAATGTTCCGGTCGAATATGAAAATAAAATATATAGATAACAGTCTTATAAGTTGTTTGCATCTATTTTACAAAAACAGGATAAGTACAAGTTCAAGATTTAAATAGCTTCAAAGCATCAATCAGTGGATTTTAGTAAGTCCCATAAGTGGTGCAAAAACATGAAGTACTTAAAATGATTTCAAACACTGGAGGCTACATAGGGCACATGATCACACAAGCACTCTTTCAAGAGAGAAAAATGTTAACCTCCACCATCTGGTGAACAAATGTTCTAATTACTATAAATTAGTCCAGAAAATAGCATTACAATTTTAGGTATGTATAGATTTATTGTTTTATGAGGTACTTTCCCTATTGTCTGTTTTTATTTCTCCTTTTCCTATGCTCTTATTTTATAAACATCTCTGATTTCCCTTTTAGATTTTCTCTTCTTCATTCTTTGCTCCCTTGTAAATTTTAATTCCTACTCATAAGCAGCTTAATAACTTATCCTTTTTTTTTTTTTTAGTACCAGGGATCGAAGTCGGATCCTTGCATTTGCGCAGCAGGCAGCAAAACCACTGAGCTAAATCCCCAGCCCTTAATAACTTATCTTTAAAAAGAGACCATCACAGATATTTCATTTTGGTCCCACAGTTTCCAGCAGGAATTGGACCCGTTCTTGGGGAGGCACACGTGTGAGTCAGTGTTATCATGCCCTCATAACCAGTCCAGTCACCGTCTCCTGGAATTGAGGATTCACTTTCTAAATGGGTTTTCTTCACTATTGTTAAAGATTTTACAGAATTTCTTCATTGTTTTTCCATATTTTCAGCAGTATTAACAGAGTTGTATATTCCAACTGCCTTTCCTTTAAAAAGCAAGTACTAAAGTAGTACTTATAGCTGGTTGTAAGGGAAGCTCCTCTCTATTAAAGAAATGTATTTCTGTAGATGGACACATGTACCTGCATTATGACATGCACACAGGAAAGGAAAGCACAGGTAAGATAGTGTTGATAAATTATCATTGCAATTTTGAACTCCATTTTTAGGTATCATTAATGCAAGATCTATTGATTTCTGTCAAGAATAGGGAGTTGTATTTGGCTATTTTCTGTACCTATAATAAAAATACTGAGGAAGGGAGATGTTCCCTGCTCACAATTCTAGAGGCTCAAGGATATGGTGCCACCATCAGCACAGCTTTGGAGAGGACCTCATGGCCTATGGCTTGCATGAGAGGCACAGGTCTCATCGAAATGTAGGGAGCCCAGGACTCATTCAGAGATTGGGCTCACACCTACAACTCCTTCTTCTGAAAACTCAGGGGTCCTGGGAGAACCACTTAGAAATATATATATATATTGCATACACTTGTATCTTTTTATTTTCCACTGTCCATAGTTTGTTTCATCCTCTTTACTACCATAAAAATATATTGTCCTGGATATGTGAACAATCTTATTCTGTCTTCATTTCATATACCTAGGAAACAAATAATTTTACTACAGTGACTTTTTTAGGAGTCTTTTTTCTATATTCTTTCCTAGAAGTCTCAAGTCCCTCATCTGGCCATACCAGGGACAATATATACTTTATAAAATTTCCCTTTCCTAGTAAGGCCTTCCCTGCTCCACCTATTGAAAGGGGTAACGTTCTCTCACCATCCGCTCATCAGTATTTTCATCTTCCCTTGCTTTATTTCACTTAGCACCCCTGATCACACTCTGACATTCCAAACATTCACCTATCTGTTTGTGGATCGCCTTCTCACACCAGTACAGCCCAAGCTCCAGGGGGCAGGATTTGTCTCCGTTTTCTTCCTGCTTCATCATCAGCTGCTAGAGTGTCTAGATCTGTGCCTGGCACATTTCAGTCATTCAGCAAGGCATGACAGATGACTGAATTAAAATGCCAGTGGTGCCAAACAACTAAACAGCATGAAAGGAATCCAATTTAAAAATCACTGGAGTATACATTTTGATCCTTACTTACACTTTTAGTTTTTCAAACCAGAGAAACTATTCAGTATTTACACGTGTGTCCTATTTATTTCCCTTAAGAGTATGGTCTCAGTGTGCATCCACTTAGCTATAAATGTCTCTAGATTCTCATTCTTTATGGCTGAGTAGTGCTCCATTTTATAATTGATATTGTGAAATAGGAAGAAAAGGTCTAAAGGAGTAGAGGAAATGGGAGGGGTGGGGCAAGGAAAGAAGGGAAAAGAAAAAATATGAGAAAAGGAAAAAATGGAAACAAAGTCTTTGTAAATAGGGAAGAGTGGAGGGGGTGAAGGGAGGGCAGGGGAAGGGGAAAAAAATAAGAATCTTGTAAAGGTACAAGATCGCAATGATGAATGTAACTGTACTGTTTACCTAAAATGTACCAATAAACTTAAAGGAAAAAAAATCACTGGAATAGAGTAACACAGGAAAAGAGAAATACTCTCATTGGCCTGATCCACATATTTGTATATTTTAAACATCTTTCAGCCAAACACTCAAACATTTGTGTCTTCTCAGTGCCATTGGTAGAGGATTAGCCATATGACAAGAAACCTTGTTTATAAAACTATATTGATCTTTTCATATAGTCTCTGTGATTTGATGCATAAGGAATTTGTAGGGAGTTATGATGGCTATTACTGTTTAGTTTAACTTATAAATAAATTATTTTTATTATATCTTTATACATAACAAAATGTACTTAGTAAATTTATTATAATTAATTATTAAAAGTTATAAAATAATGAGCTATCTCACATTTCTCCTTACTAAGAAGAAATAGAGCACAGGAAACATTCTAGAGACCTCTGTCAGGAGTAAGAAGCTGAGACCCTGAAGTGAAGTCTATTATGGTCTCCCCGCTGAGCTCAGATGAGAAAATGCTCTCACTGATCCATTCTTGTACTTCCTTGTTCATGTGACCTCCAAAAACTAAGATGCCAAAACACAATGCCTACTCTGAGTGGTTAGTTGGAAGTCACTGCTAGACTACAGCTAAAACTCATAGGAAATGACATGATGAATAAAAATCTCCGCCTGCTAATAATTCCATTTAAATTATAAATAAATATGGTATATTTTTATATAAAGTCTAGGTTTTGTGGGAGCTAGGGAGGAGGGAGTATTTGTTTGTTCTGTCTGAAAAGCATGAAGTCTCCTGTTAATTTGGAGCAAGATAACCAAATAAAGTTAATTATGTAACAGAGACATGTCTATCAAATTCATCTCCATGCCATATGGCTTTTTGATGATCTTTAAGCAGGAAGCTACCATGAGGACAATGAAATCACATATAGCATATGGGCAAGATAAACAATCTTCAGAAGCAGAAATTGCAAAGTAAAGAAAGCCATCAAGTTGCCATCTATTTCCTTGTCTTAATCTCACAACTTCCCACTGCCAGAGGTTTCAAAATAACAAGGAAACTCACATTTTTATGGTTCACACACTTCATGAGGACCAGCTCCCGGTAGGCTCTCTTGGCATGCGTTTGGTTCTGAAAGGGTCTGCTGAGCTTCTTAATGGCCACATTTCTGTCCAGGACAGCATCATATGCAGCACTGCAGAGATTCAAGAGCAATCCAGAATGAAAAGCAGAAGATTCCCAGAACTCCAGCCCACTTAACTAAGGGATAGGTAAAGAAAATGCTACGTTGGCATCCTACTTAGATACCATTTTCTCTGGTCACATGACAATAGGCTGTAAGTAAAGGTATCAGTTACTGGTAGAAGAAGGAGAAGGAGGGGGAAGGAGAGTGGGAGAAGAAAAGAGAAAGGAAGGGTATTATCTTACTAAGAATATGGCATGTAATTGCCTTAGTGAGTTGGAGATGTGGAGAGAAGAAAGAAAAGAGCTCAAATGTCCCACGGGCTCTGTTGACTGTGTCAAATCATCTCATCTCTCTGGGCTTAGATTCCTCAACTACTAATAAATAATATTTAAGTATTCTTCAGATATAAATTCCATAGGTCCTTTGGTTATTTTAAGTAAACAGTCGTTCTTTTTCAAGCCAAGGAACCCATTTTTAAGGTGTGTTGCTACTTGCCATGAAAGCACAGGTTCACTGATAATCAAAGTGGGCTCATTAGCAATAACAAAACCCCAAATAAGGATGCATTCAGTTTCAGAACTACAAATAACTTCAATGAAATACAAAGAAATAAAAACTTCTAACACTTGAAGTTTCAAACTGAGAGTAATTTACCATGCTGTGAAAAAGTAATCCAAACATATGACAGAGTTTCTCTTCTACTCAGAATACATGGGTCTGGAGTTCAAGTGAGCAAATAAGAGGGTTTTCTCACTACTATACCTAATGATGCACTCACAAAATGTTTGCCTGATGTCCCTGCAACTTTGAGTTTTGCTAGGTTTTGTCTTGGTTTCCAGGAGAAAGCCAGAAACCAGGATCAGTTATGATTGATCTATTGCAAGTGACATCATTTAAAGCTCATGCTACTGAACTAAAAGACAAAAATGGGGGCATTACTTTGCCATATAGTAAAGATAGACTCACAGGATAAGTTTGGACAGTCTTAGTGTTCATCTGGTCCATGCCTCCATTTAGTATTCATTTCTCTTTAAAATATCTCTACCAAAATTTCATTCATCTCTGCTTATGTACCTCCAAAAGGAAAACTCATTAATAACAAGGAAGCTCATTCTGTTATGAAACAGCTTCGAAAGTAGAAATGCCACCATTCTAATAAGCAGAGGTGTCTCTCTATGGATTTCACTGACTACTGTTAGCCCCGCCTTTTAGGCAATTCAAAATAATGTGTTCCTTTTTCATTGTGACTGACCATATAGTTTGAAATCCGTTGAAGGACAGAGGACAATGGCTGGCCTATAGTAAATCACTCAGTAACTCTTAGCATTCATCATTTCCCCCCTACTTTCTTTCTTTCATAATTTTCCTATCACCAGTGTCTTATTGCCATTTGTCAGAAGTTATTTCAAGTCCCATCCTCATCTGGTCAGGTTCCCCTGAACATATTTCCGTCTGTCCGTGTTCTATGAAAATGTGGACCTTGAACTAAATAAGACATTGCATGGAGGATTGCTGAAGATTAGGGTAGGGCTTTCAACTCCTTCATACATTCAAATGTTCATTCATTCAACAACCCTCTTCCGACATAGTTAATGCAGCAAAGTCTGACCTGGCATCTTGATAACATCATACATGATCTCCCCACGGTGAGCCTATGTTAATTAAAAATACTGTACTTCAAAAATGTGCTGCTATTATATTACATGTGTCAGCACTGGTTTTTCTTTTTTTTCTTTCTTTTTTTTTGTACCAGGGATCGAACTCAAGACCTTGTGCTTGCGAGGCAGGAAGCAGAACCACTGAGCTAAATCCCCAGCACTGGTATTTCTGTTCTAATGTTTGTTTGTTTATTTTAACATCCAAAAGCAGCACGGGTTAAAAAAAAAAAAGGGTGGGGGGGTCAAGTGACCTGTATCTCATAAGTAACACACAAGGACAAGAAAGAATATGGGAATTAAACTTTCAGAAGTTAAGTAATTTATCAGCAGAAAACTGATAGGTAACCTTAAAGAAGATTGAATTGTAATTTAAAAACAAGTCAGCAAAGATATCTCTTTTAAAAAAAAGAATGGCAGTCACTCTCAAACTCTACCAAAGAGTGAGAGACAAAAGTTACGGCCAAATAAGAAACTGTCCTTACAAGTCAGCCCAGGGATCCAGTTAGCCAGGCAGGCAGCCATGCCCTACTGTGATGGCCAGAGGCTTCAGGCCCTTGGCCTTCTGATTAGAGCCTTCTGGGGTTGATTCTGACCTTTCCTGTCAGCATTCTTCTTGGTGGGCTCTCCCTAAAAATGTTGCATGCAAAAGTATTGCCCATATTTGGTAAGCTTGACTGCTACATTTCTCATAATTCAATAAACCCACACCTGGTTTTCATATGTGAGATACTTGAAAAATAAATGTCCTTTGATTTGTGTAATGCATGACATGATAAAATATAAATTCTGATAGCATATGCAAGTGCCTATTAATCAGCAATACCTAGTCTTTCTACTAATTATAAATACATTCAAGTGTGTCATCATCTTGACCATATTTCTTAAGTTTGTCCTACAATAGCAAAAAGACTGAGAAAAAAAGTCTGGTTAAAATCTAGATAGATTATAACCATACAGTTCTCTAACTTCCCACTTTAGTAGGCAATCTGGTATAACTTTTTATTTTTTTTCCTTAAATTCTTTTATTGGTACATTTTAGGTATACAATACATTTACAATTCTCATTGGGAACTTGTACCTTTACATGAAGTATCTTGGTTCTTATTTTTTCCCCATTCCCAGACCTCCCCTCACCCCCTCACCCCCTCCACCCTTCCCTATTTACAAAGACTTTGTTTCCATTTTTTCCATTTCTCATCATTTTTCCTTTCCCTTCTTTCCTTTCCCCTGCCCCTCCCACTTCCACTACCCCTTTGGAGCTTTTCTTCCTGTTTTGCATTATCAATTATTCATTTTAATCATTGGTACATTTTAGGTATACAATATAATGACATTCATCATTGGAAATTTTCACCTTTACATAATCTCTCTTGGTTCTTATTTTGCCCCATTCCCCTGCCTTCCCTTCAACCCCTCCATCCCTCCCTATTTACAGACTTTGTTTCCATTTTTCCATTTTCTCATATTAATTCCATTCCCTTCTTTCCTTGCCCCTACCCCTCCCACTTCCCCTTCCCCTTTGCCCCTTTTCTTGCTATTTCACATTATCTATTATACCTTCTAGTCCTTATTTGCACTTTTAATTTCTCAAACTAGAGAAACTATTCAGTATTTACACGTGTCCTACTTATTTCACTTAAGAGTACTGCCTCAATGTGCATCCATTTAGATATAAATGCCTCTAATTTCTCATTTTTTATGGATGAGTAGTACTCCATTTTATAAAAAAAAAAAAGCCACATTTCTTTATCCGGTCTCCAGTTGATGGGCATTTGGGCTGTTTCCAAGTTTTAGCTATTACAAACTGCACTGCTATGAACATGGGTGCACATATATCACTGTGGTATGATTCTTTTAATTCTTTGGGGAAGATCCCCAGCAGGGGAATAGCTGGGTCAAATGGGACTTCCAGTCCTAGTTCTTTGAGGTACCTCCATACTGATTTCCACAGTGCTTGCACCAGTCTACACTGCCACCAGCAGTGGAGCAGGGTTCCTCTTTCCCCACAGCCCCACCAGCATTTGCTGTTGGTTGATTTCATGAGAGCAGCCATTCTTTCTGGAGTGAGGTGGAACCTCAGTGTTGTTCAAATTTGGGAGGTCTGATCTTTTTAAGTTCTTTATAAATTTGAGATAGTAGGCCTTTATCTGAGGAACAGCAGGTGAAAACTTTTTCCCGCATTGTGGGTTGTCTCTTCACACTGTTGGTGGTTTCTCTTGCTGTGCAGAAGCTTTTTAATAGGAAGAGATCCCACTTGTTGATTGTTTGTGCTAGTTCACAGGCAACTGAGGTTTTTTTCATAAAATCTTTTCCTACACTGATATCTTCAAGAGTTGTACCCAACCTCTGTTCCAGCTGGTTCAGCGTTTCTATTTTAATATTTAGATCTTTAATCCATTTCCATTTTAGTTCACTGCATGGCGAGAAAGTTAGGTCTAGCTTTAATCTTTAGCAAGTTGAAACCCAATTTTTCCAGCACCATTTATTAAAGAAGCTATCTTTCCGCCAGTGAGGGTGTTTGGCTCCTTTATTGAAGATGAGATGGCTGAGTGTGTCTGGCCTTGTTTCTGCATCTTCTAATCTGTTCCACTGGTCCTCAGGTCTATTTCTTTGCCAGTACCATGCTGTTTTTTCACAGTAGCTTTGTAGTATAGTATCAAGTTGGGGATTGTGATATTTCCTGCCATGTCTCTGTTACCTAGAATTTCTTTTGCTATTCTGGGTCTCCTCCGGTTCCAAATGAATTTTTGGATTGTTTTCTCAAGGTCTGTAAAGTATGCTGCTGGGATTTCAATTGGGATTGCATTGAATCTATATAGCAGGTTTGGAAGTATGGCCATTTCCAGTATACTGATCCTTCCAACCCAGGAGCAGGGGATCTCTGTCCATTTTCTGATGTCATCTTCAATCTCTCTTTTCAGAGTGCCATAGTTTTCAGAGAAGAGGTCTTTGATTTCATTTGTTAGGTTGATTCCTAGGTATTTCAGTTTTTTGGATGCTACTGTGAAAGGAATTGTTTGCCCTATTTCTCTCTCAGTGAGTCTATTGTTCATGTAGAGGAAAGCTATTGATTTTTGTGTGTGGACCTTGTATCCAACTACTCTACTGAATTTGGTTATTAAGTCTAGAAGACTTCTGGTGGAGTTCTAGGCGTCTTGTATATAGAGTATCATGTCATCTGCAAATAATGACAATTTGGCTTCTTCATTTCCTATCTTTATTCCTTTTATTGCTTTCTCTTGTCTAATTGCCATGGCTAATCTTTCCAAAACTATATTGAACAGAGTGGTGAGAGTGGACATCCTTCTCTTGTTCCTGATTTTAGTGTGAAGGGTTTCAGTTTTTGACCATTTATTATGATGCTGGCTGTTGGTTTTTCATAGATGGCTTTTATCAGATTGAGGTAGAGACCATCTATTCCAATTTTTCATAGGGTTGTAACAATAAATGTGTGTTGGATTTTGTCAAATGCTTTTTCTGCATCTATGGAGATAATCATACATTTTTTGTCCTTGGCTCTACTGATATAGTGTATTACATTGATTGATTTGTGTATGTTGAACCATCCCTGCATCCCTGGGATGAATGCCACTTGGTCAGGGTGTAAGATCTTCTGCATTCTATTTGCCAGTATCTTATTAAGGATTATTGCATCTATGTTCATTAGTGAGATTTGTGTATAATTCTCTTTTTCAGCTGGGTCTTTCTCTGCTTTGTGGACCCAGGTGATGCTTGCTTCCAGGAATGAATTTGGGAGTATTGCTTCCTTTTCAATTTCATTGAAGAGTTTAAACAATAGTGGCAGTAGTTCCTCTCTAAATGTCTCGTAGAATTCAGCAGTGAAGCCATCAGGACCCAGGCCTTTCTTAGTTGACAAGTTTTAAATTATGTATTCAATTTCATTGGTTGATATTGGGTTGTTCAGAATTGTTAGGTCTTCTTCATTCAACTTTGGTAATATCTATGTATCTAGGAATATAGGTTCTCGAAGTAGGTATTGATGATCCTCTGGATTTCTGGTGGGCCTATTGTAATTTCACCCTTTTCGTTCCTAGTTGCATGGATTTGGGCCTTTTCTTTCCTTTTTCTGATAAGATTGGCTAAGTGTTTGTCAATTTTGTTTATCC